>NC_138294.1:62466606-62879106 GCF_965601325.2 Salmo salar | reverse complement strand
CCAGCAAGTCACGCATCGAGGAAGAGCTGAGGACCAGAGGAAAGACCACCATCACAGCCGCCAACTTCATTGACGTCATCATTACGAGCCAGATCGCCTCAGACAAGGACTCCCGGGAGAGAGGCTCCCAGAGCTCCGACTCCTCCAGCAGCTGTGAGTTTTCCACATAGAACAACATGGAACAGTATAGAACGTAGACACAATGGGACAGATGGGATGGAAGGCAGTACAGAACACTGCTGTGGTGGTTAGAGACCTGGATATAGATTTGGTTTGCGTTTTAATTCCCAACATTTCTAACATGTAAGACTTAACAACATAGCAAATAACAAAAAATAAATACAAATTATAATAATTTCTCATATGTTAGTGAGAGGGTTGTTTTTTAAGTGTGTGTGTGTGTCCGTGCCCGGCCCTGCAGTGTCGTCCAGTCGGTATGAGATCCCCAGTGGAGGAGCCATCGACGTGATCAGTCCAGCCAACTCTCCAGCCCAGTCCCAGCAGCAACAGCAGCAGGACGACAGGGACCGGGCCGACAGGGACCGGGCCGACAGGGAGAGGGCTGACAGGGACCGAGCCGACAGGGACCGGGCCGCACAGGCAGCAGTACAAGGTGAGATGGCACTATATACTGTGAAAAATACATGAATGGGTTCTCAGTGCTGGTTTCCCTGACACAGATTAAGCCTGCACCTGGACTAAAATAAAGCTTGCTCAATAGTGAATATCTATTGAAAGTGCATTTCAGTCAAAGGCTTAATGTGTCTGGGGAACTGGCCCTTACTGACCGGTAAAGCTCTATAGATGCCATGTATGGAGACTTGAAGTATTCTCTTGACGCTCTCAATCACTCTTTCGCAAGTACTGTTTTCCTTTCCCAAGGTTTAAGTTACCTACCATGTCCTTAATGAGTACAGTACAATCTCTACTCAACTGACTTCAATACAAAATTGAACCAACTCCGCTCTACAAGCTGTATTGAATTCAGGTTACTGCGGAGGCATACAGTATCTTATAGTGATGATATGGTGTAAACATACTACAACCCGAATGACTCTTCACCCGAGTCATCTGAGTACAACAGATATAGCAGACGACACCATTCCATTCCCCACTAGCCCCCGTCTGGTCACCAGACTGCTGCACAAGCTATTTCTGTCCGCTGGAGGCAAATGTATATCAGTTGGTGCTGGCATACAATACAGTGCTACCCCTCCTCCCCCTCCCGCAACTCAGGTGTGTGTGTGTGTGTGTGGGGGATATTCTCACTCTGCAGCTAGCATGCGTCCCTTTGACATGATCCGCTACCGCCAGTCAGCAGAGTCCCAGCAGCCCCCCTCCTCCCAGGCTGACGGAGGGTACTCCCAGTCCCAGCAGGTCCCCAAGACCCACCGGGTCATGACCCTGGCTGACCACATCTCGGTAAGACACACTGGTAGCTTTCCACAGTTGCATGCCATGTCATTGCCTGCGCAGTCGGGCATCAGATTGATATATTATGTGTTTATCTAATATGTTAAAACTAATCAGAGATCTATCAGGCAACTGCAATGTAGTCAGCCTGGAACGCACCCACTGACTGAAGAAGAGTCCAATGACTCATTCATTCATAACCCTTTTTAACTGGGTTCCTGAATCCTGAGCCAAACTATCCATATTCTGTGTAACCAATACAAATTACTTTACCAAAAATGTATGTACAGTATGCCTCCTATACCACTTTTTGTTGAGTGATGATATCTTGAGTGATCCATCGACTGAACTGCAAATGATGATCTCAACAACTCTGACAACAGCCTCTACTTGACATCTTAAGAGAAATACTTTTAAGAGTAGTGACTGAAAATGTATGTGTGCTTCCAAGTACTAACATCTCCCTGATCTGTCTGTCCCCTTGTCCTCTCCTCTTTCTCCTTTATAGCATATCATCACCCAGGACTTTGCCAGGAACCAGGACCCTCCTCAGTCCTCCACTACCATCTCCTCTGCCACCACCACATTCCAGAGTGCCCAGCTGCCCGTGTCTATCTTGGGCCCCGGGGGTCGTGCCAAGGGCCCCAGCCGCTACATCCCAGAAAACCAGGCCCAGGCCTCATCACACCACCAGAGACAGACACCCAGCAGAGTGTCTCCCGATAATGCCCCTGACAAGCCCAGAGCCAGGTACAGTAACAGCACCCGCCGGTAGCCCAACATAGCCTCTTCACCAACCCAGCCTGGGACATGGTCATTAGGGTACACCATAGCAAAATGTTTTGCAACGAAAAACAAAAACTTGTGTTCAGGTAGTACCTCCATGCAAAACGTTTTCTCCCTACTGAACATAACCCCGGTGACACACCTCTGACCACTCCATCAGATTCTCACTTTTTGCTCTTTTCCTCTGTGCCTCCCCAGACCTGGTAAATCCCCTGATCGGGGTGGCAGGGGGGCGATGGAGAGCTATGAGCCCATCTCCCCTCCCCAGAGCTACCAGGATAAACAACAAGAGGCCAGAGAGCAGCAGCAACCACAGAGGCGAGAGGCTGACCAGCCTGAGATGAGGTGTGTAGGACTGGTATATCTTCATAAGAAGTGGGCGTACTCCCATTTGTTTATATTCACCTTACATTGTCTTTCAATGTTATAACTAGGCATTTTTGTATGTTTTGGTGTCTTTAAGGTTTAAGTGACAAACTAAAAAGCACAGATTTCTTTTGTATGTCTACATGCATTTATGTGTGGATACTGGATACCTCCCCCTGGCACAAGGACACATGGATTCAGTGCCCATGGGTGGAATGTGTCTTGTGGGCAGCTGTGACCCATTTGGCATGCCAACGGAGTGGAAACTGGGGAGAGGTGGCACGCTAGCCTACTTAGCCATCTGCTGCCTGACTCTTAACCCTTGTGGTGGCCTTTCTCTGGTTACAGGGGTGACTCTCGCTCCCCTGGCAGTGTCAGCTACCTGCCCTCCTTCTTCACCAGGCTGGAGAACACCTCCCCTATGGTGAAATCCAAGAAGCAGGAGATCATTCGTAAGTTGAACTCCTCTGGTGTCAGTGATTCTGATGTTGGTAAGTGTGCTCTCTTCTTATCTACCTTGTACTAACGTCTTTTAAGAAAGCTTTCCAAAATGGAAATAATGAGACATTTGATGGAACTCAACTTATACAGTATTATATTAACATATAATGGGATGCATTGCACTCATTTCTCATTTTCACAAGGGGAAACATTCTAATAGGAAGGCATACTGTAAAACGACTAACAATGAACTCTCTCTTTAGCGGCATTTTAGTTTCAGACATTTTGTTTACTGTGCTATCATTTCTCCTTTCAGGAAATGCACAACCAGGCACAGAGATCTTCAACTTGCCTGCTGTGACCAGCTCAAGTGCGTTTAGATATTTCTAACACCATCCCATTCTATCACCATTCAAACAAACTAGAATCATTTAAACCAGCAACTTGTGGGTAGTGTTCAGTAAGCACCAAAATGGAATAAAATACATTTCAACAATCGTTTTTCTAAATGTTTTCTGTTTGCATACCCTAAAGAACACGACCGTGCTGGCTGCTCCATATCTTCCCTGTCTAATCGTCCATTGTGTGTTTGGCCCTCCAGGTAGCGTGAACCCCAGGAACCACTCCTTCAGCGACCCGGCCAGTAACCTGGGCCTGGAGGACATCATCCGGAAGGCCCTGATGGGGAACCTGGAAGAAAGGCCAGAGGAGCACCAGGGAGGGCCTCAGCCCAGCTCTAACACCCCCAGCAACGAGGCCCGCCAGGAGGCCAACCCTTCACCTAGCATGGGTCAGTGGCAAACAAGCACACATACAGCCAACTAAAACATTTATATAGGAATAGACACACACATTCGCATGCACACACAAGGAAATTACTGTCTCTATAGGCCCATCGTGGGAATCAAATTCTTAGAAATTCTGATATTTCCAACAAACTCACCAGACTAGTCCTAAGCTTTTGCTAACTCTATTGCATTATTGCTAACACTCTTGTATTTGTCTGATTGTCCAACAGGCAAACAGAAACTGCAGAGCAAAGCCAACAGCCGAAAGTCAAAGTCGCCCAACCCAGGCCAGGCATACGCAGCAGCAGGAGGGGAGCGGCCCTCGTCAGTCTCTTCCGTCCACTCAGAGGGAGACTACCACCAGCAGCCCCCAGCCTGGTCCTGGGAGGACCGGCCCTCGTCCACAGGTACTTAAGGCCCTTAGCCCCATATAAACCCTGACTGTCTGGCCATTTGTTTGTACATCATTCCACATTAACAGCCACACAGGTATTCAGAAATCTAGATTTTATTTTCTTGTATCTCAGAAATAGTTTTTCAGCCTGACATAAGACACAAAGAACAATCTGAATCCCTCTATTGACTATCCTGTCTCACTTTACTCCCCAGGCTCCATGCAGTTCCCCTATAATCCCTTGACCATGCGCATGCTGAGCAGCACACCCCCCTCCTCCATACAGGCCCAGCAGCCCCCACCTGGAGGCCCTCTGGGGCCCCAGCAGCAACAGCGTGTATGGGAGCGAGAGCCCCTACTGTCGGAGCAGTATGAGACCCTGTCGGACAGTGACGACTGAACCCTGCCACAAGAGTCCTACCTGCCCCCCATCCCACCCCAGAGGAAGGGCAGGCCTCTCAGTACAGGCCTGCATGCCCCCCCCCCCACCCACACCCCAAAAAACTATCCTCACTCACTGGTGCTGATCGAGTGTGGGGAGAACAGGGGGGTGTGGCGGTGTCCCTTTTGGTGCAAGTGCGCCCTCTAGCTGCCAGCAGGAAGAAAGGCAGCGAGTGACTTCTGACGGGCTGGAATCTTCAGGATGGACTGACTGACTCCCTTTACGTCCAGAAGCTTTGATACACAGCCTGCCAGGACGGAGAACGCCTGAGTGGAAGATATGATGAAAGATGAAGAACTTGTAATGTAAAAAGATGAAGAAGAAAAAACACTTTTTTGTGGTCGATTTCTGTAAAGAAATGCTTTTGTCTTTAAGAAAAATCATTGTATGTAAATAGAGTAACCTTTTGCAGTGTTTTTTTCCTGATTTTTAGTGATGCTTTTAAATGGATCCACTTTGTTTTTGAATGAATGGGGGGGTTTAATCTTGAATATCAGTCGGTCTCTCCCTGTCCATCTCTTACCCCCCACCTATCTAGCACCACAGTGAAGCTGCGAGACAGAACCTGTGGGTTGTACTTGATAATGAGGGGAGAACAGAGAACTGTAGGAGAAGCCCTGACCACCAAGCACCACCAAAGCCTGTTGTGGACATAAGTGAATGAAACAAACACGTTAACATTTCAATTGCGGCTTTGTAATTTGATGCCTGTCTTTGCAACACTGTGGAGAAAGATAATGCATGGATGTAACAATATTCCCCCTGATCTAGAACTTAAAGAAAGCTTTTGTCAGTCAGTCACCACACCCTTGAGAAAAACAAAACTAATGTCTTTGGTACAAGTTGAGAACACTGGTGTAGGAGCAAGCAGAAAGGTGAAAGAAGACTAATTAATAAGCTTGATGTTGTTTCTTCTCATGACTACTTCTGGGCCCCCATGTTGATCTGAACTCTGTCATTGAGCCAATAGTTTTTGGATTAAGCTGACCACCACTACGGTGGGTGTATTGTATGGCACACAGTCTGACCCGTAGCTATCCCTCTAGGGTTTCCAACAAGTGCAGAATGTTCTACTTACAGTACTCTGCAACCCATGTTGTCATGGTAACTAAAGTACATCAGGAACCTTTTCTAGAGGTTCGCCCATGCCTTGTGGCTGGAGAAAAATAAGGCAGCTTTAAACACATTTTCTCAGAGATATAAGTTGGTGTTTTTTGATGTTTTTGTTTTGTATCCTTAGTCTTTTTTTTTTTGTATACTGTCCAGACAGAAAACCAATTTGTGTGATTTGTCTTATGTTTTAGACAAAAAAAGACAACTAACCAAACACAAATGGTCTGCACCATTGTTGCACTTTTTGCTTTGTAACATTTGACAACAAAAGCATACTTTCTACCTGTTGTATAACTTATTCACGCTCCTGCAGAGGATTGTACTGAGATGTGCTTTGACTTTGCCCATCACTCATGGAAACCTGGATGTTTATGACCGAGTTCCTGTCTTCTCTTGTAGCTTGGTACATGGTTTTGTAGTGTGACATGCATTGCAGTTTTACTTTTGTTTGGGGTACAGTCAAGATGTTAAGGAAGAGTTGCTTTTTTGCTGTCATGGTGACTATTCAAATCCATGGCCTCTTAATCTATTCTCTCTCAATATTCTAGATTAATATCGTCCGTTCTTTGGCAACAGACATGTAGCTTCTTTAAATTTTGAATTGTGACTAGGTCAACATTGATAATGACAGCAATGTTCCATTGCAAGTCCTTTATGTCCGGATATGTGAAAGCATACCACGTGTTTTGGTTCTCTCAGCTTGCGCAAATAACAATCCCAATCTGCTCTAAACTAGATTTTTTTTTTATATATTTTTTTTTAATTTTTAAGTCCTAGAGCTCAGATTTTAGCTATCATTTTCAACATCAGTTATTCAACATCCTATTTTTGATGGGATGTCAAGTGTTTACAACGGCAATGACAAAAAGTTTACAAAACTTGAATCTTAAAGAAAATTGAAATGAAGACAGAAAATAATTTGTGCATCTTTACAGCTTGATGGATGAGTCCAAAATGGCAACCTATTCCCTATATAGTGTACTACTTTTGACAAGAGCCAGTGCTCCATATAGGGAATAGGGTGCCATTTGGGTGACATCCAATCTGTCAAACATCCAGTGCAAATTGTTTTTTTTGCCTGTTTAAAATTTGAGACTTGAAAACCCGTGTATCCCATGATGTTGAAATGCAATGTTTGTATCGCACAATGTCTCTTAGTAGTCTATTACAAGAGTTCAGACCAATCAATAAAGTGGATCAGTTCTCCACCTCAAACGTTTGCGTCTTTGTTTCCTTCTCTGATTGGTCATTGGCTTACAAGTTCTGAGACCTCCATCACTTAGTTTAGGGCTAGGCCAAGAGACTAACGGCTCCATCCAATACAAGGCAAGGCTCATCTATAAGTGGCGCAGCGGACTAAGGCACTGCATCTCAGTGCAAGAGGTGTCACTGCAGTCTCTGGTTTGAATCCAGGCTGCATCACATCTGGCAGTGATTGGGAGTCCCATAAGGCGGTGCACAATTGGCCTAGCGTCGTTTGGTTGGGGTAGGCCGTCATTGTAAATAAGAATTTGTTCATTATTTAACTGGGCAAGTCAGTTGAGGTTAAATAAAAAAATATATTCTTATAATGACTCCTAACAGTATAGTGAAATGACTAACAAAACAATCAACTTTCATTGCTAAAATGTTTTTGGTATGCCGAAGAACCCTCAATGGAACAGCCTTTTCACATTCCTGCTGAAGACTAACAGATGGTAGATCAGGGCAAAAGCCAGTGGCAACAGCTACAGAGTGGCGGTAACTCTGCGAGTGCAAGTTGTTTTGGTGTGGCGAAAAGAGAGAAAGGTTGCAGATTCCCTGATCCCTTTGCTACACTTGGACCAGAAATGCAATCTTTGGTCTGGACCGTGGGATCTCTGCCATGAGGTACGCCTGAAACTTTTTTTAGAGAACAGACATGAATGATAGAGGTAAAAGTTCTAGTCTATGCTGTTTCTCATCGTTGTTTGACGGATCTGATCTCTCACCATATGTCCTCCGCTGCCCGGTCTCTTCAGGCCCACGGCAGGAGGTGGGAAGGGTCCTGGCGGATCAGGGCCGGTGCCCATTCGGACCATGACCAGTGGCTGGCCCAGGGAAAATAGCAGGAAATACATCCTGAATCTTCCCAGCCGCAGAGACATAGGGAACAGTTAAAGTTAGACAAGGACTCTACCTGGTCTGTAGATAAAAATACAGAACGAAAGCTGTGTAATATAAGCTGATCACAACAAAAAGTTGATGGCTTATACAACAAATAGGCTAAGACTGTCAGTTAGCATCCATTTGGGGTTGTAAAGAAACATTGTAGTCAATGTGTGCTAAGGGCCTCCTTATTTGGGCAGTCCCACCTGAATACCTCACACCCCTCTGCCCATGACAGACGCTGGCCCCTCTTAAGTCCACCATGAGGATCCTGGATGGGGGCAGGCACCCTCGTCCATCCTTCTGCAATGACACACCACAGGTGCCGCAGAGACCTGAGATATCAACAGCTCCTTCCCTCATCCTGTTCAAGTTCCTGAAAAATAGGAAATGTATTGCTTAAAGCAGTCCGGTGGTCTTCAATTCAGAAAATGTAATTTGAGAAACTAATGTAATTGCCCAGGTATAGGATTGCTCTTGGTATAAAGCACTACACTCAACAGTGTACTTTTATAGAAACGCCCATTTCATCTTACATTAAACATATCATACCACCTTTCCATTGGAGTCAAATTCATCCCAATAATTGTATGGGATAAATACAACCTAAACATGCTCCAAGAAATATAAATAAAGCAGCATGACACTGGAGTGATAGCGGTAGATATCAGAGATTGTTGGGAGGACCTATAGGAGGACGGGCTCATTGTAACGGCTGGAATGGAATCAATGGAACGGAGTCAAACCAGTTTCCATGTTTGATGTGTTTGGTACCATTCCAATGATTCCATTCCAGCTATTACAATGAGCCCATCCTCCTATAGCTCCTCCCACCAGCCTACTCTTTTAGATATGTGTAGGGGTAAGGTGATTAGGTGTCAGAATATATGATAGAGTAGCAGCAGCGTAAATTATGATTGTATGTGAGTGTGTGTGTGCGTGCGTGCGTGTGTGTAGAGTCAGTATAAATGTGTGCATGTTATGTGCGTGTTGGAGTGTCAGTGTGTGTGTGTGTGTGTGTGTGTAGAGTCCTTTGAATGTGCATAGAGAAGAAAATACAAGGGTCACCTCAGATAGTCCGTGTAGCCATTCTGTTAGCTATTTAGCAGTCTGATGACTTGGGGATAGAAGCTGTTCAGGAGCCTGTTGGTGTCAGACTTGATACACCGGTACCGCTTGCCGTACGGAAGCAGAGAGAACAGTCTATGGCTTGGATGGCTGAAGTCTAACAATTTTACGGGCCTTCCTTTCAAACTGCCTGATATAGAGGTCCTGGATGGCAGGGAGCTCAGCCCCAGATATGTACTGGACTGTCTACACCACCCTCTGTAGCGCCATGCAATTGAGGGAGGTGTTGTTGCCATACCAATCAGTGATGCAGCCAGTCAAGATGCGCTCAATGATGCAGCTGTCCCTGAGTCCTAAGTTTGGCGACGAGCTTGGAGGGAACATTGGTGTTGCACACTGAGCTGTAGTCAATGAACAGCAGTCTCACACAGGTATTCCTCTTATCTAAGTGGGTGAGGGCAGTGTGGAGTGCAATTAAGATTGCGTTGTCTATAGATCTGTTGGGGCAATATGCAAATTAAAGTGGGTCTAGGCCTAGGGTGTCTGGGATGATGGAGTTGATGTGTTCCATACCAGCCTTTCAAAGCACTTCATGATTACAGATGTGAGTGCTACAGGGTGATAGTAATTGTGGCATGAAGCTTTAGAGTTCATTCCAACAGGAATGATGGTAGCCATTTTAAGACGTGGGGATTACAGACTGAAAATTACGGTTGAAAATTACCATGAATATGTCTGCCACCCGATCTGCACATTACATTTACATTTTATTCCTATATTATCCTTTAACTTGTTAGATGACTCTGCGGAGATCGTAGAGGGACTTCCTATACTTGTTTCTGTCCTCAGTCGTCGCCTCAGGGTTGTCTGCAGTAGCCCTGTCTGCAGTAGCCCTGTCTGCAGTAGCCCTGTCTGCAGTAGCCCTGTCTGCAGTAGCCCTGTATGCAGTGGCCCTGTCTGCTGTAGCCCTGTCTGCAGTATCCCTGTATGCAGTGGCCCTGTCTGCTGTAGCCCTGTCTGCAGTATCCCTGTATGCAGTAGCCCTGTCTGCAGTAGCCCTGTCTGCAGTAACCCTGTATGCAGTAGCCCTGTCTGCAGTAGCCCTGTCTGCAGTAGCCCTGTATGCAGTGGCCCTGTCTGCTGTAGCCCTGTCTGCAGTATCCCTGTATGCAGTAGCCCTGTCTGCAGTAGCCCTGTATGCAGTAACCCTGTATGCAGTAGCCCTGTCTGCAGTAGCCCTGTCTGCAGTAGCCCTGTATGTAGTATCCCTGTCTGCAGTAGCCCTGTCTGCAGTAGCCCTGTATGCAGTGGCCCTGTCTGCTGTAGCCCTGTCTGCAGTATCCCTGTATGCAGTAGCCCTGTCTGCAGTAGCCCTGTATGCAGTAACCCTGTATGCAGTAGCCCTGTCTGCAGTAGCCCTGTCTGCAGTAGCCCTGTATGTAGTATCCCTGTCTGCAGTAGCCCTGTCTGCAGTAGCCCTGTATGCAGTGGGCCTGTCTGCAGTGGCCCTGTCTGCAGTAGCCCTGTATGCAGTAGCCCTGTCTGCAGTAGCCCTGTATGCAGTAACCCTGTATGCAGTAGCCCTGTATGCAGTAGCCCTGTCCTCCACTGATTTGAGCGTAAGTTTTTCACTATTATACAGTGGCCATATCAGACCTACAAGTCATATTATACCGGCTTGCAAAGTGATATTTAATTCCTATTGGAATCCAACAATACTGGTGATATTTAAGTCATTTAGCAAGGAACTTTTATTTACCCCAAATCTGCATTCAGAATGACTGTCAAGGTTAGAAAGACAAATATATAAAGAGACTAACAAACCATTTAAACCGGAACAACCATTTCAGTAACGGGTTCAATAAATCCAACTAACAGATTCCATTAGTTTAGAAACATGTATGTTATATATCTTTGTGCATAACATTTATTAATCAATCAATGCCAAAACACAACAAACAAAAAATACATTGAAAATATATAAAATCTAACTGCAATAGAGCATGCTGGGAAATGTGATAATGATGGCTGTGGTTTTGCCAGTCTAGCTTGACCAGCTAGACCAGGGGTATTCAACTCTTAAACAACAAGGTCAGGAGCCTACTGGTTTTCTGTTCTACCTGAAGATTAATTGCACCCACCTGGTGTCCCAGGTCTAAGTCCCTGATTAGAGTGGAACAATGAAAAAACGAAGTGGAACTAGCTTTGAGGTCCAGAGTTGAGTTTGAGGGAGCTAGACTATGTAGGACCAGCATAGACCAGTATAGACCAGCTTGGTCACCAGCATCACCAGCATACCCTACTATTATTAGCTGCTCACCAGCATCACCAGCATACAAGCATGAGCTGGTCACCAGCATCACCAGCTTGACTAGCTGGTCAGCCAGCTTAACCAGCTAGCTAGACCATGCTGGTCAGACCAGCATAGAAAAGCATGGATCAGCATAAAACAGCATGGACCAGTTTGAAAATGTAGGCTGGTCTATGCTGTTTTTTTTAAAAGGAGGTTAGTTCTCATATAATTCTCCATATAGCAAGATGTGTTATTTAGGAAATGTTTTACTAACATACAATGTGTCTGCAGGCCTCAGTGTCAAGGATGGATGTAGATCAGGGGTATTCAACTACATTTACATTTACATTTACGTCATTTAGCAGACGCTCTTATCCAGAGCGACTTACAAATTGGTGCATTCACCTTAAGATATCCAGTGGAACAACCACTTTTCAATTGTACAGCTATATCTTTTTTTGGGGGGAGGGTAGGGGGGGGGGGGGGGGTAGAAGGATTACTTAATCCTATCCCAGGTATTCCTTAAAGAGGTGGGGTTTCAGGTGTCTCCGGAAGGTGGTGATTGACTCCGCTGTCCTGGCGTCGTGAGGGAGCTTGTTCCACCATTGGGGTGCCAGAGCAGCGAACAGTTTTGACTGGGCTGAGCAGGAACTGTGCTTCCGCAGAGGTAGGGAGGTGAACAGGCCAGAGGTGGATGAACGCAGTGCCCTTCTTTGGGTGTAGGGACTGATCAGAGCCTGAAGGTACGGAGGTGCCATTCCCCTCACAGCTCTGTTGGCAAGCACCATGGTCTTGTAGCAGATGCGAGCTTCAACTGGAAGCCAGTGGAGTGTGTGGAGGAGCGGGTGACGTGAGAGAACTTGGGAAGGTTGAACACCAGACGGGCTGCGGCGTTCTGGATGAGTTGTAGGGGTTTAATGGCACAGGCAGGGAGCCCCGCCAACAGTGAGTTGCAGTAATCCAGACAGGAGATGACAAGTGCCTGGATTAGGACCTGCGCCGCTTCCTGTGTGAGGCAGGGTCGTACTCTGCGAATGTTGTAGAACATGAACCTACTGGATCGGGTCACCACCTTGATGTTAGCGTGTTGTCCAGGGTGTTGTCCAGGGTCACGCCAAGGCTCTTAGCACTCTGGGAGGAGGACACAATGGAGTTGTCAACCGTGATGGCGAGATCATGGAACGGGCAGTCCTTCCCCGGGAGGAAGAGCAGCTCCGTCTTGCCGAGGTTCAGCTTGAGGTGGTGATCCGTCATCCACACTGATATGTCTGCCAGACATGCAGAGATGCGGTTCGCCACCTGGTTATCAGAAGGGGGAAAGGAGAAGATTAATTGTGTGTCGTCTGCGTAGCAATGATAGGAGAGACCATGTGAGGATATGACAGAGCCAAGTGACTTGGTGTATAGCGAGAATAGGAGAGGGCATAGAACTGAGCCCTGGGGGACACCAGTGGTGAGAGCACGTGGTGCGGAGACCGATTCTCGCCATGCCACCTGGTAGGAGCGACCTGTCAGGTAGGACGCAATCCAAGAGTGAGCCGCGCCGGAGATGCCCAACTCGGAGAGGAGGATCTGATGGTTCATAGTATCAAAGGCAGCAGATAGGTCTAGAAGGATGAGAGCAGAGGCGAGAGAGTTAGCTTTAGCAGTGCGGAGAGCCTCCGTGACACAGAGAAGAGCAGTCTCAGTTGAATGACCAGTCTTGAAACCTGACTGATTTGGATCAAGAAGGTCATTCTGAGAGAGATAGCAAGAGAGCTGGTCAAGGACGGCACACTCAAGAGTTTTGGAGAGGAAAGAAAGAAGGGATACTGGTCTGTAGTTGTTGACATCGGAGGGATCGAGTGTAGGTTTTTTGAGAAGGGATGCAACTCTCGCTCTCTTGAAGACGGAAGGGACGTAGCCAGCGGTCAAGGATGTGTTGATGAGCGAGGTGAGGTAAGGGAGGTAAGGGAGTGGGTCTCCGGAAATGGTCTGGAGAAGAGAGGAGGGGACAGGGTCAAGCGGGCAGGTTGTTGGGCGGCCGGCCGTCACAAGTCGCAATATTTCATCTGGAGAGAGAGGGGAGAAAGAGGTCAAAGCATAGGCTAGGGCAATGTGAGCAGGACCAGCGGTGTCGTTTGACTTAACAAACGAGGATCGGATGACGTCAACCTTCTTTTCAAAATGGTTGACAAAGTCGTCTGCAGAGAGGGGGGGGGGGGGGGGATTCAGGAGGGAGGAGAAGGTGGCAAAGAGCTTCCTAGGGTTAGAGGCAGATGCTTGGAATTTAGAGTGGTAGAAAGTGGCTTTAGCAGCAGAAACAGAGGAAGAAAATGTGGAGAGGAGGGAGTGAAAAGATGCCAGGTCCGCAGGGAGGCTAGTTTTTCTCCATTTCCGCTCGGCTGCCCGGAGCCCTGTTCTGTGAGCTCGCAATGAGTCGTCAAGCCACGGAGCAGGAGGGGAGGACCGAGCCGGCCGGGAGGATAGGGGACATAGAGAGTCAAAGGATGCAGAAAGGGAGGAGAGGAGGGTTGAGGAGGCAGAATCAGGAGATTGGTTGGAGAAGGGACTTTTCAAGGCGTCAAGCTCATTGATGAACTCTCCAAGGGAACCTGGAGGGCGATAAATGATAAGGATGTTAAGCTTGAATGGGCTAGTGATTGTGACAGCATGGAATTCAAAGGAGGAGATAGACAGATGGGTCAGGGGAGAAAGAGAGAATGTCCACTTGGGAGAGATGAGGATTCCAGTCCCGCCACCCCGCTGACCAGATGCTCTCGGGGTATGCGAGAACACGTGGTCAGACGAGGAGAGAGCAGTAGGAGTAGCAGTGTTTTCTGGGGTAATCCATGTTTCCGTCAGCGCCAAGAAGTCGAGGGACTGGAGGGTAGCATAGGCTGAGATGAACTCTGCCTTGTTGGCCGCAGACCGGCAGTTCCAGAGGCTGCCGGAGACCTGGAACTCCACGTGGGTCGTGGGCGCTGGGACCACCAGGTTAGAGTGGCAGCGGCCATGCGGTGTGAAGCGTTTGTGTGGCCTGTGCAGAGAGGAGAGAACAGGGATAGATAGACACATAGTTGACAGGCTACAGGAGAGGCTACGCTAATGCAAAGGAGATTGGAATGAAAATTAACTAAACAACTGGGGAAGCGAGAGAGCAGGGCCTCCCTCACTAACCATTCGCTGAAACACTCAAATATAACTATTCCAACTTCCACTTAGAAATTATAATTGATGTAAACTACAGTGGTTCAATGTTTCCAGGAATAGGCTCAAACTTAGTTTATTCAGCTAGATAACTTGGTACAGTATTCTTCCATGAAACCCACCCAGTGCACCGTGTCTTATGACGCCGTAGCTAACTAGCATGCTAGCATCCAATAACACACGGTTAGCAACAATACTTGGTTACAACAAACTACCAATGGATCATTCGTGTCCGTGTCTAGTTCCTTTCATAACGCAGAAGTAATTAAACGTTGGCTAGCTAACACAAAGTCAGTCCTGCTAGCTACACAAGTGGACTACACAACTCGAAAGCTTACGTTGCAAAAATCTTATTGACTAAAAATGATACAGTACTGCTAGCTGGTAGCTGGTAGAGTTGGCTAGCTAGCAGTGGCTGCGTTTACCTTTATCTTTGATACAAAGACAACTATGTAGCTAGCTAACATTACACTAACTACTATTTGGGAAGGCCACACACATTTCCTTCACAAACCTCTTGTTAGTAGAAAGAAATTGTTTCAGTTGGTAAGCTAATTTCCTGCAGTTCAACACATTTTGCCATGGGGCGGAGATACATTTTTACAGTTTTAAAGCTAATTTCCTGTAATTCTACTCATTTTGGCATGTCTTATGTGTGTTCATATGATACCTGAGTGACTCAACAAAATCAATGGGGGTCGAGGTCCCGGGTCACGTAATCCGGCCATGATAACTACAAGATTTAGATAGCTGGTTAGCCTAATTTATCTAGAAAACATGGGCTAGTTGGTCAACTGGACATTTTCGTCAGGTTGTAAATAGCTCTCTAAGACCTGTCAGTGAATGACTTAACAAGAGGAAAACTGCCCTTGCACTACCACATGTCAAAATTGCACCTTGTGCATTCTACTAGTACAACTCTCAACAGCATTAAATTAAAAGCCTGACTGAGTTCTTAAAAATAAAAACAATGAAGTTGGGACTCGCGGTCCTTATTGACCCCATTCTGTGTCCGGATCCGGACTACGCTCTGCCTGTTGAGTATGGCTGATGTAGATTATCTGATTGAAGAAAAGTGGGGAAAATGGCTGACATGGAGAACTTTCTGTCTCTTATTTCTTGTAGGCCTACAGAGTATATATTTTAAACACTCTCTTTCTCAATTGTTAGAAACTTGGGGAGGATTGAAAATTATTTAATTGTACTTTTCTTTCATTGATTTATACAAAATACTCCATAATATCAACGTGATTTTTTTAATATATGAATTTTGACAAATTAATACAAATTACATAACTAAAATGTAGTCACTGCATGAATACATAATAGGGGTTGACATCATTTTTGAATGACTACCCTGTCCTCTGTCCCTCAAACAAAGGTCTCTCAGTCAAGTGTTGAATTTCAAGCACAGATTCAACTACAAAGACCAGAGAGCTTTTCAAAAGCCTCAAAGAAGGGCAGTGATTGGTAGATGGGTAACAACAATAAAACAGACACTGAATATACTGTATCTTTAAGCATGTTCAAGTTAATAATTATGCTGTGGATCATGTATTAAACCACCCAGACACATCAAAGATGCAGTCGTCCTTTGTAGTGACTCCACAATAATGACCTAAATGACAGAGTGAAAAGAAGAATACAAATATTAAGAATTAAAATATTCCAAAACATGCATATAGGCACTAAAGTATACTGCAAGAAAAAAAAAACACTGCAAAGGAATACACTTTTTGGCCTAAATGCAAAGACTTAATTTTGGGCAAATCCAACACAACACAACACATCGCTGAGTAACTGCCTCCCTATTTTCAAGCATGGTGGTGGCTGCATCATGGTATGGGTATGGTTGACATCGGCAAAGACTGGGTAGTTTTTCAGGATGAAAAGAAACGGGATGGAGCTAAGCACAGGCAATATCCTAAAGGAAAACCTGCTTCAGTCTGCTTTACATCAGACACTGGGAGAGGAATGTACCTTTTAGCAGTACAATAACCTACAACACAAAGCCAAATCTACACTAGAATTGCTTACCAAGAAGACAGGGAATGTTCCTTAGTGGTCAAATAACAGTTTTGATTTAAATCTACTTGAAAATCTATAGCAAGACATAAAAATTGCTGTCTAGCCATGAAAAGAATAATGGGCAAATATTGCACAATACAGGTGTGCAAAGCTCTTATGAGACTTACCCAAGAAGACTCATAGCTGTAATCACTGCCAAAGGTGTTTCTAACATGTGAATCCATATCTAATCAAGGTATATTAGTGTTGTTCATTTCTATTCATCTTTCAAAAATTATAGATTTTTTAAAGAGTATTTTGTGTAGATCGTTGACAAAAAATGTTAATTAAATCAATTTTAATCCTACTTTGTTACACAATAAAATGTGAAGATATCCAGACTTTCTATAGGCACTGAATGAATTACAGGTAACTGCCAAAATAAAGGAAACACTTGAGTAAATGAGGGATACAAAGTACTGTAGCTATTATTATTTTACTATTGGCAAAATATAATGTAAACAACTTAGTACTTTGACCAACATATATCCCAATCCCAGTATGCACTATACGTATTGCGAGCTTCTAATGGATTACAGGTAGACCTCTGATTAATTTTGTATCATACATTTTGTATCTCGTGCTTTAATGTTACGCTTTGCCCATAAACCTTTCTCTGGCACATTTGCAGGTTCTGAGATACCTTTATTTTTACCTGCGGTGGCCGAACAAATCTTCAAAGACATACAGAAGACAGAAGAGAAAACTCTAAGTGAGTTATAGCTTGAAAAAAACCCACTAGTTTACTCATCTGTGAATGTCATGCAAACACATCTCTAGTCGGGTGTGCCAGCCAGCATCGGGTGTGCCAGCCAGCAGATGGCACTGTTGTTATGGCTTTGTTATGACTGACCATTTTGTCTGAGTTTCCTGTTTTTATCACATCTGTTGAGACAACACAGATGTTTGTCTGAAGACAACTCTCATTGGACTGAAGACTGTTCCAGTAATTGTATCAGCCAGCCATATTCTCCCTTCAACATTTTGGACATGGATTTAATTCTAACCGATTTTTTGTCATTTCTCTCTTTCCTTTGCACCACTGAGATTTCCTCTGTGTGTAGATTCTGGGAATTCTCTCTCCTTATTACTCTCGCCCCCTCAGATTATCACTCAGCCTGGCTTAGTCATCACCAGTAGACTATATTTGTATCATAGACCAGACTTTGTATAATGGCCTCTGGATCAAAGAGATCAAAATTAACTCCTCCAGTCCAAACCAAATGTTGAACGTCTTTTAAAACATATTTCAAGAAAAAATGACCAAGTGCTGATTTATAACCTGAATCTTTCCTGTGAATATAGTATACCCTATAGCAGGCTTCCTGAGATTTAAAAATATAAATAATCCTGGCATGCTATTGCACCAGAGGGAGGACTGCAAAAGGCATTGCATGATGTGGGCTAGGGAGAGATAGTAGGCCTAGGCTATTCTATGCCCTTCATGATGTCAGTAGCTACACTCCTCTTCATTGAGGTCAAGCCCTTACTTTCTCCAGAAGCTGTCAGCATACTCCTCTCTTACTGTCTTCATGATAATTAAGGATATAAAAGCAAATTGCGAATTCACTTTTCATTATACTGTCTCTGAGGAATTATTTAACAATAAGGGCTCCCGAGTGGCGCAGCGGTCTAAGACACTGCATCTCAGTGCAAGAGGCGTCACTACAGTACCTGATTCATATCCAGGCTGCATCACATTCGGCTGTGATTGGGTGTCCTGTAGGGCGGCGTCTGGGGCAGGCCATCATTGTAAATAAGAATTTGTTTTTAACTGACCTGCCTAGTTAAATAAAGGTTTCATTTAAAAAAATAAGATCCTATTTTAGGCCTATAGCTTATTTAAAACCAGATAAAGAAATGATTCTAACTCCATCACTGTTTTTGTGTGTTTTCTTTGCAGTTGCTGATGATCTGCTCATTGCGTGAGTGTTACTGTACCTTTCACCTCTATTTGACCTGGGATTCTTCTCATGGTGTTGCACCAGATCCTTTCTCATCATGGACACACCTTGTTTTACCAATAATCACATTTACCATTCCGGACATCTTTTTTGCCAATCCTACACACGTCACATTTAAGGTCACTAAAAATAGTTTGGAACACTCCACGGCAATCAAAATACACCACAACACACTAGTCATAGCTTTTTGTAGGGGTGATCCTTCTAAAAACTCTCACGTCACTGAAACTGAGTGAGTGTGTTTTATTGGGGAAACCGGTGGGAGTGAGTGGCCTTTTGTGGCCTGTGCTTCCCACAGTGAGAGTGAGATGCCGTCACTGCCACCTAAACAGACATAAACCTCCCTTATTGGTTGGCTGGTTAGTGAGGCATTTCCTGATGTAGTGGGTGCTGTGGCCATAGTTGTGGCTGGGTCACATCCTGTCCTGTGTTTTGTTAATCCTGAAGGGTAATTTGCCTGGTTTAGCACTTCTCTTCAGTCCTTCATTACCTGAATTTACTTAGCTAATTAGCTGAGTGTGTTAGGAATAATGCCATCAGGCTTACTGTCTCAGTCGCTCTCTTACTCAGGTGTTTGTTTAAATGAAAGTATTTTCTCCATTAAAAGAGCTAGCCTTAATATGGGTCCCTTTCCCTGCCTGTCCCCTGTCCCTGTCTCTCTCCCAGGATAAGGTTTGTGTTTGGCTCCTGTGCCCTGCAGGCCCTGGACCTGGTGGACCAGCGCTCTGTCACCTGTGTCTCATCCTCCAGTGGACGGACAGCATATCAGGTGAACATCTGCTACCCACTTTGTAATAGGGTTTAACACTGGTGACCGGTATCCCGAGATATCCCGACGGGTACCGTGGACTTACAGTCAGCTCCAAAAGGATTAGCACCCTTGATAAAGACGAACATAAAAGACTGTATAAAAAAAATAATACGAACACAGCTATATTGTATGCAGAAAAATAGAAAATTATATTATTTTATACCGATACAGTTGCTCAGAGAAAGACATTTTGTTGAACAAGTACAAAATTATTGTCTTCCATAAGGATTCTTATAAATAAAATTGCATTTATAAATTCATCTAATTTTAAGAACCTGTATTGTGGCCTTCCATTGCGTCCTGTGTCACTGATGTATAAAAATGAGGTAACACGTATGTAAAATACATTTTTAATTTATCCCCATGGGGAAAGGCAAAGAACTCACAAATAGAAATAGACAAATGGTTGTTGACCTTAAATCAGGCAATGTGTACAAAACAATAGCTAAAAAAGTAAATATACACAGCCTAGATGTGTGTTGGGTCATTGTCCTGTTGAAAAACAAATGATAGTCCCACTAAGCGCAACCCAGATGGGATGGTGTATCGCTGCAGAATGCTGTGGTAGCCATGCTGGTAAAGTGTGCCTTGAATTCTAAATAAATTACCGACAGTGTCACCAGCAAAACACCCCCACACCATCACACCTCCTCCTCCATGCTTCACTTTAGTAGTGGTTTCTTTGCAGCAATTCAACCATGATGGCCTGATTCACGTAGTCTCCTCTGAACAGTTGATGTTGAGATGTGTCTGTTACTTGAACTCTGTGAAGCATTTATTTGGGCTGCAATTTCTGAGGTGCAGTTAACTCTAATGAACTTATCCTCTGCAGCAGAGGCACCTGGGTCTTCCATTCCTGTGGCGGTCCTCATGAGAGCCAGTTTCATCATAGTGCTTGATGGTTTTTGCGACTGCACTTGAAGAAACTTTCAAAGTTCTTGAAATTTTCCGGATTGACTGACCTTCATGTCTTAAAGTAATGATGGACTGTCGTTAGACTTCTCTTTGCTTATTTGATCTGTTCTTGCCATAATATGGACTTGGGTTTTACCAAATAGGACTATCTTCTGTATACCAACCCTACCTTGTCACAACACAACTGATTGGCTCACACACATTAAGAAGCAAAGAAATTCCCCAAATTAACTTTTAATAAGGCACACAATTCAAGCTTCTACTTTTAAAAATTCACCTTTCCAGAAACAAGTCTCTCACAGTTGCCGCTTGCTATAGACCTCTCTCTGCCCCCAGCTGTGCCCTCGATACCATATGTGAATTGATTGCCCCCCACCTATCTTCTGAGCTCATGCTACTAAGTGACCTAAACTGGGACATGCTTAACACCCCGGCCATCCTACAATCTAAGCTTGATGCCCTCAATCTCACACAAATTATCAATGAACCTACCAGGTACAACCCCAAATCCGTAAACACGGGCACCCTCATAGATGTCATCCTAACTAACTCGCCCTCCAAATACACCTCTGCTGTTTTCAATCAAGATCTCAGCGATCACTGCCTCATTGCCTGCATCCGTAATGGTTCTGCGACCAAACGACCACCCCTCATCACTGTCAAACGCTCCCTAAAACACTTCTGCGAGCAGGCCTTTCTAATCGACCTGGCCGGGGTATCCTGGAATGACATTGACCTCATCCCGTCAGTAGATGATGCCTGGCTATTCTTTAAAAATGTAGAAAATAGTACAATTCAAAGAAAACCCTTGAATGAGTAGGTGTGTCCAAACTTTTGACTGGTACTGTGTGTGATCGTATACAAATGTAAGCAAGGTTTGGAAGGATTATGTTTTAGTCAAATATATCTGGTCTACAAATTATTTGTAATTATGTTCTGGCCTCCTGACCATCCGCTCAAGAAAAAACCATCCCATGGCTAGTTGATGATCCCTGGTCTAGAGCTTGGCATTGACACTTGGATTGGAATCAGGTGCTATGGTGATATAAGACACAAATATAAGTATTTGACCACACACACCAGCGGTGGGTTTGGCATCAAAGATGGATGCATGTGCAGAAATGATCCTCATACCTACTGTAAAATATGGTGATGGGTATTTGATGTTATGGGGTTGTTTTGCTTCCACTAGTCCTGAGGCCCTTGCTAAGGTCAATGGCATCATGAACTCTATCAAGTACAAGGACATTTTAACCAAAACCTGGTTACCTGGAGGCTGAAACTTGGCTACAAGTCAATCTTCCAGCAAGACAATGAACTCAAGCACACATCAAAGTCCACAAATAAATGGTTAATTGACCACAAAATCAACATTTTACAATGGCCATCTCAGTCTCCAGACTTGAACCCCATTGACAACCTGTGGTTTGAATTGAAGAGGACAGTCCATAAGCGCAGACCGAAGGATATCAAGAATCTGGAAAGATTCTATATGGAGGAATGATTCCAATGTGTTCTCCAATCTCATAAAATATTATAGAAAAAGGCTCAGTGCCGTTGGCTTCATTCATAAATTAGGCCAGTCGTCCCAATGCTAGCAGCATACTATTTGGCTACTCAGCGTAAAGTCTCCAATAGAAAACATCACTTACATGGCGTCTATAAATTGAGTTGCTGACTATCATGTGTAAGCCTAGCCTACATGAAACCTCTAGGCTACAAGGTATAATTTTCCTCCTTAACTAGCTTCAATGGCGAGAAGGTGGAAAAGAACGGGGGAAAAATGCATACTTTCTTTATGGAACAACACCATTTCCCTCCACCATTTTTGTATTTTCTGACATTTTAGGATGTTGCACACCACGTTCAGCCAAGGATGTGCAACATCCTAAATTGTCCGAAAATGAAAGGAAAATTAACAGCTAGGTCTTGAAAATGTTGACCATCTTTGAGCAGCTTTTATCTTCCCAACACTTTACATCAATGCCAGGACTCCCACATAAGGACTATGCTTTATTACTGCTGTGTTTATTCTCATGGAAAACCACCTAATCCATAACCATTCCCTACAGTACCAGTCCCAGACTCCCTGTAGGTCATGTTGTCTTGGCTGATAGCAGGGCCTGTCCAGTACAGTCTGTGTAGTTCAGTTGTGGTCATTGTGACTTAAGTTTCCTGTAAATGCCTACGACTGCTTTTATATAATGGGACAGAAAAAACACAATGAGGCTAAATACAGACAGTGGTTTCTGTTACTTTAGGAGAAATTGTTTTATCCCCTTTCCCTCAAGGTTTTGGTGACCTCTGTGGTCAAATGATGTGATGTTTATTCGAAATGATTAAGCTATAATATGATGTGGTTCCGGGCACAAATTTAGTTCAACATTTCAATAGAAATGTAACTATTTTTAATGATGTGATTAAAACATATGAGAGTGAAAAGAAAGCACAAATCCTATCACGCAGACAAAGTGTCGGAATGCCTAAAAAGAAACAAGAAGATAAGTCTTCCAATCACACCATTTACAACATATAGTCAGGTCCAAAATGATTTGATTCCTTGATAAAGATGAGCCAAAAGACTGTATAAAATAAATAATACAAATACTGAGCTATGTTGTATTCCCCCCCAAAATGTAAAAATAATATTATTTTACAACAATATTATTTCTCAGAATCTCAAAAGTATAGGGGTCAGATTATTGTATCCCCTATTTTCATTACTTTTTCCTTACTTAAGACACATTCTAAAATGTTTTATGAGATTGGAGAACACATTGGGAGAGTTCTCAGAACATTCATCTGTACAGAATCTTTCCAGATCCTTGATATCCTTCATGTGCGCTTATAGACTGCCCTCTTCAATTCAAACCACCAGTGGAAGCAAAATAGCCCCATAACATCAAAGATCCACCACCATGTTTTACAGTAAGGATGAGGTATTTTCTGCATATGCGTTGTTGTTTCGAAGGCCAAACCCACCACTGGTGTGCTTGGCCAAAGACCTCTATTTTCGTGTCATATGACCATAAGCACCGGTTCAATCCAAGTGCCATTGTAGGCAGATCTATGGTCAGATGTTAAGGGGCTATTTTGCTTCTACTGGTTGAACCCCATTGAAAACCTGTGGTTTGAATTGAAGAGGGCAGTCCGTAAGCGAAGACGAAGGATATCAAGGATCTGGAAAGATTCTGCACAGCATCAGTGAGCTGTGCTCTCATTCAATATATTTGGAGTAACTCATTACCGTGGCTTTGTTGTTATTTAAAAACATAAACCCCCAAAATCATGTCATTTCTCTTAGATAACTTTTCTCCTCCTGTCTTTTCCTTTTTGACCACTAATCTTTTGGGAGGATGTGATATGAGAGCAAATGTCACCTAGCTATTGTTTTCAATCTACCCCTCCCCTGGACCTTTCTGTCCACAGAGAAAAGGAGGTAATTCAGAAGTATTGGGACACATCCCGAAGGAGGAAGTGCGTAAATGTGTGGGTGTTTGCGTTTGGGATAACCTGGTCTTCATTTAGGTTAGGGTGCCTTGTTTTGTGGTCGGAGGGGGAGGGTACACCATATTTGGGCAGTTGAGATTCAAGGTTTCCTCTGATTCAGTATTGGAAGACCTTTTGTTTCTCTCCTCCCCTGAATTCTTAGCCAGGAGGAAATACTTTGTCCTTCTCTGAATTTAATTGAACTTTGGTCTCCAGGGGATTTTAATCAACATGTCAATTACATTATAATGGTCAATACAACAATGCAACCTGGGGCAACTGTCCAAGTGGCACAACGTTGAATGTCATGGTGTTGTTCATGGTGGTGGAGGATTGCCACAGCACCTGCATCCTATTTTTCTTCCATTTGGCAACCCTCCAAATGAAAACCAGGGCTATTGACAATGCATATTGTTTTATTTTAAAAAAGTGTGTGTTTTATGTTCTCTCTTTAAAATGCCTTACTGCAGAATCCCTAGACAGACAGAAGCCTACAGCCCAGTGTCTGTATTACCATGTCTGTCACACCCTGATCTGTTTCACCTGCCTTTGTGCTTGTCTCCACCCCCCTCCAGGTGTTGCCAATCTTTCCATTATCCCGTGTATTTATACCTGTGTTCTCTGTTTGTCTGTTGTCAGTTCATATTGTCTTGTCAGGCATTTCCTGCGGTCTTTCCTGCGGCTCTTTCCTGCGTCCTGCGGTCTTTCCTGCGGTCTTGTTTCTTTAGTTCTGTTTCCTAGTTTTTCCCGGTTCTGACCATTCTGCCTGCCCTGACCCTGAGCCTGTCTGCCGTCCTGTACCTGCCTGACTCTGACCTGATTACGAACCTCTGCCTGCCCTGACCCTGAGCCTGCCTGACTTCCTGTACCCTTTGCCTGCCCAGTGTTTCTAATAAATCATCTGAGAACTGTTCTATCCGCCTCCTGTGTCTGCATCTGGGTCATATCCTAAGTCGTGATATTGTCAGCCCTGGCTAAAGGCTCCTATAGTTCTAGTGTGGGATACTAACTGATAGTAGCCATGTTGCTTCTCTCATGAGTTTGTTTTACATAAACAAGAGGTTGATAAATGGGACTCCTGCTTTCCCTTCTCCTCTTCTTCTCTTCTGCTATCACTTCTCATTTCCCAGTGTTCAGTTACACAGATGGTAGTTAGTTATGCTTGCCAAGATATCTTGTAGTAGTGGTCTAGAGTTTTATCTATAATTGTAAATCATTGGTAAAAACCTGCCCTACTCTCTGTGTTCCACGCTCATAACCAGGATGTAACCCATGGAGTTACAGATAATTATCTCTAACTGATTGTTCTGTATCATGACTACAAATATCACCTTTCTGCCTGTGAAGGACACAATACGCTCCTCACCCCAGTACCCGAGGACACATGATGAATGAATCTGTTTGATTGATTGCACATTGCTTCCACAGTGTTGGACTGATTTACAATACACTATTATGACATTTAGCACCACTTATGGAATACATTAATTCAAGAATGCATTTGTGAGACAAGTGTGAGTATTTCTGTCCAAAATCATTGAAAAATAGGCTAGGGGACCTTATGTAGGCTGTTGGGTGGACAGATGTTAGCAGGGGTACTCTGCCCCGTCTTTTACGAAAACATTTTACAGAAGGATTCCAGGAGCATTATTTAGGGTAAATCTGTCAGCAGCATCATGTAGGTGTCTGGCCACTGTCATCTCACCAACCCACGCGTCTGACTCTGTCCAGCAGCTCAATGCTTTTATGAGGTCAGAAACTTTAGTGTCTGAAACCATGACACAGCTACTTGGACGTCACTTCTGAGGAGAAGCTTGCAATAACACCTACTCAGTCGGAGGAGCTTAGCCTAATACTTTAACCCTCTTTTCCTATGTACTTTGTAGCTCTGGGCTAGGGAGAGGAGTCAGTCTGGGACTTGTTGCTCTGGTCTTAGTTTTATTATTGTGTCTGCTGTGAAACTAATGAATAAGCTGGCCTTTTCCCTGCTCATAGCTTGCTACTGTTTGTTTGCTACATTGGCTCATCCATAACTTTTGGTGACCTTTTCCGTGAGAATATGAGGTTGTGCACTGGTTGACAGTTGTGACCCATTGGTTGTGACAGGGCACAGAGAATCAGGGAAACGTTTTTGGCAGAATAGCAACATGCTCTTTTGAAGCAGCTTTTCAAAGGGCATAATTCTTGGAAAGCAATTTTTTTATGCTGTAATTGTTGACATACTGTATCATTAAGTATCCGACCTTGTAGGTATCAGGTATCAAGGTAAGACCCAGATGCAGACTGTCGAAGTAAAAATGTTTATTGTAGCAACAGGGGCAGGCAAAGACAGGTCAAGGCAGGCAGGGGTCGATAATCCAGAGTATGAGCAAAGTGTCAGGACGGCCGGCAGGCTCAGGGTAGGCAGAGGTCGGTAATCCAGAGGGGAGCAGAGGTACCGATCAGCATGCAGGCTCAGGGACAGGCAGAGTGGTCAGGCAGGCGGGGTCAGAGTCAGGACAGGCAAGGGTCAAAACCGGGAGGACAAGAAAAGAGAGACTGGGAAAATGCATGAGCTGAGACACAAACTGCTGGTTGACGCAAACAAACAAGACGAACTGGCAACAGACAAACAGAAACCACAGGTATAAATACACAGGGGATAATGGAATCCCTAAAGATTGGAAAGCTGCCGCAGTCATCCCCCTCTTCAAAGGGGGTGACACTCAAGACCCAAACTGTTATAGACCTATATCCATCCTGCCATGCCTTTCTAAAGTCTTCGAAAGCCAAGTTAATAAACAGATCACTGACCATTTCGAATCCCACCGTACCTTCTCCGCTGTGCAATCCGGTTTCCGAGCTGGTCACGGGTGCACCTCAGCCACGCTCAAGGTACTAAATGATATCATAACCGCCATCGATAAAAGACAGTACTGTGCAGCCGTCTTCATCGACCTGGCCAAGGCTTTCGACTCTGTCAATCACCGTATTCTTATCGGCAGACTCAACAGCCTTGGTTTCTCAAATGATTGCCTCGCCTGGTTCACCAACTACTTCTCAGACAGAGTTCAGTGTGTCAAATTGGAGGGCCTGTTGTCCGGACCTCTGGCAGTCTCTATGGGGATACCACAGGGTTCAATTCTCGGGCCGACTCTTTTCTCTGTATATATCAACGATGTTGCTCTTGCTGCGGGTGATTCCCTGATCTACCTCTACGCAGATGACACCATTCTGTATACATCTGACCCCTCTTTGGACAGTGTGTTAACAAACTTCCAAACGAGCTTCAATGCCATAACACTCCTTCCATGGCCTCCAACTGCTCTTAAACGCTAATAAAATTAAATGCATGCTTTTCAACCATTCCCTGCCCGCACCTGCCTGCCCGACTAGCATCACTACTCTGGACGGTTCTGACATAGAATATGAGGACAACTACAAATACCTAGGTGTCTGGCTAGACTGTAAACTCTCCTTCCAGACTCATATTAAACATCTCCAATCTAAAATTAAATCTAGAATCGGCTTCCTATTCTGCAACACTCATGCCGCCAAACATACACTAGTAAAACTGACTATCCTACCGATCCTCGACTTCGGTGATGTAATTTACAAAATAGCCTCCAACACTCTACTCAGCACACTGGATGCAGTCTATCACAGTGCCATCCGTTTTGTCACCAAAGCCCCATATACCACCCACCACTGTGACCTTTATGCTCTAATCGGCTGGCCCTCGCTCCATATTCGTCGCCAGACCCACTGGCTCCAGGTCATCTATAAGTCTTTGCTAGGTAAAGCTCCGCCTTATCTCAGCTCACTGGTCACGATAACAACACCCACCCGTACCACGCGCTCCAGCAGGTATATCTCACTGGTCATCCCCAAAGCCAACCCCTCCTTTGGCCGCCTTTCCTTCCATTTCTCTGCTGCCAATGACTGGAACGAATTGCAAAAATCGCTGAAGCTGGAGACTTATATTTCCCTCACTAACTTTAAACATCAGCTATCCAAGCAGCTAACCGATCGCTGCAGCTGTACATAGCCCATCTGTAAATAGCCCATCCAATCTACCTACCTCATCCCCATATTGTTTTTATTTACTTTTCTGCTCTTTTGCACACCAGTATTTCTACTTGCACATCATCACCTGCACATGCATCACTCCAGTGTTAATTTGATAAATTATAATTACTTGCTACTATGGCCTATTTATTGCCTTACCTCCTCCCGCCATTTGCACACACTGTATATAGACTTTCTTTTTTTCTATTGTGTTATTGACTGTACTCTTGTTTATTCCATGTGTAACTCTGTGTTGTTGTTTGTGTCGCACTGCTTTGCTTTATCTTGGCCAGGTCGCAGTTGTAAATGAGAACTTGATCTCAACTAGCCTACCTGGTTAAATAAAGGTTAAATAAAATAAATACATTTAAAAAATGGGGAAGATGGGCAACACCTGGAGAGGGGTGGAGAAAATCACAAAAACTGGTGAAACAGATCAGAGTGTGACAGTAGGTGGATCTTAAATCCCAAATGTTTAAGACCCACCGACAAGGTCAGATACATAAATCTGTCAGCAGCATCATGTAGGTGTCTGGCCACTGTCATATCACCAACCCACACGTCTGACTCTGTCCAGCAGCTCAATGCTTTTATGAGGTCAGAAACTTTAGACCCTGGATTTAGTGTCTGGAACCATGACACAGCCACTTCTGAGGAGAAGCTTGCAATAACACCTACCTTACTCTGTCTGAGGAGCTTGGCATGATGCTACTTTGTAGCTCTGGGCTAGGGAGAGGAGCCACTCAGGGACTTGTTGCTCTGGTCTTTGATTTATTATTATGCCTGCTGTGAAACTAATGAATAAGCTGGCCTTTCCCTGCTCATAGGTTGCTACTCTTTGTTTGCCACATTGGCTCATCCATAACTTTAGGTGACCTTTTGGCCACAGCATTGGGACTTAGTACTGGCTAATATTTGTAATATTATGAACAATTACACATATATGTTTAGCTCTCTGCAGTTGCCTTCTCTTTGTATGGATTAGACCTGATATGGGTAGCAACACCAGCCCTGTTTTGGTGAGTGAGATTGACATGTCGACTGTAACTAAGCCAAGACTACACTGTTTCTTAACAAGAGGAATCCATATTTTTGACCATAACACAACCATTTTTTAGGTTTTGCTACAATAAATTATATTGAAGAAGTTTGGAAAACGAGTTTGGGAAACCCTGTCATAACTATAAAGGCCATGATGGTCATTCTGACCATTTCTATTTAAATTGTATAAATATTGCTAAATTAATACATTTAAACTCAGCAAAAAAAGAAAAGTCCCTTTTTTCAGGACCCTGTCTTTCAAAGATAATTAGTAAAAATCCAAATAACAGAGCTTCATTGTAAAGGGTTTAAACACTGATTCCCATGCTTGTTCAAAGAACCATAAACAATTAATGAACATGCACATGTGGAACTGTCGTTAAGCCACTAACAGCTTACAGACGGTAGGCAATTAAGGTCCCAGTTATGAAAACTTAGGACAGTAAAGAGGATTTCTATTGACTCTGAAAAACCCCAAAAGAAAGATGCCCAGGGTCCCTGCTCATCTGCGTGAACGTGCCTTAAGCATGCTGCAAGGAGGCATGAGGACTGCAGATGTGGCCAGGGCAATAGATTGCAATGTCCGTACTGTGAGACACCTAAGACAGCGCTACATCGAGACAGGACTGACAGCTGATCGTCCTTGCAGTGGCAGACCATGTGTAAAAACACCTGCACAGGATCGGTACATACGAACATCACACCTGCGGGACAGGTATAGGATGGCAACAACAACTGCCCAGGTTACACCAGGAACACACAATCCCTCCATTAGTGCTCAGACTGTCCGCAATAGGCTGAGAGAGGCTGGACTGAGGGCTTGTAGGCCTGTTGTAAGGCAGGTCCTCACCAGACATCATCGGCAACAACGTCGCCTATGGGCACAAACCCACCGTCGCTGGACCAGACAGGACTGGGAAAATGTGTTCTTCACTGACGAGTCGAGGTTTTGTCTCACCAGGGGTGATGGTCGAATTCGCGTTTATCGTCGAAGGAATGAGCGTTACACCGAGGCCTGTACTCTGGAGCGGGATTGATTTGAAGGTGGAGGGTACGTCATGGTCTAGGGCGGTGCGTCATCGGACTGAGCTTGTTGTCATTGCAGGCAATCTCAACACTGTGTGTTACAGAGAAGACATCCTCCTCCCTCATGTTGTACCCTTCCTGCAGGCTCATCCTGACATGACCCTCCAGCATGACAATGCCACCAGCCATGCTGCTCGTTATGTGCGTGATTTCTTGCAAGACAGGAATGTCAGTGTTCTGCCATGGCCAGCGAAGAGCCCGGATCTCAATCCCATTGAGCACATCTGGGACCTGTTGGATCGGAGGATGAGGGCTAGGGCCATTCCTCCCAGAAATGTCCGGGAACTTGCAGGTGCCTTGTTGGAAGAGTGGGGTAACATCTCACAGCAAGAACTGGCAAATCTGGTGCAGTCCATGAGGAGGAGATGCAATGCAGTACTTAATGCAGCTGGTGGCCACACCAGATACTGACTGTTACTTTTGATTTTGACCCCCCCTTTGTTCAGGGACACATTATTCAATTTCTGTTAGTCACATGTCTGTGGAACTTGTTCAGTTTATGTCTCAGTTGTTGAATCTTGTTATGTTCATGCAAATATTTACACGTTACGTTTGCTGAAAATAAACGCAATTGAGAGTGAGAGGACATTTCATTTATTGCTGAGTTTATTATGTTAAAAGAAACTCAGGACACCAAATGCAAATTGAATCTGTTGGAAAATGTATTGATTGATCCAGAATTGCATAGAATGTAAGTACTAAAATAATTATTGTGTATTTTCTGACTGTAAGACAACAGTTGCCTACCCAGTTTGCCTGTCCAAACTACACCTAAACTATATTGAAACTAATTTCACACATATAATAAAAGATGTGGCCTAAGGACAAGATTAAATTGACAATAGTCTAATGGGTGACAATATTATCAATTGTCAATTATACGATGGGTCGATCTAATCCTGGATGCTGATTGGTTAATGCCTATTTACTCTGTTCCATCTCACTGCGCAATCCACTGTCTCATCAGCCCAGGCAGGCAATTTATAAAATGTATCTCTACTATAAAAAGCATCTAGACATTATCTTCCATTTCTTTTAGACTAGCCTTTGGTTTTCAATTGTGGAGATTTGTATTAACCTTGGTGTCTGTTTCTCCGATATTCGCAACATTGTTTCAATATTGAAATATTGAAAACGTGTCGGGAGTTGGGACAAGACAGACAGGCAAACAGTTTTTATCAGCCAGTTGAAATTATGAATCAGCTGGCATCATTTTTATGGACAAAGAAATGTCAATAGAAAACAGGTAAAACGAAATGAAATGTAGCTACTTTGCTGTTATTCTGGCTGCACCGTTTGACGTGACTGTAAGTTAGCAGTAGTTGGCTAGCTAGCAAGGGGTAAGACCGTTGCCAGCCAGTATGACAATGGAACATTTAGAACGAACAACTGGGTCGCGTCCATAGATACAGAACAAAAATGCTTAACGACTGGGTCGCATCTCTGGCAACCGAACCACCAGCCGGCTTGGGTAGCAAGGACTATATCTCGTGGAAGGATAAAATAGTATGAATAAATTCAGCAGAATAACTTTTTTTATGAAAATATATCAATCATTATTTGAATATGTTGGTAACTTGTTGTATAAAAGTGATAATGCCCTCAAAGCCGGTGTTTGGAGGATATATTGGCACGGTTTGCTGGCCCTCGAATTTGTCTCGGGCCTAACAACACCCGTGCCAATATACACCCATGCATTATCACTTAAATAGAGAATGAAGAATTGGATGACCTGCGTAGCGTGCATTGACAAAGAAGCAATGAGCTTACCAAATAGCACTTCTTCCATATCATCCTACAGAGGTCCATGCAAGCCAGACATAATAAACCAATTTTGACAAACAACTGTACACATTGCACATGGTCTCTGTTTCAAAATATAACTTTTCCGAAGAATAACCGTAACTTAATGCATTCCTCATGTGAGTAGGCTAATGGTGACAATCCGCAATAGCCATTTGGGATATTCCATTATATTCTTACTGTAAAATATATGTGTGTTGACTGTGGCAAGGCAGGGCAGGGCCTGTGATGTCTGCTAAACGAGCAAGCTGATTTCATTGGTATGGTGCAGCGATAGCTTTGGGTACTAAGCACAGATAAATACAACTCAAAACATGCTATTCTGTTCTTTTCAAATTAATGGCCTTGTATCATGTTTTTCATGACCTACTTACAGTTGAAGTCGGAAGTTTACATATACCTTAGCCAAATATATTTAAACTCAGTTTATCACAATTCCTGACATTTAATCCTAGTAAAAATGCCCTGTCTTAGGTCAGTTAGGATCACCACTTTATTTTAAGAATATGAAATGTCAGAATAATAGTACAGAGAATTATTTATTTCAGCTTTTATTTCTTTCATCACATTCCCAGTGGGTCAGAAGTTTACATACACTTAATTAGTATTTGGTAGCATTGCCTTTAAATTGTTTAACTTGGGTCAAAAGTTTCGGATAGCCTTCCACAAGCTTTCCACAATAAATTGGGTGAATTTTGGCCCATTCCTCCTGACAGAGCTGGTGTAACTGAGTTAGGTTTGTAGGCCTCCTTGCTCGCACACACTTTTTCAGTTCTGTCCACACATTTTCAATGGGATTGAGGTCAGGGCTTTGTGATGGCCACTCCAATATCTTGACTTTGTTTTCCTTAAGCCATTTTGCCCCAACTTTGGAAGTATGCTTGGGGTCATTGTCCATTTGGAAGACCCTTTTGCGACCAAGCTTTAACTTCCTGACTGATGTCTTGAGATGTTGCTTCAATATATCCACATAATTCTCCTGCCTCATGATGCCATCTATTTTGTGAAGTGCACCAGTCCCTCCTGTAGCAAAGCACCGCCACAACATGATGCTGCCACCCCCGTGCTTCACGGTTGGGATGGTGTTCTTCGGCTTGCAAGCGTACCCCTTTTTCCTCCAAACATAACGATGGTCATTATGGCCAAACAGTTCTATTTTTGTTTCATCCGACCAGAGGACATTTCTCCAAAAAGTGCGATCTTTGTCTCCATGTGCAGTTGCAAAGCGTAGTCTGGCTTTTTTATGGCGGTTTTGGAGCAGTGACTTCTTCCTTGCTGAACGGCCTTTCAGGTTATGTCGATATAGGACTCGTTTTACTGTGGATATAGATACTTTTGCACCTGTTTCCTCCAGCATCTTCACAAGGTCCTTTGCTGTTGTTCTGGAACTGATTTTCACTTTTCACACCAAAGTATGTTCATCTCTAGGAGACAGAAGATGTCTCCTTCCAGAGCGGTATGACAGCTGCTTAGTCCCATGGTGTTTATACTTGCGTACTGTTGTTTGTACAGATGAACGTGATAACTTCAGGCATTTGGAAATTGCTCCCAAAGATGAACCAGACTTGTGGAGGTCTACAATTTGTTTTCTGAGGTCTTGGCTGATTTATTTTGATTTCCCCATGATGTCAAGCAAAGAGGCACTGAGTTTGAAGGTAGCCCTTGAAATACATCCACAGGTACACCTCCAATTGGTCAAATGATGTAAATTAGCCTATCAGAAGCTCCTAAAGCCATTACAATATTTTCTACAATTTTCCAAGCTTTTTAAAGGCACAGTCAACTTAGTGTATGGAAACGTCTTACTGTAACGCCCTGGCCATTGAGAGGGTTTTTTTGTTCTTTATTTTGGTTAGGCCAGGGTGTTACATGGGTGGGCGTTCTATGTTCCTTTTTCTATGTTTTTGTATTTCTTTGTTTTGGGCCGAGTAGGGTTCCTAATCAGAGGCAGCTGTCTATCGTTGTCTCTGATTAGGAATCATACTTAGGCAGCCTTTTCCCACCTGTGCTTTGTGGGATCTTGTGTTTGTGTAGCTGCCTGTGAGCAGCCCAGAATGTCACGCTTCGTCTTCATCTGTATTGTTTTGGTGAGTTTTCATATTTATTAAACATGTGGAACTCTAAGCATGCTGCGCCTTGGTCTACTCCTTTAGATGATCGTGACAGAAGATCCCACCAAAGAAGGACCAAGCAGCGTGCCCAGGAGGAGCAAGGATCCTGGGCCAGGGAGAGAAAGGACTGGACATGGGAGGACATCCTGGACGGCAAGTGATCCTACACTTGGGAAGAGATCCTGGTCGGAAGGGATCGCCTCCCATGGGAACAGGTAGAGGCACTCAGAAGAGCGGAGGCAGCAGGAAAGAAGGACCAACGGCAACGGTATGAGGGAACACGGCTGGCAAGGAAGCCCGAGAGGCAGCCCCAAAATATTTTTTTGGGGGGGCACACGGGGAGTGTGGCAGAGTCAGGTTGGAGACCTGGGCCAACTCCCCGTGCTTACCGGAAGCGGCGTGGTACTGGTCAGGCGCCGTGTTATGCGGGGGAGCGCACGGTGTCTCCAATGCGTGCTCATAGCCCAGTGCGCTACATCCCAGCCCCCCGCAAGTGCCATACTAGAGTGGGCATCGAGCCAGGACGGGTTGTGCAGGCCATGCGCTCTAGACCTCCAGTGCATCTTCAGGACCCGGTCTGTCCTGTGCATACGCCCAGAGCCAGGCCTCCTGCATGTCTCCCCAGCCGGGGGAATCCTGTGCCTGCGCCCCGAACCAGGCCTCCTGCATGTCTTCCCAGCCTGGTGAGTCCTGTGCCTGCGCCCAGAGCCAGGCCTCCTGCATGTCTTCCCAGCCTGGTGAGTCCTGTGCCTGCGCCCAGAGCCAGGCCTCCTGCATGTCTCCCCAGCCTGGTGAGTCCTGTACCTGCGCCCAGAGCCAGGCCTCCTGCATGTCTCCCCAGCCTGGTGAGTCCTGTACCTGCGCCCAGAGCCAGGCCTCCTTCATGTCTCCCCAGCCTGGTGAATCCTGGGCCAGAGCCGCCAGGGCCGCCCGCCAGCCCGGAGCCGCCAGGGTCGCCAGCCGGGCGCAGCCAAGGGTGGAGCGGGGTCCACGTCCCGCACCCGAGCCGCCGCCGTAGGAAGGCCCACCCGGACCCTCCCCTTCAGAGTCAGGTTTGCGGCCGGAGTCCGCATCTTTGGGGGGGGGGGGGGTACTGTAACGCCCTGGCCATAGAGAGGGGTTTTTTGTTCTTTATTTTGGTTAGGCCAGGGTGTTACATGGGTGGGCGTTCTATGTTCCTTTTTCTATGTTTTTGTATTTCTTTGTTTTGGGCCGAGTAGGGTTCCTAATCAGAGGCAGCTGTCTATCGTTGTCTCTGATTAGGAATCATACTTAGGCAGCCTTTTCCCACCTGTGCTTTATGGGATCTTGTGTTTGTGTAGCTGCCTGTGAGCAGCCCAGAACGTCACGCTTGTGATACAATGAATTCTAAGTGAAATAATCTGTCTGTAAACAATTGTTGGAAAAATTACTTGTGTCAAGCACGAAGTAGATGTCCTAACCGACTTGCCAAAACTATAGTTTGTTAACAAGAAGAAATTTGTGTAGTGGTTGAAAAAGCGAGTTTTCATGTCTCCAACCTAAGTGTATGTAAACTTCCGACTTCAACTGTAAATGAAATATGAATGGATTTCTTTGTGATTGTGTACATTAACACTGGAAAGACTGACAGCATCATAATGACTCAAAACGAATTTCAATGTTTAATTACACCACCATTTTTAGTCATGTCCCCCTCATCCTTGACTTTTCCTAAATAAGTCTATATAACACACTGTCATTGTTAGAATGTTAATATCACAAACAGAATGTTAATATCACAAACAGAACTGGAGTTATAACCAGTTTTAGGAGGGCATGTAATGGTTTTCACCAGCCTGCTCCGCTCCTTCTCTGATAGTTGAATGTGCCATGCCCAGTTGATAATCACCCCGATAACTGCCTCGTGGTCCCGTGTGGCTCAGTTGGTAGAGCATGGTGTTTGCAACGCCAGGGTTGTGGGTTCGATTCCCACGGGGGACCGGTACAATTTTTTTTTTATAATGTATGCATTCACTACTGTAAGTCGCTCTGGATAAGAGCGTCTGCTAAATGACGTAAATGTAATGAAACTGAACCTAAACTATACCAAAACGAATTTCACACATAACAAATTAAATAAATAAAGTATAGTATGATGTGGGAAAATGTTGATGAGTGAAGGGAAGTGAAATGATGCAGAATTATGTAATCAGCAATTGTGAATGAAGAACAGGGCGGGACATTTTATTGTATTCATCTATTCTAATTATAATCTCAAAACGGTGTAGTCTTTATTAGTCCACCGAATCAGTCGATGGACTGATATAGACTAGTCTAAACTACACCTACTTGGAGTAGTCAGGGCCGGATTAAAGGAAAACTCCACCCAAAAACTATTTTGGTATTCGTTTCGTTAGTCCATTGTTGATATAGACCCAAATGTTTTGCATGTCAGCAATCAAGTTTAACATATGTAACTTTTGAAATACAGAAATATGGCTGTATGATGCATTTACATGGCCGTATGAGTCTTTTTTAATACCATACAAATGACCGAAATGAGTGGCTACTCTGACTGACAAACTGAGATCAATCTGGTCTTGAATTCAAACCAACAGTAGCCCAGGCCATTGAAGTGACACACAGATTGTACAATATTAACAGGAAAAACATATACAGTATACACAGTAGCAGACAAAAGTTTACACACCTACTCATTCAAGGGTTGTTCTTTATTTTTACTATTTTCTACAATATAGAATAATAGTGAAGATGTCAAAACTATGAAATAACACATATGGAATCATGTAGTAACCAAAAAAGTGCAGAGTGTGCAAAGCTGTCATTAAGGCAAAGGGTGGCTACTTTGAAGAATCTCAAATATATTTAGATTTGTTTAACACTTTTGGTTACTACATGATTCCATATGTGTTATTTCATAGTTTTAATGTCTTCACTATCATTCTACAATGTAGAAAATAGTAAAAATAAAGAAACTGGTACTGTTTATAAAATAAAGAAACTTGACTGGTACTGTTTATCATAGACTACAACAGGCTACTAAATATAATTTCCAGTGGCACACTGACTTACCTAATTATGAAGATGAAGCCATAAGCTTCTCATGGTGATGGCCGGTGAGCTTGTCATGCTAATAGCCTATCTCCAGATGAGCTACTTTGAAAAACAGTGCTGTTGTTAGCAAAAAATTAGGATCTGTTAAGAAAATAAATTATATTGGTTCTACAGACAGATTAGTCTCCTCTATTCAGCAGTAGCCACTTGCTTTCAAACTGTATTTTGAAATCTGCAAAAGGCAAACCGACAGCCGCAACCAACCATGGAAATATAATCCCAGTCCTGACTCCCATTAAAGTCAGGACTGACAACCATTGCTTGTGTACCCATGAGTTTCACAGTCAAATTGCCAGGGTAAGAGGTTACAAAACCCTTCTTTGGATGATATGTCTATGGCCACAATGCAACAAGCTGCATATTTATCAGGTATGAAGGTAAGACCCAGATGCAGACAATATTGAATTAACAATGGTTTAATAATCCAACAAGGGCAGACAATAGACAGGTGAAAGCAGGCAGAGGTCAATAATCCCAGAGGTGGGGCAAAGGTACAGGTAAGCAGGCAGGGTCAGAGTCAGGACAGGCAAGGGTCAAAACCAGGAGGGCGAGAAAAAGAGAGACTGGGAAAAGCAAGCGCTGAGAACAAAAATGCTGGTTAACTTGACAAACAAGTCAAACTGGCACCAGACAAACAGAGAACACAGGTATAAATACACAGGGGATAATGGGGAAGATGGGCGACACCTGGAGGGAGGTGGAGACAATCACAAAGACAGGTGAAACAGATCAGGGTGTGACATATTTGGAGTGCATGCTGCCCAAACTGCATTAACTGCCAAAATAAAGGAAACACTTAAGTTAATAAGGGTTACAAAGTACATGTTATGGTGTGGGGTGCATTTTCCTGGCAAGGTTTAGGTACACTTATAGAATCTATGCCATGGCGCATTGAAGCTGTTCTGGTAGCTCATTATTTTATTATTTTCAACACCCTTTATTTTGGCAGATACCTGTATGCGCTTGTTATAAAACTTAATCCACAGTTATTTTTTTATACACTATTTATCCACTGTGGCTAAATTATGCTCTCTGGTGTATTTTGAACATTGAGAGCAGGCTCCTGTTTTAGGATAAAACATTATTATAATAACAAACAAAAAACATATTGCTCACCCTACAGGCTGGGGCCCAGCCCCTGACTCACACAATTGACCAGTCACATGTATTTATTATGCAGTTTATATATCTTTTTTTATTAATCAGTTACCCATGTGGGCCCCCTACCTCCTCTCCTCCCCCATCTGATGATTAGCAGAGCAGCAGGCTGTCTACACTCATTGAGAGCGGGCTCCTGAGTCTTCCTGTGGTTGGCAGTTGCAGTAAAAAAAATGAGGCCCTATATACTACATGTATAATATATACAGTTTATATTTCCTCTATAATTTATGGGGGTAAAAATTATTAGTATTTCATTTTTTGCTTTCCTCTTGAGCCTCCCACGGGCCTGGGCCGGGGGATTCAGCCATGTTAAACCCCTGCATTAAGCCTGCCCTGGGAGAAGGCTACACAGTGAGAGCATGAGTATCTTACAATGGCAAGACCAAGAACACAAAATCTGAATGAAAACGACTCAGATGGCAGGAACAAATGGATCATGACATCTCTGATGATTGTTATTCTGATTCATGCTGAACGACTTTCCATATCTGTGAAAGGATTCATATCGGGTAGCAAGTGAGCGAGTGTCTGATGTTTTGGATCAGCTGGCATGGCTGTACTAGGTAAGAGGAACTTGATGTGTTCTACAACATTCTTGACTTGGCTGCTATTAACAGACAGGTTTTGTTCAAGCAGTGCATGAACAACACCATGAGCAGGAGAGAGTCTGTCACACGGGCTACATGAGGAACATATGAAGGCCAAGGCAGCAGCAAAATTGCACACAGCTCCCAGGGAAGAAAAGCTGCAAGGTTGGCAGACGCACTCGAATCTGTTTCAGCTGCAAGTGACTTGTTCATGGGAAGTGTTTGCTTCAAGTGAAAATGACAAAGATTTGTGGTGACTGTTAGGGCATGGGAATGGGATAATCGCTAAATGAGACCCAGCTGTAGCATGAAGACGCACACCATACTGTATGCATGAGCAAGGCCACAAATAATGTGTCCAGTAACTCACAATAATTGACTCTTTTTTACCGCTGTTGTATCGACACAGCGGCTGATGGAAGGCTACTCAAAGTCAGAATCTGCACTACAGCGAAGCCTAATCAGACATGCCCGCGCTCATTATGGTTATTTCACACTCTAAAAAGAAAAGGTTCCTGGAGGATCCTTTATGGGTTCTTCAAATTGAAACTGGGGAAACCCCTATAAGTTCTTCAAAGAACTCCCATTAATGGTTCCTCAAATAACATTTTGGGGTAAAAAGTTCAACCCCCCCATTATTATTATTATTAATAATCAGCATAACAATAACACAACATTTTAGTTGTCAGTGTTTATTATGCTTTTAGTTAAAAGCATAAAAGCAGAATAAAACAAATACGAGGTAAACATCCAGAAGAGCCCCAAGTCCATTGGGTATATCCTCTGGCGTGTTGATGTTGATGTGTTGAATGTCCTTTGCAGGCTATCCATAGCCAGAATGATTTTGAAGTGCATGGTGATCGAACAGGTTTCCTATTATATTCATCAGAGGTGTAGGGAGGGTGAAGTCTATAAATGCAAAAAATAATAATTATACAGATGATTAGCACCTTGGTTTTTGTGGTAAAAGTGAATGCAATTTTTTTCACTTCTGACAACGATTTTCATACACATACCTTGTTCATAATATAGAGACGTAACAGTATAGCTTCCGTCCCTCTCCTCGCCCCTACCTGGGCTCGAACCAGGGACCCTCTGCACATATCAACAACTGACATCCACGTAAGCATCCTTACCCATCGCTCCACAAAAGCCACGGCCCTTGCAGAGCAAGGGGAGCAACTACTTCAAGGTCTCAGAGCGAGTTACATCACCAATTGAAACGCTATTAGCGTGCACCCTGCTAACCATTTCACATCGTTTAGACTCACCCACCTTTTGACCTCCTCCTTTTCCGCAGCAACCGGTGAGCCGGGTCACGGCACCAATGTAACAGTATAGCTTCCGTCCCTCTCCTCGCCCCTACCTGGGCTCGAACCAGGGACCCTCTGCACACATCAACAACTGACACCCACGAAGCATCCTTACCCATCGCTCCACAAAAGCCACGGCCCTTGCAGAGCAAGGGGAGCAACTACTTCAAGGTCTCAGAGCGAGTTACATCACCGATTGAAATGCTATTAGCGTGCACCCCGCTAACTAGCTAGCCATTTCACATCGGTTACAGAGAGTCCTTTGGGATCTTCATTGAAGAGTTATGGGAGGAAGAAGATGGCTGCAGTGATGGAGTCCTATAAGGTTTTAGATAAACCATTAATACAAATTAACTGTAGATGATACATGTGATCTGCATAACATTATGCGACAACCCATTACCAATTGTACATACCTTTGTGTGACTTCTCATCAGTATACAAGCAGACACAGACACACACAAATAAGGGAGCAGTTTAGTCATCTGCACCAAATGCAGCAATAGCTTTTAACGTATTCTTACATATTCTTACCTCTTTTTTTATTGATTTCCATTGAACTGTTTCCATTTTTTGTTTTAGAAATTATTTAAAAAAGGGAGAAAGTGTCAAACAACAGCCATTTCAGTAAAATTTACAGATGATTAGTAAAGCTTAAACCAAAGTTTATTGACCCATTGCGTCATACAGCAGCATAAGACAAAGACATGGTTCCACCAGTGGTAGTATATATATACCACAATTTGGGTGACATCCTCCTTCTCGCTAAACATGACATATTTATTGCTGGGCAGGAAATTAAGTGATGTGCACAATAAACTGTTCCTTCTCCTTTAATGGGACCTGACCTAACCTCGGCCCCCCATTCTTCAAACCACATCTCTCCACCCTTATCAGTGCCTGCCAACATGTGATTGCCTTTCCTTTACTCAGTACATTCCAAGGTTAACTCCACCATATACATTCGTCCAACAGATAACAATTAACTTCTGGTGTAGAAATCAGACAATGGCACTCAATATTTCAATAGGATACCTGATAATTAACAATATTTCATGTTTAGAGTCAGATCTCATCAATAGTATCATCATAAAGACAATTTTAATTTAGATCATAAATGGAGAAACCTTACCTTAAATTGAAGAGATCTTTACATTTCTCAGTTAAGTGCTAAATTCAAATCAAAACATTTTGGTTGGGCTGTTAGGTTCCTGCAAGAACCCACAAGAACGAATAGGTTCCTCAATGAACCCCACCTCCTACGGGGTTCTTGGAAGAACCTTTTGGGGGCATTATTCAGTGACAAGAAGCCTAAGGTTCTTCGAGGAACTTTGAGGATCTTAGAAGAACCCTCATTGAACCCCTAATTTTTTGAGCAGGCAATGTGAAGTGATACAGTGAATTTGCTCATGGTGCTTGCAGCTCAAATTATACAGTAACAGTCAAAAGTTTGGACAGACCCTCTCATTCAAGGGTTTTTCTTTATTTTTACTATTTAATAATAATAGTGAAGACATCTAAACTATGAAATAACACATATTGAATCATGTAGTAACCAAAAAAGTGTTAAACAAATCAAAATATATTTTATATTTGAGATTCTTCAAAGTAGCCACCCATTGACTGACCTTCATGTCTTAAAGAAATGATGGACTGTTGTTTCTCTTTGTATATTTGAGCTGTTCTTGCCATAATATGGACTTGGTCTTTTAACAAGGCACACCTGTTAATTGAAATACATTCCAGGTGACCACCTCATGAAGCTCGTTGAGAGAATGCCAAGAGTGTGCAAAGCTGTCATCAAGGCAAAGGGTGGATACTTTGAAGAATTTCAAATATAAAATATATTTTGATTTGTTTAACACTTTTTTGGTTATTACATTATTCCATATGTGTTATTTCATAATTTTGATGTCTTCACTATTAATGTCGATAATAGTAAAAATAAAGAAAAACCCTTGAATGAGTAGGGGTGTCCAAACTTTTGACTGGTACTGTATGTAGCAACACCATTGGACCAACACCATCCAACATGAAATACAATTCTAAATGTAACAATACTGTAGCACAACAAAATACAGTTGAAGTCAGAAGTCTTCCCTGTAGCTCAGTTGGTAGAGCATGGTGTTTGCAACACCAGGGTTGTGGGTTCGATTCCCACGGGGGGCCAGCACAGAAAAAAAAAAGAAAATGTATGCATTCACTACTGTAAGTTGCTCTGGATAAAAGCATCTGCTAAATGACTGAAATGGAAGTTTACATACACTTAGGTTGGAGTCATTAAAACTTGTTTTTCAACCACTCCACAAATTTCTTGTTAATTAACAAACTATAGTTTTGGCAAGTTGGTTAGGACATCTACTTTGTGCATGACACAAGTAATTTTTACAACAACTTTTTACAGACAGATAATTTCACTTATAATTCACTGTATCACAATTCCAGTGGGTCAGAAGTTTATATACACTAAGTTGACTGTGCATTTAAACAGCTTGGAAAATTCCAGAAAATGATGGCTTTAGAAGCTTCAGATAGGCTAACTGACATCATTTGAGTCAATTGGAGGTGTACCTGTGGATGTATTTCAAGGCCTGAAGTTATCACGTTCAGCTGTACAAACAACAGTACGCAAGTATAAACACCGTGGGACCACGCAGCCGTCATACCGCTCAGGAAGGAGACATGTTCTGTCTCCTAGAGATGAACATACTTTGGTGTGAAAAGTGCAAATCAATGCCAGAATAACAGCAAAGGACCCTGTGAAGATGCTGGAGGAAACAGGTACAAAATTATCTATATCCACAGTAAAACGAGTCCTATATCAACATAACCTAAAAGGCCGCTCAGCATGGAAGAAGCCACTGCTCAAAAACCGCCATAAAAAAGCCAGACTACGGTTTGCAACTGCACATGGGGACAAAGATTGTACTTTTTGGAGAAACGTACTCTGGTCTGATGAAACAAAAATAGAACTGTTTGGCCATAATGACCATCGTTATGTTTGGAGGAAATGGGGGTACGCTTGCAAGCCGAAGAACACCATCCCAACCGTGAAGCACGGGGGTGGCAGCATCATGTTGTGGGGGTGCTTTGCTGCAGGAGGGACTGGTGTACTTCACAAAATAGATGTCATCATGAGGAAGCAAAATTATGTGGCTATATTGAAGCAACATCTCAAGACATCAGTCAGGAAGTTAAAGCTTGTTCGCAAATGGGTCTTCCAAATGGACAATGACCCCAAGCATACTTACGAAGTTGTGGCAAAATGGCTTAAGGACAACAAAGTCAAGGTATTGGAGTGGCCATCACAAAGCCTTGACCTCACTCCCATAGAACATTTGTGGGCGGAACTGAAAAAGTGTGTGCGAGCAAGGAGGCCTACAAACCTGACTCAGTTACACCAGCTCTGTCAGGAGGAATGGGCCAAAATTCACCCAACTTATTGTGGAAAGCTTGTGGAAGGCTATCCGAAACGTTTGACCCAAGTTAAACAATTTAAAGGCAATGCTACCAAATCCTAATTAAGTGTATGTAAACTTCTGACCCACTAGGAAAAAAAAAGCTGAAATAAATCATTCTCTCTACTATTATTCTGAAATTTCACATTCTTCAAATAAAGTGGGGACCCTAACTGACTTAAGACAGGGAAATTTTACTAGGATTAAATGTCAGGAATTGTGATAAACTGAGTTGAAATGTATTTGGCTAAGGTGTAAGTAAACTTCTGACTTCAACTGCAGATAACCAATTTTACTTTGCTGGTGCCTTTTAATTTAAACACCAGTGGTGCCATTAGTGCTTTCTAACTGCACTGAACCAAAACAGTGGCTTGGGAGCAAAGCAAAACTTTAGAGTAGTGACGGGGTAAGGAGGAGGAAAATGCAATCTGATAATTATTTTATACTATACACTGAGTATACAAAACGTTAAGAACACCTGTTTCTGTCTCCCCATTAATGTATATTAGTCTATGGGGCCACAGGGTAGAGAGGGGGGTTGGGGGGGTGTTGCTGATGAGTCCTCACCAAATCTTAGCCCCTGGATATTGGCTCTGTGTAAACCCCAGGCAGTAGCAGCAGCTGTCCAATTGTGTTATCATTTCACCCACTCAACCTTTGCTTTTCCAAACCATCCTTCCTGTTGGAATGTAATCAGTGTTGCCCTCAGTGACCTTTAAAAAGTACGTTTATCGCTTTAAAGGGACATTTCAGACATTTCACCCTTTTATGACAAATCTAGACAAACAATCCAGAGTTATGATGCAGTCTGAAGCCTTGAGTAAGATGCATCATTGGACCTGTGCCTGTCGTGACTTCCCACAAACAACTACAGTCCTCTATAGTCCTCCCTGACGGGTTGTAACTGATAATTGGGGATGGCACTGATGGACTGCCACCCCTGAGTGCGAAGTGTGTGGGTGTTTGTGTTTGGGATAACCTGGTCTTCATTTAGGTTAGGGTGCCTTGTTTTGTGGTCTGAGGGGGAGGGTACACCATATTTGGGCAGTTGAGATTCAAGGTTTCCTCTGATTCAGTAGTGAAAGACCTTTTATTTCTCTCCTCCACTGAGTTCTTAGCCAGGAAGGAATACTTTTTCCTTTATTTGAATTTAACTTTGATCTCCGGGGGATTTTAATCAGCATGTCAATTACAATATAATGGGCAATACAACAACACAACCTGGGTCAACTGTCACGGTGTTATTTTTGGCAGTCTTTAAAAAAATCATTAAGCCTAGTCCCATTTTTTGTCATTTGAATAATTATTTAGTCTAGTTACTGTCAAAATGTCAAAAACAGTGGGCCATTTTAGTCAACTAAATGCACTTTAATTTTAGTCACATTTTAGTCACATCATATTTGTATTGCCTCATTAACCTATAGTAAAAATATATCACTGATTTCCATGTGCACAAACATACATAGCCTTGTCCTACCAACATATTTTTCAGCATAACATCCTATTTTCTCCCCAAAAGTAGAAATATGACAAATATACAGTACCAGTCAAAAGTTTGGACACACATACTCATTCAAGGGTTTTTCTTTATTTGTACTATTTTCTACATTGTATAATAATAGTGAAGACATCAAAACTATTAAAAAACCCACTGACAAAGAAATGATCAGTCTATAATTTTAATGGTAGGTTTATTTGAACAGTGAGCGACAGAATAACAACAAAGAAATCCAGAAAAGCGCATGTCAAAAATGTTATAAATTGATTTGCATTTTAATGAGGGAAATAAGTATTTGACCCCCTCTCAATCAGAAAGATTTCTGGCTCCCAGGTGTCTTTTATACAGGTAACGAGCTGAGATTAGGAGCACACTCTTAAAGGGAGTGTGCCTAATCTCAGCTTGTTACCTGTATAAAAGACACCTGTCCACAGAAGCAATCAATCAATCAGATTCCAAACTCTCCACCATGGCCAAGACCAAAGAGCTCTCCAAGGATGTCAGGGACAAGATTGTAGACCCACACAAGGCTGGAATGGGCTACAAGACCATCGCCAAGCAGCTTGGTGAGAAGGTGACAACAGTTGGTGCGATTATTCGCAAATGGAAGAAACACAAAAGAACTGTCAATCTCCCTCGGCCTGGGGCTCCATGCAAGATCTAACCTCGTGGAGTTGCAATGATCATGAGAACGGTGAGGAATCAGCCCAGAACTACACAGGAGGATCTTGTCAATGATCTCAATGCAGCTGGGACCATAGTCACCAAGAAAACAATTGGTAACACACTACGCCGTGAAGGACTGAAATCATGCAGGTCCCTCTACTCAAGAAAGCACATATACATGCCCGTCTGAAGTTTGCCAATGAACATCTGAATGATTCAGAGGACAACTGGGTGAAAGTGTTGTGGTCAGATGAGACCAAAATGGAGCTCTTTGGCATCAACTCAACTCGCCGTGTTTGGAGGAGGAGGAATGCTGCCTATGACCCCAAGAACACCATCCCCACCGTCAAACATGGAGGTGGAAACATTATGCTTTGGGGGTGTTTTTCTGCTAAGGGGACAGGACAACTTCACCGCATCAAAGGGACGATGGACGGGGCCATGTACGGTCAAATCTTGGGTGAGAACCTCCTTCCCTCAGCCAGGGCATTGAAAATGGGTCGTGGATGGGTATTCCAGCATGACAATGACCCAAAACACACGGCCAAGGCAACAAAGGAGTGACTCAAGAAGAAGCACATTAAGGTCCTGGAGTGGCCTAGCCAGTCTCCAGACCTTAATCCCATAGAAAATCTGTGGAGGGAGCTGAAGGTTCGAGTTGCCAAACGTCAGCCTCGAAACCTTAATGACTTGGAGAAGATCTGCAAAGAGGAGTGGGACAAAATCCCTCCTGAGATGTGTGCAAACCTGGTGGCCAACTACAAGAAACGTCTGACCTCTGTGATTGCCAATAAGGGTTTTGCCACCAAGTACTAAGTCATGTTTTGCAGAGGGGTCAAATACTTATTTCCCTCATTAAAATGCAAATAATTTTATAACATTTTTGACATGCGTTTTTCTGGATTTTTTGTTGTTGTTATTCTGTCTCTCACTGTTCAAATAAACCTACCATTAAAATTATAGACTGGTCATTTCTTTGTCAGTGGGCAAACATACAAAATCAGCAGGGGATCAAATACTTTTTCCCCTCACTGTAGGCCTATAGCTAGCTAATGAGGTAACATGACTGAACAAGGTGCAACCTAAACAAGTGATTAACGGTCCGGTCCACAAGTAGCCTAGTTTTAGAACCGCCGATATGCTTTTTTAATGTAAAGTGCCACCAATGCACAATAGAAATAAAAGAATGTAGCGCCCGTATTATGGGTCATGTCTTCTGAACGGTAATCTCTCAAGCCGTTTTCTCTGAGGAAAAGAAGGAGACTTGACTTGTACGTTGGTTACAGAACCTGGCTATGAAATTCAGTGGGGAAAATGGGAGGGTTGAGCGAGACTACAAATTCAAAGACAGACATATTTTCTATACTCAAGGTAGAGAGAAACATCGCTAGACTGTTTTTACCATTAAACTTAATGTTGCTATTGTTTTTTTATTTCGTAAAGCAGCTTGGGTTTCTTAACCAAGCAAAGGGTAGCTAACTAGAATGATGGTGGTAACTGGTTAGCTATGGGGAAGCAAGAGAGTCGCATGTGTATAATCGGAGGCGGAGCTGGAGCGGAGCCTGTCTGCCTGTCTGCCCACACTCATCGCTTGCTCCCCCGCAGTTCACCAGTTGATGTAGGCTGTGTGTGCCCGGTGTAGTTTTGTCCAGTCCACTTAGTAGTCAGATTTTAGTCACAAATAGTTTTTGTTTAGTTATAGTTTTTTCTGGGGCAATTTAGTCAGTGCCTCTGAAAAATAGGTGTTAAACAAATATTTTTGTCGACGAAATTAACACTGCTGTCCAAGTGGCATAACGTTGAATGTCATGGTGTTGTTCATGGTGGTGGAGGATTGCCACAGGACCTGCATCCTATTATTCTTCCATTTGGCAACCCTCCAAATGAAAACCAGGGCTATTGACAGTGTGTGTTTTATGTTCTCTCTTTAAAATGCCTCGCTGCAGAATCCCTAGTCAGACAGTAGCCTACAGTCCAGTGTCTGTATTACCTTGTCAGCCCTGGCTAGAGGCTCCTATAGTTCTAGTGTGGGACACTAACTGATAGTAGCCATGTTACCTCTCTCATGAGTTTATTTTACAGAGACAAGAGGTTGATAAATGAGACTCCCTTCTCCTCTTCTTCTCATCTGCTATCCTTTCTTTTCATTTCCCTGGTTCCAGTTACACAGATGGTAGTTTCTTTGCCAAGGTATCTTGTATGGCCAGTCCTTCATACTGTTGGGTTCTGAGAATATGAAATACACTTATTAATGTCACTGAGGGAGAGAGGGTAATGTATAACGTTTACATTATATCAGGTATCCTATTGAAATATTGAGCGCGGGGAAGCGATCACATGGCAGGAATTGATAAGGGGAGAGAGCCATGTATTACTGATGAAGGGGGTTGAGATCAGGTCAGGTCACGTTAAGGGAGAAATAAAAGTTTATGGCCCGTATCACTTAGTGTCCTGCCTAGCAGTAAAGACAATGTTTGTACAGATGTGTAGGAAGAGACTCAGCCGAGGAGGAAGGGTTAAATATCAGTGCTTGTGTGAAAATGTTTTCGTCTAATGCAGCTCTATTGATCCTCTGGGAAGAATAAACTTGGTTAAGCTTTCATAGTGTCCGTTGAGTTTTTTACACTGAGAATTAGAACCTAACAATATGTCAGGCCAAATTTCCCATTTTTCCCCTCTCCCTGAAGTGTGCACTTGTTCACTCCCCCTCAACTACTGTAAAAGCATTGAGTTGATTTTTAGATGGATTGTCTACCATATTGGCATTGTTATATCAATTTAATGCTCTTAAATCCTTGAGGGGGAGTGAACGAATACACACCACAGTTACAGTCTCCCTCCAGTGCCCTCAGCTGGTGTTAGGAGTATGTATCGGAGGCGAAGTCAGGTGCAGGAGAGCAGAGTGTAGTGAACAGGCGCACTTTTTATTCCGGTCAAAATGACAGCACAAAAATAACATAAAATGTGCCCAAAACACGGAACATAGACAAAAAATAGTGTGCGTAACAATATCCACAATATCAAAATGCAAGTAACACAAACAATCCTACACAAAGACATGATGGGGAACAGAGGAATAAATACATATGAAATGATTGGGGAATGAAAACCAGGTGTGCAGGGAACAAGACAAAACAAATGGATACATGAAAAATGGAGCGGCGATGGCTAGAAAGCCGGTGATGTCGACCGCCGAACGCCGCCCGAACAAGGAGAGGAGCCGACTTCGGCGGAAGTCGTGACAGCTGGGTGGTTTTCGGTCTCGTTACTCTGCTTTTGTCACTTTTTAAATTGACTCCATGGAATTGTCCCTGCGGAGTAACTCATTTATAATGCAACATTTCAACGAATGAGGTGTTTTATTTTGTAGGTCACTAGGAAGGTTATTTAGAGGGACTACACGACTGTGAATTTGTGTCGGCTAGGGAATAATGGAGCCTGTTTCTGCCATGTTGAGAGTCATTAGTTGTGGTGACGAGGCTGTGTAATCTTCTGAATTAATGCCCTCATGCGCCATCTTCAGAATGGGGCTGGAGCTGAGTCCGTCACAAAGTATGGACAGTGACGTAAAGTACTTAAGTAGAAATACTTTGTGCTTTGGGGTATCTGTACTTTACTATACTATTTATATTTCTGACAACTTTGACTTCACTACATTCCTAAAGAAAATAATGTACTTTTTACTCCATACATTTTCCCTGACACCCAAAAGTACTCATTACATTTTGACAGGAAAATGGTCCAATTCACACACTTATCAAAATAATACATGGTCATCTCTATTACCTCTGATCTGGCGGACTCAGTAAACATAAATCATAATTTGTAAATTATGTCTGAGTGTTGGAGTGTGCACCAGGCTATCCATACATTTAAAAACAAGAAAATGGTGCCTTCTGCTTTGCTTAATATAAGGACTTTGAAATGATTTATATTTTAACTTTTGATACTTAAGGGTATTTAGAACCAAATACTTTTAGACTTTTACTCAAGTAGTATTTTACTTGGTAACTTTTACTTTTACTTGAGTAACTTTCTATTAAGGAATCTATACTTTTACTCAAGTATGACATTGGGTACTTTTTCCACCACTGAGTATGGACTAAGTGTCTGGTATGGCCAGGAGTTGTTGTCTGGCATGCGAGTTTAGGTATACTTTACAGCTACAGTATTTGTTGGAGTATATGCAATATTTGGAGAAACCTGGCTAGCTTTATGAGATTATTGTCTAACACTTTTAAATCCAATACATGTTTAACACGCTCCCTCTTCCAGACACCAGGGGTGTATTTAGTGATGTAAAACATTGTGGATGTTTCAGGTAAAAATAGAATGAACAGACCTGACGCAATTCCATATTCTATCTGACGGACAATCATATCTGTTCTACACCATACATGTATTCCTATCTGAATGTTCTGTAACGTAACATCATCCTGAAAAGGTTTAATGACACATGGACAAGTACAGTGAAATGCCTTTCTTGCAAGCTCTAACCCCAACAATGCAGTAATCTATATCAATATAATAATACAAATAACAAAGTAGAACAAAAACACACAATATATACAAATAAGAAATAAGAAGAACACGATAAAGTAAGTAAGCATGCTATATACATGGTCAGTTCCAGTACCATATTTACAATGTGCAGGGATACTGGAGCGATAGAGGTAGAAATGTGTAGGGGTAAGGTGACTAGGCATCAGGATATATGATAAACAGAGTAGCAGCAGCGTGTATGATGATTGAATCTGAGTGGGTGTAGAGTCAGTATAAATGTATGTGTGTGTGTGAGCAAATAATGGATTGACTGTTTATATGTGTGTTGGAGTGTCAGTGTGCATAGTGTGTAGGGGCCTGTGAGTGTGAAATAAGAATAAAATACAAAAGTCAACACAGATTGTCCGTGTAGCCATTTTGTTTGCTATTTAGCAGTCTGATGACTTGGGGATAGAAGCTGTTCAGGAGCTTGTTGGTGTCAGACTTGATGCACCGGTACCGCTTGCTGTACGGAAGCAGAGAGAACATTCTATGGCTTGGGTGGTTGGAGTCATTAACGATTTTCAGGGCCTTCCTTTCACACCGCCTGATATAGAGGTCCAGGATGGCAGGGAGCTCAGATCCAGTGATGTGCTGGGCTGTCCTGACCACCCTCTGTAGCGATCAAGGTAGTGCTCGAGGCAGTGCTATTGCCATACCAAGCAGTGATGCAGCCAGTCAAGATGCTCTTAATGGTACAGCTGTAGAACATTTTGAGGATTTGAGGACCCATGCCAAACATTTTCAACCTCCTGAGGGGGAAGAGGCGCTGTCGCGCCTTCTTTACAACTGTGAGCGTGGACCATTTTACGTTTTTAGTGATTTGACACCGAGGAACTTGAAGCTCTCGACCTGCTCCACTACAGCCCCGTTGATGTGGCTGGGGGTGTGCTTGCCCCCCCGTTTCCTGTAGTCCACGATCAGCTCCTTGGTCTTACTTACGTTAAAGGAGAGGTGGTTGTTCCAGCCCCACAATGCCAGGTTACTGACCTCCTTCCTGTAGGCTGTCTCATCGCCGCTGTTGATCAGGCCTACCACCGTTGTGTCGTCAGCAAACTTGTTGATGGTGTTGGAGTCGTGCATGACCATGTGGTTGTGGGTGAACAGGAAGTACAGGAGGGATCTAAGTACACACCCCTGTGGTGCCCTCGTGTTGAGGGTCAGCGCGGCGGGGGTGATGTTGCCTACTCTCACCACTTGGGGTCGGCTGTAAGAAAGTTAGCAGGATGTGTTAGGGCTCTTTGGAGGAGCTCGGGGATTGTTGAGATAAGGATGAGATGAGGTCAGTGGGAGCTTGTTTCACTTCATTCCTCACCCAGTTCTACTGATCGACCGTTTTCAGAGCTCATCTGTTGTGAACATGTGTGGAATTGACTCAAGCTGTTTTCACTGGCAGACAAAGGCAGTATAAGTACGGACAGAATTCACATAATCAAGTACTTGCTAGAGACATAAGACATTCTCTCTCTTCTACAACACTGTGGTGATTCAGAGAATCTTTCCATGGTCGTTTATGTCCTTGTTTGCATAAATCCACGGTCCAGGACACCTGTGTCTTTGTCCAGCTCTGCCTTTGTCTTTGACTCCTACTTGTTGTTTTTGTTAATGTGTCTGTAGTGATCTAAGGCACTCCATCTCAGTGCTTGAGGCGTCACTACGGACACCCTGGTTCGAATCCAGTCGGTATCACAACCGGCCGTGATTGGGAGTCCCATAGAGCGGCTCACAATTGGCCTAGCGTTGTCTGGGTTTGGCCGGTGTAGGCCATCATTGTAAATAAGAATTTGTTCTTAACTGACTTGCCCAGTTAAATAAAGGTTACATTTTTTTTATTTTAAAAATTGTTTTGTTGAAGGTGATGGTCGAGTCAGGGCTGCTGTACACTTTAAATCAAATCAAATGGTATTTGTCACGCTCTCATGCTTTGTAAACAACAGGTGTAGACTAACAGTGAAATGCTTACTTACGGGCCCTTCCCAACAATGCAGAGAGAAATATAGAAAAATAATAGAAACATAATAAAACAAGGAATAAATACACAATGAGTAACGATAACTTGGCTATATTCACGGGGTACCAGTACCAAGTCGATGTGCAGGAATACGGGGTAATTGAGATAGATACTGTATGTACATATGGGAAGGGGTGAAATGACTAGGCAACAGGATAAATAATAAGCAGATGGGTCAAAAAGTTAGTGCAAAGGGGGGGTCAATTCAGATCATCTGGGTAGCTATTTGGTTAACTATTTAGCAGTGTTATGGTTTGGGGGTAGAAGCTGTTCAGGGTCCTGTTGGTTCCAGACTTGGTGCATCAGCACCGCTTGCCATGCGGTAGCAGATAGAACAGTCTATGACTTCGGTGGCTGGTGTCTTTGACCATTTTTAGGGCCTTCCTCTGACACCGCCTGGTATAGAGGTCCTAGATGTCAGGGAGCTCAGCCCCAGTGATGTACTGGGCCATACGCACTACCCTCTGTAGCGCCATGCGATTGGATGACAAGCAGTTGCCATACCAAGCGCTGATGCAGCCAGTCAAGATGCTCTCAGTGGTGCACCTGCTACACCTCCTGACACTACTGCACCTGCCCAGCCTTCACCTACACCGTGCTCAGGAAGAACGAGAGCCTGCTGGTGAGCACAGAGCCATAATAACGTATTCATATATTAATAGAACATACAGCCATAAACTACAAAGACATCATACAAAACCTATGCACGCATGCACGCAAGCACACTCACACACACACAAACAAACACACACACACACACACACACACACACAGACAGACACACACCACCTCGTCGGGTCATGCTCTTTGTCTTGGGTAATGCATAGATCCTGAGCAAGACAAGATGCGGAACTCAACCTTTCAGGGTTAGTCCCTGTCAGAAAGTGCTCACATGTTGATCTGTACAACAGTAGCACTGAGCAGACAGGGGATATTTTGGTCAGGTTTCATCTTTGATTTCGCATTTTTATTTGCTATAAAACAATGTGGGCTACTAGCTACACCTTGAATAAGGACAACTCCAGTCCCTAGAGTGACAATGCTAAAATCAACCTGAGAAACAAAAAGCAGCAAGAGACTAAAGGGTCAACCATAGTCTTATATTCTTAGACTGATGTCCATGAGATAAAAGAGATCCTTATTGGATCATTATTAGCAAGACACTGGCATTAGTGGTCTTTTTACATCTCATTTAAACCTGTCCATCACATATGACACCCAGGAGCCCAAAACCAAAAAGACCCCAAAGTCCCATCAACCCTCAGCTGCCTCTGAATATTTCCCTGAAAACAGAATACTGTATATCCATACCTCACAGTGAGGTTGACCAAACTACTCCCCCTCTCTCCCAGCCAGAGCTGTCTGTGTTGTTTTAAGGGCACTGCAGACCTTGTCATCGTCATTGCGACCCCGTCATGGGTCAGTTAGGGCAGATCAGGGCCAGACCAGGGGCAGGGCCAGTCTCACTGTAGACCACGTCATCATCCGCATCATTGGTCTACGTCTATCAAACAGAACTAGGTCACACTAGTGGGCCACTGGGGGTTTCACATGGAGCGTACTGCCTGGACAGTCTACAGTCCATGAAAGCCCAGTCTCCCAGCTCCAGGACAGCAGACCAGCAGGAGAGAGACCACTGTGTACTGAACTGTTACTCTGAAAAATATCCCTGAGATGATGGAAAAAATGTAATGGAACTTATTTTTGCCAAATGTTTTTGGGGAATATAATACATTCTTCCACCTTATTACATTGGTATGACAAATACTGATGTTGTGGTTATTACATGTTTTATAAATGTAATAACCGTAAGTTAAAAACAACTGAGTCACACATATATTAATCATGATGATGATAAGCGTATCTGCAAACTTGCCTGAAGTTGAATTCTGTCTGTGTGACACACACACACACACACACACACACACACACACACACACACACACACACACACACACACACACACACACAGAAAAGAAAAGCTGCACACTCTCATGGCTCCAATGCATTAGATTTAATAAGCTAGCTAAAATTCCTAACATTCCTCCTCCTGTGTTAGTGTAAGCATATCCTGGTGGCTTACCTCAGTCATGCCATGGGACTGTCCCAGCAGGACAGCTATATCAGTCCCAAAACAGACACGTAGAGCACAGTCTAACAGGTCACTGAAACAGACTCAAACCCTTGCAGCACCATCTAAGACCAAGCTGCTGAAGCTAAAGATGTTTAAAAGCCAAAGCCTACTGCTGCTGCATGGTCTCCTCCAGTCTATCTGCATGTGTGAAGATTATTTTTATGGCTTTTAGGTCATTGTGCTGTTCTTCTGGACGTCTGGTGTGGTTCTCTGCTTTCTGAAAATCTGTCAACAGATGTTGCATTTGTTTGTGACTGTGTAAGTGTTCTTAATGTGTTACCAGAGAATGTGCATCTATTCATTGACTTTAGTTTTAGACTCTCCTTTTATTTGAAGACAAGTCAGTCACCCTATGGTGTTGCCTGCTGAAAGGGAACTGTAAAGGTAAGACACATTTTACTCAGTCCAGTGGTTCAGTGACCAGAGATTACAAAGATGTTTGAGTTTTTCAGAAGGCTTTGTATATTTATTATTTGTTCTGAACTTAAAACATTGAAAATTGTTATACGTGGGTTTGTAAACTCTTCTTGTAAGAATATGAACATTTGACCTGTAACAATATAAGCACAGCTTTTATTAACAAAATAATTCACCATACATACACATTGGCAATTTTAGCATGCAAATCTTGGTGGGGAAAACTTCCAAAACATTTTTTAGATGCATGCCAGCAAAGCCACTACACAACACAACACTAAACAATACATTAATTACACTATAACGGTGACAAAGGTTGCCCAGAAACTGTTAGGGCCTACATACAGCTGTCCCAACAGCAGAGTCCCAACACTTTACCATTGATATACCTGGCTATCAGTGGAGCCTTGTCTGTCAGCGAAACAGTTCATTCAGCATCATTTACTGCCTTTTTAAAAAACATAGCTGACTTGCTTAAACAAATGTGGTTTCTACTGACAACTGAGATGTACAAACTATGACATAAGGGGACTACGAGCGAATAAGAGGCAATCCGTAATTTCGATTGTATAACAATACAGGGCGAGACCCAGATGCAGACACGGGAGGCAGATGGTTTGAGTCAGGCAAGAGACAGGTCGTGGACAGGAAAAATATGATAAACCAGGTCAGTGTCCAGGAAGTACAGAGTGGCAGGCGGGCTCAGAGTCAGGGCAGGCAAGGGTCAAAGCCAGGAGGACTAGAAAAACAGAGATAAGAAAAAATCAGGAGCACGGAAAAAACCACGCTGGTTGACTTGATAAGAGAAGACAAACTGGCAACAGACAAACAAAGAACACAGGAATAAATACCCAGGGACTAATTTGGGAAAACAGGCAGTGGCGGTTCTAGACCATTTCAACTGGGGGGGGGGGGGGGGGGGCAAGCTGGGGCCAGTTGTACTGTTAGAGGGGCCAGTTACATTAGACGTTATTGTTGTCATATCGTTTTCTTCACTGCATTGCAGGCAAAAGACCATGTTCATAATCATCATCGTTGCCACTGTCTAATAACGGATGGAAAAAAAGAACGACAGCAAAAATGAGCTATGTAAAAATAATTTCATACTCCACATTTAGGGGGGCCACAAGGGGGTCCAAAATTGTTGTCACAGGGGCACTGCCCTTTATTAACTGCAGCTTTATTAACTCAAGGATTCTTTATTTTATTTACATTGTTTGCAAACTGATATGTGACACATACTAATGCCAAAATAACATGCAAAAACTCATCATTTTTATTTACTTTTTTTGCTAAACAGGTGGGGCTCAAAACAGGTAGGGCTCTGCCCCACCTGCCTTGAATGACAGGTCGCCACAGTACATACAGATATTCTCATGTTAAATAGCAGTATTGGTTTACAGTTGTAGCCAGTTGAGTGAAAGAATAATTATTTAACCTGTTATGGCTAGGGGGCAGTATTTTCATGGCTGGATAAAAAACGTACCCGATTTAATCTGGTTACTACTCCTGCCCAGTAACTAGAATATGCATATAATTATTGGCTTTGGATAGAAAACACCCCAAAGTTTCTAAAACTGTTTGAATGGTGTCTGTGAGTATAACAGAACTCCTATGGCAGGCAAAAACCTGAGAAGATTTCATGCAGGAAGTGGCCTGTCTGACAAGGTGTCGTTCTTCTTGTCTCTGTTTATTGAAGAGTGAGGATCTTAGCTGTCCCGTGACACTTCCTACGGCTGCCATAGGCACTCAGAAGGCGGCAAAACGCTGAATCGTGGCTTTGCATGCTCTGGCTGAAACAAAGTAGCGCGTTTGGGTAGTGGCTGGTTACAGTACTGGGAGACTCAGGCTCGTGCCCGCGTCGACCGAAAGCTTTGTTTTCTTTCCTCTGTTTAGCTAAATGGACATTCCCGGTCGGAATATTATCGCTTTTTTACGAGAAAAATGGCATAAAAATGGATTTTAAACAGTGGTTGACATGCTTCGAAGTACGGTAATGGAATATTTAGATTTTTTTTGTCACGAATTGCGCCATGCGCACGACCCTGATTTACCATTTCGGATAGTGTCTGGGACGCACGAACAAAACGCCGCTATTCGGATATAACAATGGATTATTTTGGACCAAACCAACATTTGTTATTGAAGTAGCAGTCCTGGGAGTGCATTCTGACGAAGACAACAAAAGGTAATCAAACTTTTATAATAGTAAATCTGATATTGGTGAGTGCTAAACTTGCCGGGTGTCTAAATAGCTAGCCCGTGATGGCTGGGCTATGTACTTAGAATATTGCAAAATGTGCTTTCACCAAAAAGCTATTTTAAAATCGGACATATCGAGTGCATAGAGGAGTTCTGTATCTATAATTCTTAAAATAATTGTTATGCTTTTTGTGAACGTTTATCGTGAGTAATTTAGTAAATTGTTAGCAAATTCCCCGGAAGTTTGCGGGGGGTATGCTAGTTCTGAACGTCACATGCTAATGTCAAAAGCTGTTTTTTGATATAAATATGAACTTCATTGAACAAAACATGCATGTATTGTATAACATAATGTCCTAGGTGTGTCATCTGATGAAGATCATCAAAGGTTAGTGCAGCATTTAGCTGTCTTCTGGGTTTTTGTGACATTATATGCTAGCTTGAAAAATGGGTGTCTGATTATTTCTGGCTTGGTACTCTGCTGACATAATCTAATGTTTTGCTTTCGCTGTAAAGCCTTTTTGAAATCGGACAGTGTGGTTAGATAAAGGAGAGTCTTGTCTTTAAAATGCTGTGAAATAGTCATATGTTTGAAAAATTGAAGTTTGTGTATTTTTGAGGAATTTGTAATTCGCGCCACGCCTATCATTGGATATTGGAGCAGGTGTTCCGCTAGCGGAACGTCTAGATGTAAGAGGTTAAACATTGAACATCATAGACGTGAACCACAGTGGACTGTTTAGGCTACTGATTAGTGACATCAATACTATAACACATTTGCAAACACACAGGTTGGAATGGAAGGCAGGATCACTATGAAAAGCTTGTTTTTATATGGTTTTGCTCATTCATTCATCATTCACAAGTCATGCTTGTTGAAGGCTTTTCCACCCACAGTATTTAGCAGGGTTGGGATCAATTCCATTCCAATTCAGTCAACTCTGGAAGTAAACTGAGATTCCAATTCCACATTTTTCTCATTGAGAAGCACTTATGGAAATTGGAATTTCATGTTATTGACTGAAGTGGAATGGAATTGACCCCAGCCCTGGTGTCTTGATGCTAAGGTCACATTTGAGTGAACAAATGATAGTAATACCAGTGCAGTGCAGTCTCAAATGGAATGTACTTGAGGTTCTGCACAGTCCTATAGTTTAGCCCTTGAAGTTGTAGAGGTCAAGGTTGATGAGTATGGTGAAGAAATTAAAAACTAGAGCCACATGGCTCTTAACTGCTAGGACAAGGACAGACAGTATGCAGTGGACAGTATACAGTTTGACAATATTGAGTGTTAAAAGCTTGTCCTTGTGGAGACGCCAGCCTCTCTCTTTTCTCTTTTATTACAGAGAGGCAGTTAGTCACAGTTGCCACTCTATGACGATGGTGGCCTGTGGTGGAATGGAATATGCCAGTTGGGCAAATGATCACAGCTGTGTCCATGTGAAGGGTGTGTAGATGTCTGTGTGTGTCTGTGTGTGCGTGTGTGTTTGTGTTTATGTGTCCATGTGAGGGTTGTATAATATGCCTTTTAGGGATGCCAAGAGATGAGGGTGACATCATATCCTAGATTTGTTTTCCCATATGATTTAGGCTATGTTGAACAAGACCCTAAAATATGTCTGCATTTTGTCAGGAATTATAATGTAAATCCATCAATTTAAAAAGGTAAGTAATAGTCAAATAATGAGGCATGTATTTGTTAGTAATGATTTACATGGTTTTCTTGCCAAAGGTCTCAACCTCTAAATATCCTCTGTATCTGTGAATTTCAGATGTATTTTTTTTCACATGAATCAGTCAGTCTTCCTCACTACATTCAAATAAAATAAAATAAAATAAAATGTTATTAGTCACATGCGCTGAATACAATAGGTGTAGAAGACCTTACAGTGAAATGCTTACTTACGAGCCCCTAACCAACAATGCAGTTTAAAAAAAATATGGAAAAGAATAAGATATAAAATTAACAAGTAATTAAAGAGCAGCAGTAAAATAACAATAGCGAGACTATATAGAAAGGGGTGCCGATACAGAGTCAATGTGAGGGGGCACCGGTTAGTTGAGGTAATATTTGCATGTAGGTAGAGTTATTAAGGTGACTATGCATAGATGACAACAGAGAGTAGTAGTGGTGTAAAGAGAGGGGGTGGGGGGGCAATGCAAATAGTCTGGGTAGCCATTTGACTAGATGTTCAGGAGTCTTATGGCTTGGGGGTAGAAGCTGTTTAGAAGCCTATGGACCTAGACTTGGTGCTCCGGTATCGCTTGCCATGCGGTAGCAGAGAGAACAGTCTATGACTAGGGTTGCTGGAGACTTTGACAATTTAAGGGCCTTCCTCTGACACCACCTGGATGGTAGGAAGCTTGGCCCCTCTGCCTTGCGGTCGGAGGCTGAGCAGTTGCCATACCAGGCAGTGATGCAACTAGTCTGGATGCTCTCGATGGTGCAGCTGTAGAACCTTTTGAGAATCTGAGGACCTATGCCAAATCTTTTCAGTCTCCTGAGGAGGAATAGGTTTTGTCGTGCCCTCTTCACGACTGTCTTGGTGTGCTTGGACCATGATAGTTTGTTGGTGATGTGGACACCAAGGAACTTGAAACTCTCAACCTGCTCCATTGCAGACCTGTCGACGAGAATGGGGGCGTGCTCTGTCCTCTTTTTCCTGTTGTCCACAATCATCTCCTATGTCTTGATCACGTTGAGGGAGAGGTTGTTGTCCTGGCACCACACGGTCAGGTCTCTGATCTCCCCCCATAGGCTGTCTCGCCGTTGTCGGTGATCAGGCCTACAACTGTTGTGTTATTGGCAAATTGAATGATGATGTTGGAGTCATGCCTGGCCGTGCAGTCATGAGTGAACAGGCAGTACAGGAGGGGACTGAGCATGCACCCCTGTGGGGCCCCTGTGTTGAGGATCAGCGTGGCAGATGTGTTGTTACCCACCCTTACCACCTGGAGGCGGCCCGTTAGGAAGTCCAGGATCCAGTTGCAGAGGGAGGTGTTTAGTCCCAGGGTCCTTAGCTTAGTGATGAGCTTTGAGGGCACTATGGTGTTGAACGCTGAGCTGTAGTCAATGAATAGCATTCTCACATAGATGTTCCTTTTGTCCAGGTGGGAAAGGGCAGGGTGGATTGCAATAGAGATTGCATCATCTGGGGATCTGTTGGGGCGGTATGCAAATTGGAGTGGGTCCTGGGTTTCTGGGATAATGGTGTTGATGTGAGCCATGACCAGTCTTTCAGAGCACTTCATGACTACAGACGTGAGTGCTACGGGTCGGTAGTAATTTAGGCAGGTTACCTTAGTGTTCTTGGGCATAGGCACTATGGTGGTCTGCTTAAAACATGTTGGTATTACAGACTCTCTAGAAGAAAAAGAAACGCACACCTATTAAGGCGAGGTGCTGGCTAGCGGAGTAGAAAACTTGAAAATAAGGGAGAGCTGCACACTCTAGGAGCTCAGATGCAAAAATGTAATATCCAACGTTTCGACAGCCAAGCTGTCTTCATCAGGGTATCATCACAAACACTGCGAGATGACTCGTTTATATAGTGTCAGAAGACACACAGGTGTCTGTAATCATGGCCAAATGTGGCCTAATATCATTGGTTAACTCTGAAATATAAAAATGGCATACAAAGAACATACAAAAGAACAAATGGATAGCATACGATCATAGATACATTTTAGACTACACAAGCTCACAAACAATTACAATGGCAAAGTCACAAAAGGTATTACAGACTGGGACAGGGACAGGTTGAAAATGTAAGTGAAGACACTTTCCAGTTGGTCAGCACATGCTCGCAATACACGTCCTGGTAATCCGTCTGGCTCTGCGGCCTTGCGAATGTTGACCTGTTTAAAGGTCTTACTCACATCGGCAGCGGAGAGCGTGATCACACAGTCTTCCGGAACAGCTGGTGCTCTCATGCATGTTTCAGTGCTATTTGCCTCGAAGCGAGCATAGAAGTGGTCTAGCTCGTCTGGTAGGCTCGTGTCACTGGGCAGCTCTCGGCTGTGCTTCCCTTTGCAGTCTGTAATGGTTTGCAAGCCCTGCCACATCCAACGAGCTTCAGAGCCGGTGGAGTACGATTTGATGTATTGACGAATTGACGCTTTGCCTGTTTGATGGTTCGTCGGAGGGCATAGCGGGATTTCTTATAAGCTTTCGGGTTAGAGTCCCGCTCCTTGAAAGCGGCAGCTCTAGCCTTTAGCTCAGTGCGGATGCTGCCTGTAATCCATGGCTTCTGGTTGGGGTATGTACTGTGGTATACCGCGGGGTGTTGGGTTGAGCGTGCAGAGATTGACACAGAGACAGGGAGGCGTTAGTCCGAAAAACAACTTTACTTAAGACAGAAAATAAATATATCAAAGAAATAACTTAGGTTTTGCTCGGTCTTCCTTCTCTCTCTTAACTGGTGTCTGTCTCTCTCCCTTCTCTCCCGTGGTGTGCCATCGGGCTCCTTTTATTTAGCCTCCACAGCTGGTTGGCACTTTCCTCTAATTACCTCCACTTAGCTGTCCGTGTCGGGGTGCCCAGCTCCTGTATTTCCAGCAGAGGGAGTCAACGTCGCCTCACGTACCTCCCCTCTATTACCATCCCCTGGGGTAGACCTCCTGGGATACCACAGTACGTACAGTCACTGTGGGGACGACGTCATCGATGCACTTATTTATGAAGCCAATGACTGATGTGGTGTACTCCTCAATGCCATTGGAGGAATCCCAGAACATATTCCAGTCTGTGCTAGCAAAACAGTCCTGTAGTTTAGCATCTGCTTCATCTGACCACTTTTTTATTGATCTAGTCACTTGTGCTTCCTGCTTTAATTTTTGCTTGTAAGCAGGAATCAGGAGGATGGAATTATGGTCATATTTGCCAAATGGATGGCGAGGGAGAGCTTTGTATCCATCTCTGTGTGTGGAGTATAGGTGGTCCAGAGTTATTTTTCCTCTGGTTGCACATGTGACATGCTGATAGAAATTTGGTAAAACGGATTTAACTTTCCCTGCATTAACGTCCCCGGCTAGTAGAAGCGCTGCCTCTGGATGCGCGTTTTATTGTTTGCTTATGGCGGAATACAGCTCATTCAATGCTGTCTTAGTGCCAGCCTCTGACTGTGGTGGTATGTAAACAGCTACGAAGAACACAGATGAAAACTCTCGGTAGGTAGTGTGGTCTACAGCTTATCTTGAGATACTCTACCTCAGGCGAGCAATAGCTCAAGACTTCCTTAGATATCGTGCACCAGCTGTTATTTTCAAAAATACATAGTCCGCCGCCCCTTGTCTTACCAGACGCCACTGTTCTATCCTGCCGGTTCATCGGATAACCAATGTTGATTTTGTCGTCATTCAGCCACGACTCCGTGAAGCATAAGATGTTACAGTTTTTAATGTCCCGTTGGTAGTTTAATCTTCCGCGTAACTCTGCGATTTTGTTCTCCAAGGATTGCACGTTTGCTAGCAGAATGGAGGGAAGTGGGGGTTTATTAGATCGCCTACGAATTCTCAGAAGGCAGCCCGCCCTTCGGCCCCTCTTTCTCCACCTCCTCTTCACGCAGATCACGGGGATCAGGGCCTGTTCCCGAGGAAGCAGTATATCCTTCATATCGGGCTCCTCAGAGTCGTGAAAGGAAAAAAAGGATTCTGCTAGTCCGTGGTGAGTAATCGCAGTCCTGATGTCTAGAAGTTATTTGTGGTCATAAGAGACGGTAGTGGCAACAATATGTACAAAATAAGTAAAAAAATAAGTTACAAACAACGCAAATAAACAAACAAAAAAACACAATCGGCTGGGGGTGTGTAAAACGTCTGCCTTCTTCTCCGGTGCCATCTTTTCTGTATATTCCTGAGCTTTCTCCATGACACTAAAGAAGCCATGACATTTGCTAAATTTAAGCAGAGCACAATAACACCCCACAAGTTTATATTATGTGTAAAAATACTTTTCCACTCCGAGTTGTATTGCGTGTGTGTTATGCCCTCTCACTGGAGATTTTGCTGATGTTGCAGACGTAAATTGTTCCACTGTGCAGACTTTCCTATGTCTTTTTACACACGACCTGTACTGAGGAAGTCCATGATGAACAATACAGTACACATCTCAGCCAGGTTTCTTAGCTTAGTGACAATATATAAATACCGAACATTGGTAAAAAACATATTATTTTGAAAAGTTAAGACTTAGAAAAAGCAATGTTTGAGTTATGGTTAATGTGTAGGAATGGTAAATGATGTGTTATCTTGTATTAATGGGTTCATTTCACAGTCCTGCAAATCATTGTTTTGTTTTGTTGTTTTGTTTTGTTGATGAAACAGAGGAGAGAAGCATCCAGCAAAGAGTGGGCTTTTTTTTGTTAAAATAAGACTGCTTTTCACAAGCCTGTTCCCAGATGTGTTTGTGCTGTCTGGCCAACTCCTATGGCCAAGACAGCACAAACAGATCTGGGATCAGGCTGGCTTTTCATCACCTGGCCCCTGATACTCAGATTAACTCATAAGTAATGCTCCCCATTCAAGTCACATTTGACAGATTAATCTATTCAGCTTCACATATCATCTTACCACTCTCTCTTTGTTCTGTAAACATGGAACAAATTCACAAAAGTAGTGCACTGGGCCTTTATTAGTCCTGTATTAGCGGACCAACATAGCTGTCAGTAGCAGACGGATATACACCCCCCCCCCCCTTGTCAAAAGAAATGCAGCACCCCCACCCCCAAACATTTTCATGTAGCTATGCACATGTTGATGTGTATAGCAGTTGCACTGAGCATTCAGGGGATATTTTGGTCAGGTCTCATCTTTGATTGAAGGTTTCTATTTGGATTGTAAATATCAGTTTTTTCTACAAAACAACCTGGGCTCCTAGCGACCCCTTGCATAAGGACAGCTCCAGTCCCTAGAGAGGCAGAGCTAAAATCAGCCTGAGAAACAGAAAGCAGCAAGAGACTAAAAGGCCCACCATGTAATGTATATTCTTAAAGTCTGCTTCTACCATTGATGTCCATGAGAAAAAAGAGATCCTTATTGGATACATTTAAAAATATATATATATATATTTCACCTTTATTTAACTAGGTAGGCTAGTTGAGAACAAGTTCTCATTTGCAACTACGACCTGGCCAAGATAAAGCGTAGCAATTTGACACATACAACAACACAGAGTTACACATGGAATAAACAAACATACAGTCAATAATACAGTAGAACAAAATAAAACCAAAAAAGTCTATATACAGTGAGTGCAAATGAGGTAAGTTAAGCCAATAAATAGGCCATGGTGGCGAAGTAATTACAATATAGCAATTAAAACACTGGAATGGTAGATGTGCAGAAGATGAATGTGCAAGTAGAGATACTGGGGTGCAAAGGAGCAAGATAAATAAATAAATACAGTATGGGGATGAGGTAGGTAGATAGATGGGCTGTTTACAGATGGGCTATGTACAGGTGCAGTGATCTGTGAGCTGCTCTGACAGCTGGTGCTTAAAGCTAGTGAGCGAGATATGAGTCTCCAGCTTCAGAGATTTTTGCAGTTCGTTCCAGTCATTCGCAGCAGAGAACTGGAAGGAAAGACGACCAAAGGAGGAATTGGCTTTGGGGGTGACCAGTGAGATATACCTGCTGGAGTGCGTGCTACGAGTGGGTGCTGCTATGGTGACCAGTGAGCTGAGATAAGGCGGGGCTTTACCTAGCAGAGACTTGTAGATAACCTGTAGCCAGTGGGTTTGGCGACGAGTATGAAGCGAGGGCCAACCAACGAGAGTGTACAGGTCGCAATGGTGGGTAGTTTATGGGACTTTGGTGACGAAACGGATGGCACTGTGATAGACTGCATCCAGTTTTTTGAGTAGAGTGTTGGAGGCTATTTTATAGATGACATCACCGAAGTCGAGGATCGGTAGGATGGTCAGTTTTACGAGGGTGTGTTTAGCAGCATGAGTGAAGGATGCTTTGTTGCGATATAGGAAGCCGATTCTAGATTTAATTTTGGATGGGAGATGCTTAATGTGAGTCTGGAAGGAGAGTTTACAGTCTAACCAGACACCCAGGTATTTGTAGTTGTCCACGTATTCTAAGTCAGAGCCGTCCAGAGTAGTGATGCTGGACGGGCGAGCAGGTGCGGGCAGTGATCGATTGAATAGCGTGCATTTAGTTTTACCTGCGTTTAAGAGCAGTTGGAGGCCACGGAAGGAGAGTTGTATGGCATTGAAGCTCGTCTGGAGGTTAGTTAACACAGTGTCCAAAGAGGGGCCAGAAGTATACAGAATGGTGTCGTCTGCGTAGAGGTGGATCAGAGAATCACCAGCAGCAAGAGCAACATCATTGATGTATACAGAGAAGAGAGTCGGCCCGAGAATTGAGCCCTGTGGCACACCCATAGAGACTGCCAGAGGTCCGGACAACAGGCCCTCCGATTTGACACACTGAACTCTATCAGAGAAGTAGTTGGTAAACCAGGCGAGGCAATCATTTGAGAAACCAAGGCTGTCGAGTCTGCCAATAAGAATGTGTTGATTGACAGAGTCGAAAGCCTTGGCCAGGTCGATGAATACGGCTGCACAGTAATGTCTCTTATCGATGGCGGTTACGATGTCGTTTAGGACCTTGAGCGTGGCTGAGGTGCACCCATGACCAGCTCTGAAACCAGATTGCATAGCGGAGAAGGTACGGTGGGATTCGAAATGGTCGGTAATCTGTTTGTTATCTTGGCTTTCGAAGACCTTAGAAAGACAGGGTAGATTAGATATAGGTCTGTAGCAGTTTGGGTCTAGAGTGTCACCCCCTTTGAAGAGGGGGATGACCGCGGCAGCTTTCCAATCTTTGGGAATCTCAGACGATACGAAAGAAAGGTTGAACAGGCTAGTAATAGGGGTTGCAACAATTTCAGCAGATAATTTTAGAAAGAGAGGGTCCAGATTGTCTAGCCCGGCTGATTTGTATGGGTCCAGATTTTGCAGCTCTTTCAGAACATCAGCTATCTGGATTTGGGTGAAGGAGAAATGGTGGGGTCTTTGGCGGGTTGCTGTGGAGGGTGCCAGGCAGTTGACCGGGGTAGGGGTAGCCAGGTGGAAAGCATGGCCAGCCATAGAGAAATGCTTATTGAAATTCTCAATTATAGTGGATTTATCGGTGGTAACAGTGTTTCCTAGCCTCAGAGCAGTGGGCAGCTGGGAGGAGGTGCTCTTATTCTCCATGGACTTTACAGTGTCCCAGAACTTTTTTGAGTTAGTACTACAGGATGCAAATTTCTGTTTGAAAAAGCTAGCCTTAGCTTTTCTAACTGCTTGTGTATATTTGTTCCTAACTTCCCTGAAAAGTTGCATATCACGGGGGCTATTCGATGCTAATGCAGAACGCCACAGAATGTTTTTGTGCTGATCAAGGGCAGACAGGTCTGGAGTGAACCAAGGACTATATCTATTCCTAGTTCTACATTTTTTGAGTGGGGCATGCTTATTTAAGATGGTGAGGCATCATCTACTGATGGGATGAGGTCAATGTCATTCCAGGATACCCCGGCCAGGTCGATTAGAAAGGCCTGCTTGCAGAAGTGTTTTAGGGAGCGTTTGACAGTGATGAGGGGTGGTCGTTTGGTGGCAGACCCATTACGGATGCAGGCAATGAGGCAGTGATCGCTGAGATATTGATTGAAAACAGCAGAGGTATATTTGGAGGGCGAGTTAGTTAGGATGACATCTATGAGGGTGCCCTTGTTTACGGATTTGGGGTTGTACCTGGTAGGTTCATTGATAATTTGTGTGAGATTGAGGGCATCAAGCTTAGATTGTAGGATGGCCGGGGTGTTAAGCATGTCCCAGTTTAGGTCACCTAGTAGCACGAGCTCAGAAGATAGATGGGGGGCCATCAATTCACATATGGTATCGAGGGCACAGCTGGGGGCAGAGGGAGGTCTATAGCAAGCGGCAACAGTGAGAGACTTGTTTCTGGAAAGGTGAATTTTTAGAAGTAGAAGCTCGAATTGTTTGGGTAGAGACTTGGTTAGTAATACAGAACTCTGCAGGCTATCTTTGCAGTAGATTGCAACACCGCCCCCTTTGGCAGTTCTATCTTGGCGGAAAATGTTACAGTTAGGGATGGAGATTTCAGGGTTTTTGGTGGTTTTCCTAAGCCAGGATTCAGACACGGCTAAGACATCTGGGTTGGCAGAGTGTGCTAAAGCAGTGAGTAAAACAAACTTAGGGAGTAGGCTTCTAATGTTAACATGCATGAAACCAAGGCTTTTACGGTTACAGAAGTTAACAAATGAGAGCACCTGGGGAGTGGGAGTGGAGCTAGGCACTGCAGGACCTGGATTAACCTCCACATCACCAGCGGAACGGAGGAGAAGTAGGATAAGGGTACGGCTAAAGGCTATACGAACTGGCCGTCTAGCACGTTTGGAACAGAGAGTAAAAGGAGCAGGTTTCTGGGCACGATAGCATAGATTCATGGCATAGTGTACAGACAAAGGTAAGGTAGGATGTGAGTACATTGGAGGTAAACCTAGGCATTAAGTAATGATGAGAGAGATATAGTCTTTAGAGACGTTTAAGCCAGGTGATGTCATCGCATATGTAGGAGGTGGAACAACTTGGTTGGTTAAGGCATATTGAGCAGGGATAGGACAGTAATGGACGAGGCATATTGATATTAGAGAGAGGCATGCATAGCCAGGTGAACATATGAGTCCAGTGATTGGTTGGGCTGACTGGGGACACGGCGATTCAGACAGTTAGCAGGCCAATGCTAACAAGTAGGCCGGGGCTAAACAAGCTAGCAATTAGCAGACCGGGATTGCGGGTTAGCTAGTTGCGAAGATCCAGCTGAAAATGTTCCGAGTTTGCGGTAGGTATCTGGGGATATGGGGGGGAAATATCTAAAATAATAATAGGTCCGTTATGCTCTGGTTTGAGTCACGTTGTTCGAACTGGCAAGAGTTTTCAGAGCTAAAGGTTAGCTGATGACCGCTAGCAATGATTTGCTGACTGATAGCTGGTAGGTAGTTAGCTGGCTAGCTTCAGTTGAGGGATTCCAGATCCAAAGTAAATTGAAATACTTCAGAAAAAAAAATAACAGATCCACGCCACATTGGGTGACGCGGGTTACAGGAGAGTATTTAGAAGTTGAGGTTTAGGGAAATATTTTAAAAAGATATGCGAAGAAAAAGATGTAAAAAGATATATACAAGGGACACGACAGGACAAAGACGTCTGACTGCTACGCCATCTTGGATTCTTCATCTTGGATTATTAGCAAGACACTGGCACTAGTGATCTTTTTACATCTCATTTAAACCTGTCCATCCCATATGACACCCAGGAGCCCAAAACCAAAAAGACCCCAAAGTCCCATCAACCCTAGCTGCCTCTGAATATTTCCCTGAATACAGAATACTGTATATCCATACCTCACAGTGAGGTTGACCACACTTCTCCCCCCTCTCTCACATAGAGCCAGAGCTCTGTGTTGTTTTACAGGATGCAACCATTTTTATCTCAATATAAAATCATTTCTGGTTAACAAGTACCTTACAGTGATTGTTATCAATTAAAACTGTCAAAAATAAACAAAAATAGCTTCTTGATAAAGAGCAATTTCTCAAGCAAGAATTTAGCTAGGACTGTCTGGGAGTGGTCTGAGTAAGGGGCTTAATTGGATGAGCCTAATGGGAGGGATATGTCACCTGAAAACGACCTGTTATTGGTAGAGAGGTTTGAAACTCTCTTTGATATTGGTCTATTAATTTATACTGCCTGGTGATGTATGCCAGGCAGGCCAAAACTCCACCCATGCAAACATAGCTGCGGGAAGTACGGGTGCTGAGGGTGCTGCAGCACCCCCTGATAAATCTGAATAAATATAAAACATAAATACAGAAAAGATATATAAATGCAAAATGCAACAATTTCAAAGATTTTACTGAGTTACTGTTCATATAAGGAAATCAGTCAAATGAAATAAATAAATTAGGCCCTAATCTATGGATTTCACATGGCAGTGAATACAGATATGCATCTGTTGGTCACAGATATCTTTTTTTAAAGTAGGGGCGTGGATCAGAAAACCAGTCAGTGTCTGGTGTGACCACCATTTGCCTCATGCAACGCCTCACATTTTCACATGGAGTTGATCAGGCAGTTGACTGTGTCCTGTGGCCTGTGGAATCTTGTCCCACTCCTCTTCAATGGCTGTGCCAAGTTGCTGGATATTGGCGGGAACTGGAACACTCTGTCGTACACGTCAATCCAGAGCATCCCAAACCTGCTCAATGGGTGACAGGTCTGGTAAGTATGCAGGCCATGGAAGAACTGGGACATTTTCTTCTTCCAGGAACTGTGTACAGATCCTTGCGACATGGGGCCGTGCATTATCATGCTGAAACATGAGGTGATGGCGGCGGATGAATTGCACGACAATGGGCCTCAGGTTCTCGTCACGGTATCTCTGTGCATTCAAATTGCCAACGATAAAATATAATCGTGTTCGCTGTCCGTATCTTATGCCTGCCCATACCATAACCCCACCGCCACCATGGGGCACTCTGTTCACAAAATTAACATCAGCAAAACCGCTCGCCCACACGACGCCATACACGTGGTCTGCGGTTGTGAGGCGGGTTGGACGTACTGCCAAATACTGTAAAACAACGTTGGAGGCGGCTTATGGTAGAGAAATGAACATTCAATTCTCTGGCAACAGCTCTGGTGGACATTCCTGCAGTCAGCATGCCAATTGCACGCTCCCTCAAAATTTGAGACATCTGTTGCATTTTGTGTGACAAAACTCCACATTTTATAGTGGCCTTTTATTGTCCCCAGCACAAGGTGTACATGTGTAATGATCATACTGTTTAATCAGCTTCTTGGTATGCCACACCTGGAAAAGGTAAAATGCTCACTAACAGGGATGTAAACAAATTTGTGGACAAAACTTTAGAGAAATTGGCTTTTTGTGCGTATGGCACATTTCTGGGATCTTTTATTTCAGCTCATGAAACATTGGACCAACACTTTACATGTTGCATTTCTATTCTTGTTCAGTGTGTATAATTTCTTTGTGAAAAATATATTTTCCCACTAAAGTAGTCAACTGGGCCTTTATTATTCCTGTATGTGCAGACCAAAATAGCCATCAACCATCAACAAAAAAATTACAGCACCCCCCACCCCTAAACATCTTGCTGCAGCCATGCATGCAAAACAAGCAGTTTTTCCACATCCCTAGAAAACACAGTTGATTAAACTAATTGCATTCTAAACTGAAGATCATGATTAGTTGATAATTGGTGTCAGGTGTGTTAGCTGGGGCAAAAGTGTGACACCAATCAGGTCCCGAGGACTGAATTGTTTACTGTGTGCGTTTGTGTCACTTAGTTGTTTGGTGTTTTTCAAGAGTACTGTGATCCTGCGGCTACTGTTTCTCAGTATTATGTTTATCCTTAAACGTTGATTTCTGGTCTCTTCTCTGCACCTGGGTCCAACCTCACCACATCACAATAAGAGCGAGAATATTTCTCAAATGGCAGTCAAGCATCAATTATCATGTCACCAGAATAAGACCCTCAATATTTATTGGAAAGGATCATCAAGCTCATCACCATGCACTTTCACCACCCTGGGAAGTTCATCATTATCATTTATTTCATCTTAAAAACTCCATGGTTTCCCGAGTCGTAGTGGGAGGACCACACACCATATCGTCGGTGACTCCAAATTTACTTCGATATGATGGTTATTATATCAATATTTGCGCATAAAGACATTTCCATTGCCATTTCTCGCAGAATTTATTTTACAGACACAAAAAAGTCCCACCCATCTAGCATATTTTGTTTTGTCGACATTAGTAAAGTTTCCCAACAAATTTGCTGTTTCCATCACAGCTGTCATTATTTTATTTTATGCAGTATGACTTTACGCAGATAAAAATTGTGGATGGAAACGTGGTTAGTAACCATGATTCCATCCGACCTTTTTATGGGAGTAAAGTACATGTCGAATAAAAAATGTCATGACAGGCCTGATGGAAACAGCAAATCGGTCGGTAAAATGTACAAATGTCGACAAAAAAAATATGTTCGACAAGGTGGGATCTTTTTGTGTCGGTAAAATTTATTCTGCGAGAAATGAGTTTTGGAAAGAATGCAGTTTATTAGGCTACAGATGAAAGAAATGATGATGAACTTTACAAGGTGGTGAAGGTGCGCGTGGGGATTAATGCTCCTTTCTACTAAATATTGAGGGTCTTATTCTGGAGACATGATGATCCATACTTGGCTGCAGTTTGACAAATACAAATAATCTCATTTTTTTTGCATAATGATCTCATCATGTAGGCTATCCTACCCGCACTGTATCTGCTAACTGTTGGCTAGAGCGCACATGCCACGACCAGAGTGGGAACACACAATCGCAATATGTTTTTTTTGTTTGTTGACAAAACCATCAGTAGAGTTGAAAATGCTTTGGAAACCCAGTTAACTTGTATTCTTTATTCGGTACATGTGAATTTAACAGCAAAAGTTATTTTTATGTGCACCTCATCATCAGACACAGCCTTTTATCCGCAACAGATCAATTTGATGGGAACAGGTAGACCACCCAACCCCAGGACACTGCACCCAGACTTTTAGGTAGACCACCCGACCCCAGGACACTCACCCAGACTTTTAGGTAGACCACCCAACCCCAGGACATTCACCCAGACTTTTAGGTAGACCACCCAACCCCAGGACACTCACCCAGACTTTTAGGTAGACCACCCAACCCCAGGACACTTATCCAGACCTACAAGTAGACCACCTGACCCCCGGACACTCATCCAGACCTTTAGCTAGACCACCCAACCCCAGGACACTTATCCAGACCTACAAGTAGACCACCAGACTGCAGCTATGACAGACCCAAACACGTAGATCACAGCCCAACAGGTCACTGAAACAGACTCAAACCCTTGCAGCACCATCTAAGACCAAGCTGCTGAAGCTAAAGATGTTTAAAAGCCAAAGCCTACTGCTGCTGCATGGTCTCCTCCAGTCTATCTGCATGTGTGAAGATAATTTTGATGGCTTTTAGGTCATTGTGCTGTTCTTCTGGACGTCTGGTGTGGTTCTCTGCTTTCTGAAAATCTGTCAACAGATGTTGCATTTGTTTGTGACTGTGTAAGTGTTCTTAATGTGTTACCAGAGAATGTGCATCTGTTCATTGACTTTAGTTTTAGACTCTCCTTTTATTTGAAGACAAGTCAGTCACCCTATGGTGTTGCCTGCTGAAAGGGAACTGTAAAGGTAAGACACATTTTACTCAGTCCAGTGGTTCAGTGACCAGAGATTACAAAGATGTTTGAGTTTTTCAGAAGGCTTTGTATATTTATTATTTGTTCTGAACTAAAAACATTGTGAGTAAAATCAATGAAAATGGTTGTGTAGGTTTGTAAACTCTTCCTGTAAGAATATGAAAGTCTGACCTATAACAATATAAGCATAGCTTTTATTAACAAAATAATTTGCTATACATACAGATATTCTCATGTTAAATAGCAGTATTGGTTTACAGTTGTAGCCAGTTGAGTGAAAGAATAATTATTTAAACATTGAACATCATAGACGTGAACCACAGTGGACTGTTTAGGCTACTGATTAGTGACATCAATACTATAACACATTTGCAAACACACAGGTTGGAATGGAAGGCAGGATCACTATGAAAAGCTTGTTTTTATATGGTTTTGCTCAATCATTCATCATTCACAAGTCATGCTTGTTGAAGGCTTTTCCACCCACAGTATTTAGCAGGGTTGGGATCAATTCCATTCCAATTCAGTCAACTCTGGAAATAAACTGAGATTCCAAGTCCACATTTTTCTCATTGAGAAGCACTTAGGGAAATTGGAATTTCATGTTATTGACTGAAGTGGAATGGAATTGACCCCAGCCCTGGTGTCTTGATGCTAAGGTCACATTTGAGTGAACAAATGATAGTAATACCAGTGCAGTGCAGTCTCAAATGGAATGTACTTGAGGTTCTGCACACTCCTATAGTTTAGCCCTTGAAGTTGTAGAGGTCAAGGTTGATGAGTATGTTGAAGAAATTAAAAACCAAGGAAATGGAAATACTGTATTTGTTGGAGCCCAGTGATAAGACAATGCTTGTCTTAAATTCCTTATAAAAGTTAGTAATGCTACAGAGGTTTTGTATAAGTAGCACTCATGAGCCAAAATGCGTCCCCTCCAATTTGTACAATATATTACGAATTTGTAAGTGCTTAAGATCCCGTTTAATCTCTTTAACCTTGTGAACACTCGAAAAACACTATACAACACATTTTAATCTTAAAGCATAAAAATATAATAGCCTTATCTAAAATGTCAGTGCATTTAAATCCTCATCTGACCACACCAAGGATGGCTCTTCTCATAGCAGAGGTGAAAACCACCTTCGTTTTAGCACCAATTGTGTGCCATTATGTCCAAACTGAGTCTCGTTAAACTGGAATTATTTTGAGGTTTGGTTTTCTATCTCCACACTGGAAACATGTGCAAGACCATACGTTGGGTGGTCAAGTAGAGAGAGACATCTTGAAACTCAAACCAAGAGCGATGCACCGTCTATTTAACACATCTGTCTCAGACTCACAGTTACAATACCACAATGACACTCTTACACTGACGAAGCATGTTTTTGTCTTTCACAGAACAAGAACTTGTCAGCCCCCTACAATTTAGTTAGGCTTAAGTGTTCCTAGCATGGTTGGGGTCAATTTGGATTATTTGAATTTATTTCAATTCAAACCATGAATTGGCTTTGAATTGAAGGAAGTAGAATATAATTCAAAGCAATTCAGAATAAATAACCCATTTGAATTTAATTGAATCCTACTTTCTATTTCCGCAACTCAATTCAGAATGGACCCGAACCCTGGATCCTTGATTCGTTCAATAAAGAGGGACCTCCTCAGCATTGTGTTGACTGATTTGGCTTGGTGTAGTGAAGTGGTGAATTTAGGAGTTCTGACTGAGTGAGGGGGGTGGAGCCACATGGCTCTTAACTGCCATGCGGAGGACAAGGACAGACAGTATGCAGTGGAAGTGGTTACAGTCTGAAAGTATTGAGTATTAGAAGCCACCTGGTTTGTTTCAGGAAGTGACACTTAAATCCCAGTGTCCATGTGGAGACGCCAGCCTCTCTCTCTTCTCCTTTTGTTACAGAGAGACATTTAGGCAAATGATTAGAGCTGTGTTCATGTGAGGGGTGTGTGTGTCCATGTTAGGGTTGTATAATGGCCCTTCTAGGGATGCCAAGGGAAGAGGGTATCCTAGATTTGTTTTCCCATATGATTTAGGCTACAGTAAAACCCTAAAATAAGTCATTTTGTCAGAAATAATAATGTAAATCTTTAATTTTAAAAAGGGATGTCATGAGTAAGTAATAATCAACCTTTCAAATAATGAGGCATATCCAGTTGAAGTCGGAAGTTTACATACACCTTAGCCAAATACATTTAAACTCCGTTTTTGATAATTCCTGACATTTAATCCTAGTAAAAATTCCCTGTCTTAGGTCAGTTAGGATCATCACTTTATTTTAAGAATGTGAAATGTCAGAATAATAGTAGAGAGAATGATTTATTTCAGCTTTTATTTCTTTCATCACATTCCCAGTGGGTCAGAAGTTTACATACACTCAATTAGTATTTGGTAGCATTGCCTTTTAATTGTTTAACTTGTGTCAAACATTTTGGGTAGCCTTCCACAAGCTTCCCACAATAAGTTGGGTGAATTTTGGCCCATTCCTCTTGACAGAGCTGGTGTAACTGAGTCAGGTTTGTAGGCCTCCTTGCTCGCACATGCTTTTTCAGTTCTGCCCACAAATTTTCTGTAGGATTGAGGTCAGGACTTTGTGATGGCCACTCCAATACCTTGACTTTGTTGTCCTTAATTAAGCCATTTTGCCACAACAAGTATGCTTGGGGTCATTGTCCATTTGGAAGACCCATTTGCGACCAAGCTTTAACTTCCTGACTGATGTCTTGAGATGTTGCTTCAATATATCCACATATTTTTCCTACCTCATGATGACATCTATTTTGTGAAGTGCACCAGTCCCTCCTGCAGCAAAGCACCCCCACAACACGATGCTGCTACCAACGTGCTTCACGGTTGGGATGGTGTTCTTTGACCTGCAAGCCTCCCCCCTTTTCCTCCAAAAATAATGATGGTCATTATGGCCAAACAGTTATATTTTTGTTTCATCAGACAAGAGGACATTTGTCCAAAAAGTACGATCTTTGTTCCCATGTGCAGTTGCAAACCGTAGTCTGGCTTTTTTATGGCGGTTTTGGAGCAGTGGCTTCTTCCTTGCTGAGTGGCCTTTCAGGTTATGTCAATATAGGACTCGTTTTACTGTGGATATAGATACTTTTGTACCTGTTTCCTCCAGCATCTTCACAGGGTCCTTTGCTGTTGTTCTGGGATTGATTTGCACTTTTCACACCAAAGTACGTTCATCTTTCGGAGACAGAACGCGTCTTCTTCCTGAGCGGTATGACGGCTGCGTGGTCCCATGGTGTTTATACTTGTGTACTGTTGTTTGTACCGATGAACGTGGTACCTTCAGGCGTTTGGAAATTGCTCCCAAGGATGAACCAGACTTGTGGAGGTCTACAATTAGTTTTCTGAGGTCTTGGCTGATTTCTTTTGATTTTCCCATGATGTCAAGCAAAGAGGCACTGAGTTTGAAGGTAGGCCTTGAAATAAATCCACAGGTACACCTCCAATTGACTCAAATGATGTCAATTAGTCTGTCAGAAGCTTCGAAAGCCATGCCATCATTTTCTGGAATTTTCCAAGCTGTTTAAAGGCACAGTCATCTTAGTGTATGTAAACTTCTGACCTACTGGAATTGTGATCCAGTGAATTATAAGTGAAATAATCTGTCTTTAAACAATTGTTGGAAAAATTGCTTATGTCATGCACAAAGTAGATGTCCTAACCGACTTGCCAAAACTATAGTTTGTTAACAAGAAATGTGTGGAGTGGTTGAAAAACGAGTTTTAATGACTCCAACCTCAGTGTATGTAAACTTATGACTCCAACTGTATTTGTGAGTGATGATTTATATATTATTTTCTTGCCAGAGGTCTCAACCTCCAAATATCCTGTGTCTGTGAATTTCAGATGTATTTTTTCACAACTCAGTCTGTCTTCCTCACCACATTCTGTATATTCCTGAGCTTTCTCCATGACACTAAAGAAGCCATGACATTTGCTAAATTCAAGCAGAGCACAATAACACTCCACAAGTTTATATAATGTTTAAAAATACTTTCCCCCTTCGAGCTGTGTTGCGTGTGTGTTATGCCCTCTCACTGGAGATTTTGGTGATGTTGCAGACGTAAATTGTTCCACTGGGCAGACTTTCCTATGTCTGTTTTTTACACAAGACCTGTACTGAGCAAGTGCGATGTAGCCCATGATGAACAATACAGTACACACCTCAGCCAGGTTTTAAAACATTTTGCTACATGACAATAAATAAAATACCAAACATTGGTAAAAGAAAGTTGAACAATTGATGTATATTATTTTGAAAAGTTAAGGCTTAGAAAAAGCAATGTTTTGAGTTATGGTTAATGTGTAGGAATGGTAAATGATGTGTTATCTTGTAGTAATGGGTTCATTTCACAGTCCTGAAAATCCAGTTAGCTTTGAAAAATAAAAATAAAATCCTTAACAGTTGAAATCAGAAGGTGAACTGTGCCATTGTTCACCCCAGCGCATTTGTTATTGTTTTGTTTTGTTGATGAAACAGAGGAGAGAAGCATCCAGCATCGTGGCTGTTCTAATGCACGTGAAATTATATCAGAGGGGGAAAAAAATGTGTTCGTTGTTTGAAGTAACTTCTTTGTTGTTGTAAATTGCAAAAGGACGTGGCAGTTTTACCTAATACGGATTCCAGCTTTAAAGTAAATAAGACTCTTGCCTGCTTTTCACTAGCCTGGTCCCAGATGTGTTTGCGGTGTCTTGCCAACTCCTATGGCCATGGTCCCAAACAGATCTGGGACCAGGCTACCTTTTCATCACCTGGCCCCTGATACTCATCTTAACTCATAAGCAATGCTCCCCATTCAAGGCAGATAATCTATTCAGTTTCACATTCCAACATACCCACTCTCTTTGTTCTGTAAACATTTATAATCTCACTTAAAATGTAATTCAAGAATACAATACAACAATAACATGAACACAGATAGTGTTTTGGGGGGTTGGGGCTCTCCTTGAGTCATACCCCCGGACTGTGGCCCCACACTTGAAGTAAAGTTATGTAGGCGGGGCTAGTCGCCTCACGAACCCTGGTGTCTGCCCTTACAGTAAAGGGTCATGCCCCCTGTAGCCCCACCCCTCAGAGTAAAGGGTCAATGGTCATGTGGATCTGGTCTCTGTTCCGCCTGCTCCCATTGGAGGAGTGGAGGTAAGGCTCCTCCTTCTGACATAGGACGTGACGCGTCAGGATCTTTCGGAAGGTGTTCCTGAAGTCCTGGATGCGGTAGGCGTAGATAACGGGGTTGACGGCTGAGTTGGCATGTGACAGCATGATGGCTATGTACATGACAGGGGCCGGCTTGCACAGGTCCTTGTAGAACAGGGTCAGGCAGTTTAGGATGTGCACGGGCAGCCAGCAGAGGGCAAACAGCCCCACAATGATGGACAGAGACTTGGCGGCACGGATCTCGCGTTGCAGGAGCCCGTGATGGTGGCTGTCCCCATTGCTGCTCACTGAGCACTTGAGTTCAATCTGGTGCATCTGCTTGCGGGCCACGGTGAAGATCTTCACATAGATGCCCAGCATGATAAACAGAGGAGGCAGGACGCAGCCGAAGAAGTTGAAGTAGACCATGTAGTGCATGTCCACCACACTCTCAAACAGGCAGGTAAGCTTGCAGCTGCTCAGGAAGTCACCTGCACTGCCCAGATCGTCCACCAGGGGGGGGATAGTGGTACTGGCATTGTCCCCCAAAGACTTGCCATTCATCAGGCTGCTGGAGACATTCTGACAGCAGGAAGTCACCTTCAGGTTCCAACCCAGGAATGGGATGAGGCCGATGACGAAAGACAGGATCCATAAGATGGCGATGATTCGTCTGGCCCTCGTACCCGTCACCAGCTCCTTGTACCTGGATAAGAGGACGAGGGAAGACCAAAAAGACGCTGGTTAATATCCATGGGGGTTATAAATGGGTCTTATTTTCTTTTCCCTAAGAGTTGTGACTGAGTGCCCTCTTTCAAGCATTATGGTGCTTATGCTGCACATCTATTCATGATTAAAATAACGTAATAATGAGTTATTACAGAAAGACAATAGGGCAATAGAGAAGCAAATATGCTGTCCTTAAAGTTCTTCCAAATGAACATTAAATTAGGGCCTGTGATAGGAATAATATATCATTGCCATCTTTTTGTCAAAAGCAGAGTACCAAAACATAACGAGACATCATTCCAACAGACTTCTGGGTGGTTCTACCAATTAGGTGCCTTTCAAGTAGTGTAACTTGGTAAAAAAAATTATAATAATGTTTTCCCATCTCAAGAGGTTAAATACCAAAAAGGGTTAACGATTTCAACGTAATTCAGTTATAAATCCCATTGTGACTGGGGGAATACAAGCTTCACGAAACAATTGAAATTGTGAAAACGTTTCTAGCCTGTCTATCTGTGGCTAACATTGGCGTGTTATGCTCGACCCAAAAAGAAAAGGGCCAGAACCAGCTCACCTGCTTTAACCTGTTAGGGCTAGGGGGCAGTATTGACACAGCCGGATAAAAAACGTACCCGATTTAATCTGGTTACTACTCCTGCCCAGTAACTAGAATATGCATATAATTATTGGCTTTGGATAGAAAACACCCTAAAGTTTCTAAAACTGTTTGAATGGTGTCTGTGAGTATAACAGAACTCATATGGCAGGCCAAAACCTGAGAAGATTCCATGCAGGAAGTGGCCTGTCTGAGAAGTAGTGTTTCATCTTGTCTCTGTTTATTGAAGACTGAGGATCTTTGCAATAACGTGACACTTCCTACGGCTCCCATAGGCTCTCAGAGCCCGGGAAAAAGCTGAACGATATCGAGGCAGGCTCTGGCTGAAACACTTTATCGCTTTTGGCAAGTGGCCGCTCAGAGTACTATGGGCTTAGGCGCGTGCCCGAGTCGACCGAATGCTTTCTTTTCTTTTGTCTGTTTACCTAAACGCAGATTCCCGGTCGGAATATTATCGCTTTTTTATGAGAAAAATGGCATAAAAATTGATTTTAAACAGCGGTTGACATGCTTCGAAGTACGGTAATGGAATATTTAGAATTTTTTTGTCACGAATTGCGCCATGCTCGCCACCCTTATTTACCCTTTCGGATAGTGTCTTGAACGCACGAACAAAACGCCGCTGTTTGGATATAACGATGGATTATTTTGGACCAAACCAACATTTGTTATTGAAGTAGAAGTCCTGGGAGTGCATTCTGATGAAGACAGCAAAGGTAATAACATTTTTCTTATAGTAAATCTGACTTTGATGAGTGCTAAACTTGCTGGGTGTCTAAATAGCTAGCCCTGTGATGCCGGGCTATCTACTCAGAATATTGCAAAATGTGCTTTCACCGAAAAGCTATTTTAAAATCGGACATATCGAGTGCATAGAGGAGTTCTGTATCTATAATTCTTAAAATAATTGTTATGCTTTTTGTGAACGTTTATCGTGAGTAATTTAGTAAATTCACCGGCAGTGTTCGGTGGGAATGCTAGTCACATGCTAGTCACATGCTAATGTAAAAAGCTGGTTTTTGATATAAATATGAACTTGATTGAACAAACCATGCATGTATTGTATAACATAATGTCCTAGGGTTGTCATCTGATGAAGATCATCAAAGGTTAGTGCTACATTTAGCTGTGGTTTGGGTTTATGTGACATTATATGCTAGCTTGAAAAATGGGTGTCTGATTATTTCTGGCTGGGTACTCTGCTGACATAATCTAATGTTTTGCTTTCGTTGTAAAGCCTTTTTGAAATCGGACAGTGTGGTTAGATTAACGAGAGTCTTATCTTTAAAATGGTGTAAAATAGTCATATTTTAGAAAAATTGAAGGTTTTGCATTTCTAAGGTATTTGAATAACGCACCACAGGATTACACTGGCTGTTGAGTAGGTGGGACGCAAGCGTCCCACCTAGCCCATAGAGGTTAACACTATGATTTGACTATTAGATGTTCAATGTTTCCTTTGAATAATAATTTTTTTAAAGCATAGTTTCACCATATTAAAACGAAAGTTCAGTTCACGTAACAGGGTTGATCTTAAAACAAGGGACAGTTTTTATGAATCACTAAATCACATGAAATAAATAATAATCTTCAGAAATGACTTTGTCAAACCACAAAATATCTAGGGCTTTATAATGATGGTGAAAACTGAATTTTTGCTCTTTAGCAAGTCTTTATTCATATAAAAAAATATGATTTATTGAACTTTCCATGTGGTCTACACTAAAGGGCACTTCAATTAAAATAATAGCCTTCCCTGTGGCTCAGTTGGTAGAGCATGGTGTTTGCAACGCCAGCATGGTGTGTGCAACGCCAGGGTTGTGGGTTTGATTCCCATGGGGGGCCAGTACAAAAAAAAAAAAAAATGTATGCATGCACTACTGTAAGTCGCTCTGGATAAGTATCTGCTAAATTACAAAAATGTAAATAACAGGCTTTTAAAATGACATATTTGTGCACAATTTCTACTTAAAATAAAAGACACTAATTTCGTGGAACGACCCTTCTATCGACCGAGGTCTGGGTATGAATGCCATTGGGCTCCATATGCTCTGTTCCAATATCCATAGTATAGACTACCACTTATTAAGGAATATGTTGTATAGGGAATGCATTCTAAGTGGCATGTTAGTATTAACTTCTTGGTGACAGGGGGCAGTATTCAGAAATTCAGATGAATAACATGTCCAAATTAAACTGCCTGCTACTCGGGCCCAGAAGGTAGGATATGCATATTATTAGTAGATTCGGATAGGAAACACTCTGAAGTTTCTAAAACTGTTTGAATGATGTCTGTGAGTACAACAGAACTCATATGGTAGGCAAAAACCTGAGAAAAAAATCCAACCAGGAAGTGACTTGTAGTTTTTCTATCTAATCCCTATTCAAACTACAGTGTTTGTGGGGTCATTTTGCACTTCCTAAGGCTTCCACTAGATGTCAACAGTCTTTAGAACCTTGTTTTATGCTTCTACTGTTACTGGGCAGAGAATAGGAGCTGACTCAAGCCTGGGACCAACGAGTTGTTTACTGCGCAGGCACCCAGGCACCCTTCCTTCTTTTTCCTCTGTAATGAATACGCTATTGTCCGGTTGGAATATTATCGAAGATTTATGTTAAAAAGACCCTAAGGATTGATTGTAAACATCGTTTGACATGTTTATACGAGCAGTAATGGAACTATTTGACTTTTCATCTCTGGTTTTGCGGACTCGCGTTATGCCTTTGGATTAGTGATCTGAACGCGCGAACAAAACGGAGGTATTTGGACATAAATATGGAGTTTATCGAACAAAACAAAAATGTATTGTGGAAGTGGAAGTCCTGGGAGTGCATTCCGAGGAAGATCAGCAAAGGTAAGTGAACATTTATAATACTAATTCTGAGTTTAGTTGACTCCAGAACTTGGCGTGTAACTGTATAGCTAGCTTTGATGGCTGAGCTCTGTACTCAGAATATTGAAAAATGTGCTTTCGCCGTAAAGCTATTTTAAAATCTGACACAGCGGTTGCATTAACCTGTTGGGGCTAGGGGGCAGTATTTGCACGGCCGGAAAAAATACGTACCCGATTTAAACTGGTTACTACTCTTGCCCAGAAACGAGAATATGCATATAATTAGTATATTTGGATAGAAAACACTCTAAAGTTTCTAAAACTGTTTGAATGGTGTCTGTGAGTATAACAGAACTCATATGGCAGGCCAAAACCTGAGAAGATTCCATACAGGAAGTGCCCTGTCTGACAATTTGTTATCCTTCTAGGGCATCTCTATCAAAAATACAGCATCTCTGCTGTAATGTGACATTTTCTAAGGCTTCCATTGGCTCTCAGAAGGCGCCAGAAAGTGGAATGACGTCTCTGCAGTCTCTGGGCGAAAAACAGCAGGAGTTTTTGTGAGTGGTCAGCCTGAGAACAGTGACACTGGAGTGCGCGTCCACGAGAGGACTCCATGTTTTTCTTTCAGTCTATGAATGAATATAACGTCGCCCGGTTGGAATATTATCGCTATTTTACGAGAAAAATCGAATAAAATTGATTTTAAACAGCGTTTGACATGCTTCGAAGTACGGTAACGGAATATTTTGAATTTTTTTGTCACGAAATGCGCCCGCGCGTCACCCTTCGGATAGGGACCTCAACGCACGAACAAAACAGAGCTATGTCAATATAACTATGGATTATTTCGAACCAAAACAACATTTGTTGTTGAAGTAGAAGTCCTGGGAGTGCATTCTGACGAAGAACAGCAAAGGTAATCCAATTTCTCTTATAGTAAATCTGAGTTTGGTGAGGGCCAAACTTGGTGGGTGTCAAATTAGCTACCCGTGATGGCCGGGCTATCTACTCAGAATATTGCAAAATATGCTTTCGCCGAAAAGCTATTTTAAAATCTGACACCGTGATTGCATAAAGGAGTTCTGTATCTATAATTCTTAAAATAATTGTTATGTATTTTGTGAACGTTAATCGTGAGTAATTAAGTAAATTCACCAGAATTTTGCGGTGGGTATGCTATTTCTGAACATCACATGCTAATGTAAAATGCTGGTTTTTGATATAAATATGAACTTGATTGAACAAAACATGCATGTATTGTATAACATAATGTCCTAGGAGTATCATCTGATGAAGATCATCAAAGGTTAGTGCTTCATTTTGCTGTGGTTTTGGTTTTTGTGACATATATGCATGCTTTGAAAATGGCTGTGTGATTATTTTTGGCAGGGTACTCTCCTGACATTATCTAATGTTTTGCTTTCGCTGTAAAGCCTTTTTGAAATCGGACAGTGTGGTTAGATTAACGAGAGTCTTGTCTTTAAAATGGTGTAAAATAGTCATATGTTTGAGAAATTGAAGTTATAGCATTTATTAGGTATTTGTATTTCGCGCCACGCGATTCCACTGGCTGTTGACTAGGTGGGATGCAAGCGTCCCACCTTGCCCAGGGAGGTTAAGGAGAAGCGTATCTATAATTCTTTCAATAACTGTTGTAAAGTTTATCAACGTTTATGATGAGTATTTTTGTAAATTGATGTGCTCATTCACCAGAAGTTTGAGGGAATACATTTTCTGAAGATCACGCGCCAATGTAAAATGGGGTTTATGGATATAAATATGAACTTTATCAAGCAAAACATACATGTATTGTGTAACATTGAGTCCTGGGAGTGTCATCTGATGAAGATCATCAAAGGTTAGTGATTCATTTTAGCTGTATTTCTGGTTTTTGTGAAGCCTCTCCTTGCTTGGAAAATGGCTGTGTGGTTTTTCTTGTTTAGGCACTGTCCTAACATAATCTAATGTTATGCTTTTGCCCGTGAAGCCTTTTTGAAATCGGACACTGTGGTTGGATTAAGGAGAATCTTATTTTTAAAATGGTGTATAATACTTGTATGTTTGATAAATTTGAATTAGGAGATTTTTGTTGTTTCGTATTTTCCTGCCCTGCTATTTCACTGGCTGTTGATAGTGTGTACCGCGGGTGGGATGCTAGCGTCCCAGATGTCCCAGAGAGGTTAATATTGGAACGTTAAGTAATCTATGATCGAATCAATGTAAGAATTTGCTTAAGAGCAAAATAGCTGAATCTGCTGCAGTGAACAGGAGTATTGCACAAAGAATGAGAATTTGGCCATTTGTGATGTGTTGAGCAAGTAAGAAGTTAAGAATTTATTTATATATTGGCAAACTGTTACACCACATTTCACTGAGCACATTGATTCAGAGACAGGCATGTGAAAGGAAAAACCGTCATAGAGTACAACTCATCACCTCTCTAAGAACAACAGTCTATCTATACAGTGTTGAACACACAGAAGTTATACAGTGCCTTCGGAAAGTTTTCAGACACACCACATGTCTATATAAGGTCCCACAGTTGACAGTGCATGTCAGAGCAAAAACCAAGCCATGAGGTCAAAGGAATTGCCCGTACCTACCCGTAGCACTCACATCTGTAGCCATGAAGTGCTTTGAAAGGCTGGTAATGGCTCACATCAACACCATTATCCCAGAAACCCTAGACCCACTGCAATTTGCATACCGCCCCAACAGATCCACTGATTGATGCAACCTCTATTGCACTCCACACTGCCCTTTCACACATGGACAAAAGGAACACCTATGTGAGAATGCTATTCATTGACAACAGCTCAGTGTTCAACACCATAGTGCCCTCAAAGCTCATCACTAAGCTAAGGACCCTGGGACTAAACACCTCCTTCTGCAACTGGATCCTGGACTTCCTGATGGGCCACCCCCAGGAGGTAAGGTTAGGTAACAACACATCCGCCACACTGATCCTCAAAACGGGGGCTCCTCAGGGGTGTGTGTTCAGTCCCCTCCTGTATTCCCTGTTCACTCATGACTGCATGGCCAGGCATGACTCCAACATCATCATTGAGTTTGCCGACGACACAACAGTGGTAGAACTGATCACAGACAATGATGAGACAGCCTATAGGGAGGGGTCAGAGACATGGCCGTGTGCTGCCAGGATAACAACCTCTGCCTCAACATTATCAAGACAAAGGAGATGATTGTGGACTACAGGAACAAGTGGACTGAGCACGCCCCCATTCTCATCGACGGGGCTGTAGTGGAGCAGGTTGAGAGCTTCAAGTTCCTCGGTGTTAACATCACCAACAAACTATCATGGTCTTAAACACACCAAGACAGTCTTGAAGAGGGCACGACACAGCCTATTCCGGGTTCCCCGGGCGCCAAAGATGTGGATGTCGATTAAGGCAGCCCCCCCGCACCTCTCTGATTCAGAGATTTCCTCACGGCGGAAGTTCAGCGTTACAGCGGGATTTCAATTTAAAGGCAATGTTCCTGCGTTAGCGGAGAATGCATTCACCGTAAACCAGTGGCAAACCATGACTATAGGACATAGGCTTTCAGAGGAACCAAAAATCTTCCATTACGTTGTATCAAACTCAGAAATCAAAAAAAGAACTGAAAACATAGCATCACTTAATGAACCCGATATTGTGTATTTTGTAGTTGGACAATTCTAGTTGTAGTGAAGGAGGAGCAATGCTGCCGCACACACAGTGACAGTTCAGCATGGACACAACATGACACACAGCATAAAATAATGCAACCAGCAAAACAAAAAACACTGTTTACATAACCTATGGTAGCCTAACACCACTATCACACTATCACCCATAGCAATAACAACAGTGTCACATCAACAGTGACAGGCTCAAGGTGCTGAATGGACAGCGACCGTAGGCTAATACCTGTGCACTCCATAGAGCTGAAGGAGAGACAGGTTTGGTCAAACACATAGACACGGCTGATATGACAGGCAACAGCAGTCACACACAGCATCAAATAACGTTAAAGATGAAGCATCCCATTCACTCCAGTAGGCCCCTTGAAATCAGAACAATACAAAAGCACAACCATTTCATTTCCAAAATGAAATTAATAAACCAGCTATTACTTCCCTTTGCAAAAATATTTTATCACGTTCATCACACTAACCGGTGATCTGAGGTTTAAATGCAACAACGTTTCACAGTCATTATTTTCAAAGAGATGTCTAACAGCAAGCAAGCTGCAACAAAACAGTACCACTCACCAGATGATGATCATTTGGAAAATAAGTTTGAAAGAAGTTCATTTTGATCATCCTGTATAAACACAGACTTACTTCCTTGACAACAAACAAGAACTTTGAGGAAATCTGTCAGAACAAGTTCACAAATAAAAAACATAGTTATACCTCATGTAGGGATTTTAAAGACACGGACATGAGTTTGAACTCCTGGAAAGATATCAGGGGGGTAATTTGGATAGATGTGGTAAAGAGGTCAATGGAATTCATACTGTGGGGGATAGAAGGATGCTGGATTGGCGCACATTCAACAAATCTGATCTAACAACGTGGATATTTGTCAAATCCGTCATGATTTATGTGTTGCAACAGGCCCACAATGTGGTTATTGCTGCATAACATTTAGAAGTTGTCCCTTTTCCGGTTTAGAAAAAGTGACTGCTAAATGCTAACTCCCATTCGTATAAGCTTTTAGAATAGCTAGCACACAGAAATCAGTTTTGAACTGTAATGCAGTTGATTGGTGACGATGACATGAACATGTGTTGGGGTTGACATCCATACCAGCATTATACTCTGTTTTTTACCTCAACATAGTGTGAAATACACATATAAATAATAACCTAAATGTAGGGTAATTTTGTTTGGGGAGATTCGGGATGGAGATGCAGGTGTGAAAATAGTGCAATCTTTTAACTTCATGCTATCTTGGCTGAGCTTCTATTGTCAAGCACTGGGAAACAGATTCCAACATCTCAGAAGAGGTTAGGTCTTTTCATTTAGTCAGTTGCTTGTAATTACCTGGAAGACTATAGAGGTTAGCCCTGAATCACTACGAGTGATGCGGTGCAGACCAATTTATTGGATGCGTATAAGAGCTTCCCGATGCGCTAGAAGTATGATTGCTCTGACGTCTGCAGAGGCCTGCATCACAGTAAATGCTGTACGGGCCACTGCAGACTCAGATTGACCATGCAGAGCCAAGCATGGGGAAACTACTGCTTGACCCACTGATTATTTCCTTTTGTCCTCACTAGTGAAATGTCTAGGCACGTCCCTTCTTCAAACGGTCCCACCCATTGCAAGTCAAAATGTGATGGGTTTGTTTACATCCCTGCTAGTGAGAATTTCTCCTTTGCCAAGATAATCTATCCACCTGGCAGGTGTGGCATATCAAGAAGCTGATTAAACAGCATGATCAATTACAGGTGTACCAATAAAAGGCTAATCTAAAATGGGCAGTTTTGTCACAACACAATGCCACAGATGTCTCAAGTTTTGAGGGACTGTGCAAATGGCATGCTGACTGCAGGAATGTCCACCAGAACTTTTGCCAGAGAATTGAATGTTCATTTCTCTACCATAAGCTGCCTCCAACGTCATTTTGGCAGTACGTCTAACCGGTCGCACAACCACAGACACGTGTAACCACGCCAGCCCAGGACCTCCACATCCAGCTTCTTCACCTGTGGGATCGTCTGAGACCAGCCACCCGGACAGCTGATGAAACTGAGAAGTATTTCTGTCTGTAAAAAAAAAACTTTTGTGGGGAACAACTCATTCTGAGCTCCCCAGTGAATGGGCCTGACTCTCAAGTGGTTGGGCCTATGCCTTCCCAGGCCCACCCATGGCTGCGCCCCTGCCCAGTCATGTGAAATCCATAGATTAGGGCCCAATTAATTAATTTCAATTGACTGATTTACTTATATGAACTGTAATTGTTGCATGTTGCATTTATATTTTTGTTCAGTATAATTTTTAAAATAAATCCTTAGGCCTTCTCTGGTTCTACACTGCCAAAAATGCTGCATATGTCGGCTCAATCAAAAATGACCTTTAAAGGTGCACTATACAGAAATATCTCTGCCATTTCGTGGTTGCTAAAATTTGGTCGGGTCACCCAAAAAGTTGTATATTGCAGTTTTCATTTTCTATTACGCAATCTGTAACGCTTCAGCGATACAGATTGAACAGAGCCCTAACACTGAGTTCTCAAGCCAAACCATGAAACCATATAGCAAATATACAGTAGATATAGGATAATCAAATCAAAGTTTATTGGTCATGTACACAGTTTAAGCATTTGTTGTCAGTGCTCATGTGACTTCACTTTGCTCTGATTATAGCATGTAATAATGACATGTAATGTCATTATAGTTGAGTCACCAGCCACGCTAATCATGTAAACAATATTTCCACATGATATTTCCTCTAGGACGACAAATATCAACGACAATTGAAGTAATCTACATACACTCTGGTAAGGCATATGATATTTCTATACAGACTAATAGTTAAGTGCAATGGAGAAAATTACTTTTTGGTTTTATTCAAAAACATGAAGTGGTCGTTCTCTGCTGCAAATGTTTTTCCCTTCCCTCCTCATGAAACAGCTGCAATTTGGCAGTAAAATGTCATACAAGTTAAGTTTCACAGGCAGCAGTAGCTCATTTGACAAGATAACCGTGGCTTTCAATCATTACCTACAGTATTAGTACTGTAGCCCCTCAGACGCCAAGGCCTCAAAACAGATGACTGGGACTTTAATAATGCAGCAGTAAATGATTCTACCTCTCTCCCTATTTCTCCATGTCCCCATCACTCTCTCCCTCAGTGAAGGATGCTGTGGCTGTGCCCCCAGTGCCATCAATAATCCACAGACAGCCATGACCATGTTTAGGGACCTGAAGTGATGGGCCCTAAGGCTATAGGGTGGACACACATCACTCCTTCCACTCTCTTCTTCTCTCATCATCCATACATTTCTCAGTCTCTCTCTCTCTCGTCTTAGTCCTCTAACCTGTAAGTCAAGCCCAGAAAGGTTTGTGTTCCAGACAGTGACTAATATCTGGGGGTGGACAGCTCTCTCACTCTCCCTCACACACTCTCTATTTCTGTCTCCCTCTCTCTCCTTCTCTGTCTTCATCTCACTTTCCCTCGGGCCCTCTCTCACTCTCTATATATTATCTCCCTCTCTGTCCCGCTCTCTCTGATGGGATGGTGACAGTCCTCTCTGTGAGGGCCAGTAAATGAGCGGCTGAGCAGATTAGTTCTGGCATGACGACAGCACGCTGGCATTTCTCTCACTCTCTCTCTGTCTCCCTTTCTTCTGTCCCTCTCTCCCCACACATCGCTTTTCTAACCCCATGGTTCCTGGGCTTCCGCCTGGGGCACATTGCAGCCCACAAACCTCTGCCAGGCTAGTACACAGAGTCAATAATCACAAAGCACATCCGCTTAAACATGACAGAGATGTCCACAGTATAGTCTCAAACAGAGATGTCCACAGTATAGCCTCAAACAGAGATGTCCACAGTATAGTCTCAAACAGAGATGTCCACAGTATAGCCTCAAACAGAGATGTCCACAGTATAGCCTCAAACAGAGATGTCCACAGTATAGTCTCAAACAGAGATGTCCACAGTATAGTCTCAAACAGAGATGTCCACAGTATAGTCTCAAACAGAGATGTCCACAGTATAGTCTCAAACAGAGATGTCCACAGTATAGTCTCAAACAGAGATGTCCACAGTATAGTCTCAAACAGAGATGTCCACAGTATAGCCTCAAACAGAGATGTCCACAGTATAGTCTCAAACAGAGATGTCCACAGTATAGTCTCAAACAGAGATGTCCACAGTATAGTCTCAAACAGAGATGTCCACAGTATAGTCTCAAACAGAGATGTCCACAGTATAGTCTCAAACAGAGATGTCCACAGTATAGTCTCAAACAGAGATGTCCACAGTATAGTCTCAAACAGAGATGTCCACAGTATAGTCTCAAATAGAGATGTCCACAGTATAGTCTCAAACAGAGATGTCCACAGTATAGTCTCAAACAGAGATGTCCACAGTATAGCCTCAAACAGAGATGTCCACAGTATAGTCTCAAACAGAGATGTCCACAGTATAGCCTCAAACAGAGATGTCCACAGTATAGTCTCAAACAGAGATGTCCACAGTATAGCCTCAAGGGGAACAGATGTTTCTCTTTGACCCAGTGGCAACCTCATGATTCTACCCCCAAGCCATAAGACTCCTGAACATCTAGTCAAATGGCTAACCAGACTATTTGCATTAGCCTACACTTTGATTATGCAAATCAAATATCACTTTGATTATGCAAATATCCTGCCCTCACATGGCATAGCACCAGCAGTTCTTATAGATCGGCTCAAGAGATTTGAGAGTGTGATATCTCTATGTGAGATGTGTGATATTATCTGTAGCCACAGACCAAACTAGTACAGTCATACCAGGATGTAGAGGCTTGGATTCATGGCGATGAGGTGCCACATGTTGTGAACACAAGTGAGCACATTCTGCTGTCACTCTGGATGAGAGTAGGCCTAACAGTACGACTCTCAGGTGGAATCTGGTCTGGTGAATGGAAGTATCATCAACACTTTAATGCAACCCAGAGCCATACAGTGAATGTATTGCTTGGATGGAAACTATGAATAATGCTGGTGTGTATGAGGCTTGGCTTTATGGTTTTGTACAAACAACATGTGTGAATTTCCTTCAATGTGTTGCAGAATTGTGATAGATAAAGGTGGCGAGGAGTGGTTTCTTCTTACTATTTATACTCTTTGTTGCTGTATTTACATCATATATCTGTTATGTGTGATAACATTAATGTAGTAAGAAAGACCTGTTGCCTGAAACAACTGCAAAAGCCAAAATGACAAACTTTATTGAGACAGCCTGACAGTGTTTGGGGCTCAATAGTGGCAAGTCCACACACTTAGTTTGGCAATACCATCCTTCTGAAAAAAAAGCCTTTAAAAAACAGTTTAGTCTCATTAGCAGAGGAAAACAGTTTTTCAAGGACACAACAATGGTTCTTTCTGAGCATAGAGAAACATGTGGGGCCTGAGAACATGAAGTGAAGAGATTGTTGGTGAGAGACAGGTAGGTGAAGAAAGCCCTGGCAGATTTGTTAACTCTTGGAACATGGATAGCCAGAGGTTATGCTATTGGATCTTTCCCTTCAAACGGTATGGTGTTGGTGGAAGAAAATACATAAATAGTTTGATGTCTCTTTCTGAGAAACATGAAAAGGAAACAAAGGCTCTAAAACGGGTGTGTATTAGTGTTATCAGAGGGTGCAGAGCAGAGCTCCATCTCTCATGGTTTGAAGCATTTGAGTCTGCCTTTTCACTTCCACCAGAGCCAGCTGTGAAAACAGTCTGTTCTGAGGGAACCACAGTCCCACAAGACTAAGGCCCCGACACACACAAATGCACAGTCACACACTCACAAACACATACACAAACTAAGGAAATGGCTAGAGTAGAGTAATTTGAGCTGACCATATACCTTTCTCATTGCCACATGTGTGATGTGGGGCTGGGGTAAAGGGGAAAACTGTAAAAAAGGATGTTTAAATCCGTCTGGATTTCTAAAAAGGAATGTTGTTATGAAACTATATGATGCATTTGCTGGCATTGAGCAGGAACCTTTCTGTATATGATGATGAGATGTCCTTTTATTAACACCCCCTGAGGAATAGTCTGACTATTTACCCATGAAGGGAATAATGAGAATAACATACTGGGAAGGGTAAAGACAATTTGACTGATTGAGGACATTCTTGGGAAACATCTGTAAATGGAAAAGCAGCAGTTTGCCTTAAAGGGCAGGTTGCACGATATATTTCCACAAATCTAACAATGTAGATTGATGATATTTCATCGAAACAAAAATTAATTTACCAACAATAAATTGCTGCTTTGTCGTCAAGAAAGGAACAGCCTGGTGGTGGCTGCAGTGCACTGTTAACCGGCATGTTTGATCGAAATGTAAGAAGATGGGTAGAAAGTCGGACCGATTCGGGCAGACTGGGTCAGGAAATCCCCTAGCACTTCAGTCATATGCGGGTCCTACTTTGTACCAAATGATTACGATGACTACCAACAGTGGAGTCACCATGAATCTGAGGCTAAAAACAGGTTCTGTGCACTGACCACCGACGTTACAGTATGTCGGCGGGCGACTTTGGTGATGATGGAGTTGAATTGGGTAAATTGGTACTAAAGTGCCCAGAGTTTTGTCATGTTATGTTGCTAGTAGATGATAAAAAACAAAGCTAGTCAGCTATCTAAGTGCACCGGGCCATACAAAACTAACTGGCCCACTTGCACCATACAGATCTAGCATGGTGTTTGGGGATGGAATAATCTAGCTAGCTAGCAAGTAAGCTACAACAACTCAATCAACAGAATACTGCATGTTTTGCAGAAATGAATGGTCAAATACTGATTCATGTCATTGTTTATTTCAAAGTACAGTTGAAGTCGGAAGTTTACATACACTTAGGTTGGAGTCATAAAAACTCGTTTTTCAACCACTCCACACATTTCTGGTTAACAACTATAGTTTTGGCAAGTTGGTTAGAACATCTACTTTGTGCATGTCACAAGTAATTTTTCCAACAATTGTTTACAGACAGATTATTTCACTTATAATTCACTGTATCACAATTCCACAATTCTGATAGGCTAACTGACATCATTTGAGTCAATTGAAGGTGTACCAGTGGATGTATCTCAAGGCCTTCCTTCAAACTCAGTGCCTCTTTGCTTGACATCATGGGAAAATCAAAAGAAATCAGCCAAGACCTCAGAAAAAAATGTGTAGACCTCCACAAGCCTGGTTCATCATTGGGAGCAATTTCCAAACGCCTGAAGGTACCACGTTCATCTGTACAAACAATAGTACGTAAGTATAAACACCATAGGACCACGCAGCCGTCATACCGCTCAGGAAGGAGACACGTTCTGTCTCCTAGAAATGAATGTACTTTGGTGCGAAAAGTGCAAATCAATCCCAGAACAACAGCAAAGGACCTTGTGAAAATGCTGGAGGAAACAGGTACAAAAGTATCTATATCCACAGTAAAACGAGTCCTATATCGACATAACCTGAAAGGCCACTCAGCAAGGAAGAAGCCATTGCTCCAAAACCACCATAAAAAAGCCAGAATACGGTTTGCAACTGCACATGGGGACAAAGATCGTACTTTTTGGAGAAATGTCCTCTGGTCTGATGAAACAAAAATAGAACTGTTTGGCCATAATGACCATCGTTATGTTTGGAGGAAAAAGGGGGAGGCTTGCTAGCCGAAGAACACCATCCCAACCATGAAGCACGGGGGTTTCAGGATCATGTTGTGGGGGTGCTTTGCTGCAGGAGGGACTGGTTCACTTCACAAAATAGATGGCATCATGAGGTAGGAAAATTATGTGGATATATTGAAGCAACATCTCAAGACATCAGTCAGGAAGTTAAAGCTTGTTCGCAAATGGGTCTTCCAAATGGACAATGACCCCAAGCATACTTCCAGAGTTGTGGCAAATGGCTTAAGGAAAACAAAGTCAAGGTATTGGAGTGGCCATCACAAAGCCCTGACCTCAATCCTACAGAAAATTTGTGGGCAGAACTGAAAAAGCGTGTGTGAGCAAGGAGGCCTACAAACCTGACTCAGTTACACCAGCTCTGTCAGGAGGAATGGGCCAAAATTCACCCAACTTATTGTGGGAAGCTTGTGGAAGGCTACCCGAAATGTTTGACCCAAGTTAAACAATTTAAAGGCAATGCTACCAAATACTAATTGAGTGTATGTAAACTTCTGTCAAGGTGTGCGCTACTGGTGGAGAAGTCAGGTGCAGGAGAGCAGAGAGTTGTGAACAGGCGCACACTTTATTTAGGCAGAGGCAATAAAACAGACAGACGCCACTGGGTCAAAACCTCCAGCCAAAGGTAAAAGTGCAAGGCGCGAAACAGTCCAAAAAATGATCAAATGTTTTACGATAAACATCCCTCGTGAGAATACCATGGAATAACGGGGGAAAAACCCAGCCTGGCACGTACACACGCAACACGTAACAAAATCTATTTCACACAAAGACATGGGGGGGGGAACAGAAGAATAAATACATGCAGTGTGATTAGGGAATGTCAACCAGGTGTGCAGGGAACAAGACAAAACAAATGGAACAATGAAAAATGGAGCGCGATGGCTAGAAAGCCGGTGACATCGATCGCCGAACGCCGAGCAAGGAGAGGAGCCGACTTCGGCGGAAATCGTGACAACTTCTGACCCGTCGGGAATGTGATGAAAGAAATACAAGCTGAAATAAATCATTCTCTCTACTATTATTCGGACATTTCACATTCTTAAAATAAAGTGGTGATCCTAACTGACCTAAGACAGGTCATTTTTACTGGGATTAAATGTCAGGAATTGTGAAAAACGGAGTTTAAATGTATTTGGCTAAGGTGTATGTAAACTTCCAACTGTATTTCTTTATTTTTGCTGAACTGCCTGATCTTTATTGGCCGATATAACTTGCAGGATATCATGGTAGCTAATGTTTGTGTTTGCCATTATACCTCGATTTAAGTTGGCTTCAGAGTGCCAAAATATTTTTCAAAAACAAAAAGGAGGATGTGGGTCTTATGTGGACAGTGGCTTCACTCCTGCTCTGTAGTGCTCCTCTTTACGTCACTTTTCCCAACGCTTTTCCAACATGACTTCGGTCAAATTTTGATAAAATATAAATACAAATGTAAAGTGATATGTCGTACTGGGACTTGTAGTTGGAAGGATGAAACAAATAATAATGTTTACCAGCAACCTAAACGTAAAAAAATACTGAACGTAAACTTTTTCCCGGTAAATGTAATAAGTTATTACATCAATCGGTGGTTATTACATTAACTGGTGAGTAACATCTTTTTAAGTGTATAATGTAATAACGTCAACCAATGATGTAATACCATACCAAAATAAAATAAAAAATGTAGTACTTCAGTCAATTTCATGCACATACCACCACCCACTGCCAATTGCAACACAAACAAACTCATGCACATCATACAGGAATACTCATAGAGACTCTACAAGCCCACAAATGTAAACACACACACACACACGTAATCTCCAATAGTTCCCTGTAAACAATAATGAGGACGCCCCACAATGTGTCATGGTCCCCTGGAGGTTTTGTCTAGTTCCCGGTTTGTCCCGGGGATGTCGCCCCTCCTCAGAAAAAAGTATTGTACCTAGGGCACACAGACCCTAGTTTCATTACACCTCACCCCTTGTTACTGTTGCCAAGCCCGTCAAGGCCCTGATTGGTGAACCACTGATCCATTCACAGCTCTTTTGGCAATACTAGGGACACACACAGTGCTTTTAACCTATATATTTGACATAAATTACATTGTGTATGTTTATTTATACAGTTATTATTATTTAACATGTCATCACCTGGAACACCTGGGACAATCACGTGACAAATACCTCCAAGAACGTCCTGGGGAACTTCAGGGGACCATGACACAATGTCACAAGAACGTCCTAAAAATGTCCTCAGTGATGTCCCGGGACCAACTAGGAACTAGACAAAACCTCCAGGGGATCATGACACAACATCCCAAGAGTGTCCTAAAAACATCCCTGGGGACAAAGGTTCGGGAGGTGGTCACCTGGAATGCATTTCAATTAACAGGTGTGCCTTGTTAAAAGTTAATTTGTGGAATTTCTTTCCTTCTTAATGCGTTTGAGCCAATCAGTTATGTTGTGACAAGGTAGGGGTGGTATACAGAAAATAGCCCTATTTGGTAAAAGACCACAGGAAAGGAAGACCCAGAGTTACCTCTGCTGCAGAGGATAAGTTCATTATAGTTACCAGCCTCAGAAATTGCAGCCCAAATAAATGCTTCACAGAGTTCAAGTAACAGACACATCAACTGTGACTGTGTGAATCATGTCTTCATGGTTGAATTGCTGCAAATAAACCACTCCTACAGGACACCAATAAGAAGAGACTTGCTTATGCCAAGAAACACGAGCAATGGAAATTAGACCAGGGGAAATTTGTCCTTTGGTCTGGAGTCCAATTGGAGATTTTTGGTTCCAACCGCCGTGTCTTTGTGTGTAGTGTGGGTGAACGGGTGAAACGATGATCTCAGCATGTGTATTTCCAACAGTGAAGCATGGACAAGGAGGTGTGATGGTGTGGGGGTGCTTTGCTGGTGACACTGTCTGTGATTTATTTAGAATTCAAGGCACAGTCAACCAGCATGGCTACCACAGCATTCTGCAGCGATAAGCTATCCCATCTGGTTTGTGCTTAGTGGGACTATAATTTGTTCTTCAACAGGACAATGACCCATCACACCTCCAGGCTGTGTAAGGGCTATTTTACCAAGAAGGAGAGTGATGGAGTGCTGCATCAGATGACCTGGCCTCCACAATCCCCTGACCTCAACCAAATTGAGATGGTTTGGGATGAGTCGGACCACAGAGTGAAGGAAAAGCAGACAACAAGTGCTCAGCATATGTGGGAACTCCTTCAAGACAGTTGGAAAAGCATTCCAGGTGAAGCTGGTTGAGAGAATGCCAAGAGTGTGCAAAGATGTCATGAAGGCAAAGGGTGGCTACTTTGAATAATCTCAAATATAAAATATATTTTGATTTGTTTAACACTTTTTTGGCTACCTCATGATTCCATATGTGTTATTTCATAGTTTTGATGTCTTCACTATTATTCTACAATGTAGAAAATAGTAAAAATAAAGAAAAACTCTTGAATGAATAGGTGTTCTAAAACTTTTGAACGGTACTGTACCTATTCAGGTCCCAGCACCAATGGGACAGACTGGTGTCTTACCTAGGTCTCCTGCAGGCCACAATACTTTTACCCTGCTAAATTTAAACATAGGCATTAGAGCAGGGAGCTTACACAAATCTTTAGGTCTCAGACAAGTTTAATTACACCTACATCACATTTCAGGTGCTATCCCCTACTGCCTTGGTGGCCATGTGTAAGGCACTTTGCACCCTGCTACGAGGGAAAGGCTGACCCTGTTCTGTCTTTGGTGGGTACGGTAACAACAAAAATACATGTTTCCATTATACAATAGACTTTTATATTTAAATAAAATGTTGCCTGAATGTGTGTGTGTTATTTTGTTCCTGTTCCTGTGAGTGTCTTTGCATTCATGTGTTTGTAATACAGGTTGAGTCTGTATGTACGCGAATATACCAGTACACCAAAGGGGGTATACATATGCATTGATAAAATCTTTATGAAATCATTCATAACCCTTTCATGAATGTTGCAGTATCATTCACCCTAACTTTCATAACACATTAAACGTGTCACGTCCTGACCAGAAAAGGGGTTATTTGTTAGTGTAGTTTGGTCAGGACGTGGCAGGGGGTGTTTGTTTTATGTGGTTCGGGGTTTGTGGGGCTATGTACTTATGTAAGAGGGGTGTTTGTTTAGAGTGTTCTGGGGGTTTTGGTCTATGTTCTAGGTTAGTGTTTTTCTATGTTCAGTCTAGTTTTCTACTTCTATGTTTAGGGTTTGTTGATTGACCTTCAATTGGAGGCAGCTGTTCCTCGTTGCCTCTGATTGAAGGTCCTATGTATAGGGGTGTTTGTGCTATGGGGGTTTGTGGGTAGTTGTTTCCTGTTTCGTGTCTGTGCACCTGACAGGACTGTTTAGTATCGTTTGTTGTTTTGTATACGTGATTTGTTTGTTTTTCCTTCTTTTGATTTAATAAAGAAGATGAGTATACACGTTCCCGCTGCAGCTTGGTCCAATCCTTACGACGCCCGTTACAGAACTACCCACCACCAACGGACCAAGCAGTGGGGTAAGGAGCTGGAGAGGAGCTATCGGGAGTCGTGGACCTGGGAGGAGATCTTAGCCGGAGAGGGACCATGGAGGAAGGCTGGAGAGGACCGGGAGTGTTTTGCTGGAACACGGTTGGCATGGAAGCCTGAGAGGCAGCCCCAAAACATTTTTTTGGGGGGGGGCACACGGGTAGTTTGGCTGGGCCAGGGTTGGTAAGCCAACTCTCCGTGCTTACCAGAGACTGCGTGGTACTGGTCAGGCCCCGTGCTATGGGGTGATGCGCACGCCGTCGAGGTCAAGCATCCACAGGCCGGTATGCTCAGTGCCAGCGTCCTGCATTTGCCGGGGGGAAGCGGGCACCCAGCAGTAAGGGTGGTGCCAGTCCTGCGCTCGAGACCGCCAGTACGCCTTCACGGCCCAGTGTATCCTGTTCCCGCTCTCCGCACTAGCCCTGAGGTGCATGTCTTCAGTCTGGCGTCTCCAAAGCCAGCACCACGCACCAGGCCTTCAGTACGACAGCCCAGTCCAGGATGTCCTGTTCCTGCTCCTCGCACTAGCCTTGGGGTGTGTGTCTCCAGTCTGGTACCTCCACTACCAGCCCCACGCACCAGGCCTCCAGTGCGTCAGCCCAGTCCTGCTCGTCCTACTCCTGCTCCTCGCACTAGCCCTGTGGTGCGTGTCCCTAGTCTGGCAACAGTGCCCCGTCCAGAGTGTCCGGCGACAGTGCCCCGTCCAGAGTGTCCGGCGACAGTGCCCCGTAGAGAGAGACGGCCCACAGTCCGGAGCCGAGAGAGACGGCCCACAGTCCGGAGCCGAGAGAGACGGCCCACAGTCCGGAGCCGAGAGAGACGGCCCACAGTCCGGAGCCGAGAGAGACGGCCCACAGTCCGGAGCCGAGAGAGACGGCCCACAGTCCGGAGCCGAGAGAGACGGCCCACAGTCCGGAGCCGAGAGAGACGGCCCACAGTCCGGAGCCGAGAGAGTTGGCCCACAGTCCGGAATCGGCGCAGCCAGAGTCGCCCTTCAGCCCGACGTCTCCAGCGACGCCCTTCAGCCCGAGGTCTCCAGCGACGCGCATCAGCCCGAGGTCTCCAGCGACGCGCATCAGCCCGAGGTCTCCAGCGACGCGCATCAGCCCGAGGTCTCCAGCGACGCGCATCAGCCCGAGGTCTCCAGCGACGCGCATCAGCCCGAGGTCTCCAGCGACGCGCATCAGCCCGAGGTCTCCAGCGACGCGCATCAGCCCGAGGTCTCCAGCGACGCGCATAAGCCCGAGGTCTTCAGCGATGCGCCATAGCCCAGAGACTTCGGGAGGGGTAGAGTTTAATGAGTATTTAGCGGGGGTGGACAGGGTAGGTTGGGGAGTAAGGCCGGAGCCTGAGCCACCTCCGTAGTAGGGGGTTGGAGGGGGGGGGTGTAGCACAAGAACCGAGACGGTGGCCACCCTCCCTTCCCTCCCTTTAGTTGGGGATTATTTTGTTGTTTGTGTTTAGAGTTATTGAATTAGGTTTTGTTGTTTTAGGTGCATCCAGGGTCTGCACCTTTTGGGGGGGGGGGGGGGGTACTGTCACGTCCTGACCAGAAAAGGGGTTATTTGTTAGTGTAGTTTGGTCAGGACATGGCAGGGGGTGTTTGTTTTATGTGGTTTGGGGTTTGTGGGGCTATGTACTTATGTAAGAGGGGTGTTTGTTTAGAGTGTTTTTAGGGTTTTTGGTCTATGTTCTAAGTTAGTGTTTTTCTATGTTCAGTCTAGTTTTCTACTTCTATGTTTAGGGTTTGTTGATTGACCTTCAATTGGAGGCAGCTGTTCCTCGTTGCCTCTGATTGAAGGTCCTATGTATAGGGGTGATTGTGCTATGGGGGTTTGTGGGAAGTTGTTTCCTGTTTTGTGTCTGTGCACCTGACAGGACTGTTTAGTGTTGTTCGTTGTTTTGTATACGTGATTTGTTTGTTTTTCCTTCTTTTGATTTAATAAAGAAGATGAGAATACACGTTCCCGCTGCACCTTGGTCTAATCCTTACGACGCCCGTTACAAAACGTCAATCATATGTTCATTATAGTATTATGTTATTTTATATTAGAAAAACCTGGTTAAATTGAGCTTGATGGTTGCTGGTGTTACTGACTGGTTTAGTTCTGCGCAGCACAAGACTTTGATAGCCTCTGTTGAGCTGAAGCCAAGGTGTGAGCTTGTGGAGCTAATGCAAGTCTTCAGGTTTCAGGCAAGTTCACTCAACATGTTAAAATGACACCAATAGCCCTGGTGCCATCCAGATCTGACCTCCAGATTTGAAATCGTTCAAATACTTTTAGCGTTTGCTTGATCTTGCCTGGAGTGCCAGAGTGATGGGTTTTGCAGTTTTGGGACTATTCCACGTCCATCAACATAAGGGAAATAATACATGAAGACATTGATTTTGGTATGTTATTACATGATCGGTTGAAGTTATTATGTTATTCATCAAAACAGTTGCTACTGACCTAATGTAATACCCACCGGATAATGTAAAAATAAGCTTGGTTAATAATAATCAAGTAAAGTGTTACCCGGATATGTGTGTGTGTGTGTGTGTGTGTGTGTGTGCTTGTGTGTACATTACAATGTGTGCTTGTGAGTGTCTCTATGAGTATTCTTGTATGATGTGCATGAGTTTGTCTGTGATGTGATTGGCAGTAGGGTTGGTATGTGCATCAAATTGAGGGAAGTAGTACATAAAAACATCTATTTTTGAATGTTATTGAAGTTATTACATTATTCATAAAAAAGTTGTTACTCACCGGTTAATGTAATAATTTTTACATTTAGCGGGAAAAGTTATTACGTTTACCGTTAAACATTTTATTATGCTTAACCGGCAAGTTATTACATTTAATGGATTTATTTCAAAAAATCAAAAGTTATTACAAATAGAAAAGTTATTACATTTACAGGTGTTATTCCATTTACCGTTGTTATTCCATTTACCGTTATTCCATTTACCGTTATTCCATTTACCGTTGTTATTACATTTGCCGTTATTACATTTACCATTGTTATTACTGTCACGTCCTGACCAGTAAAGGGGTCATTTTGTTATTGTAGTCGGTCAGGACGCGGCAGGTGTGTGTTTTGTGTGTTTCATTTTTTTGGGGGGTTATGTTCTATGTTAATATATTTCAGTTTGTTCTAGTTCTTCTATTTCTATGTTTAGTTTATTGGGTTGACCTTCAATTGGAGGCAGCTGTTCCTCGTTGCCTCTAATTGAAGGTCCTATTTAGTAGGGGTGTTTTTCCATGGGTTTTGTGGGTAGTTGTTCCATGTATAGCTGTGTAGCCTTTCAGGAATGTTTTTCGTCATTGTTTTTGTGTAAGTGCTTTGTTTTGGTTTCCTTCTAATAAAAGATGAGTATCCATATACCCGCTGCGTTTTGGTCCACTTTTTATGACGCACCTGACAATTACATCTACCGTTGTTAGTGTTTCTTACATAACTTGATAACAAGTGGAGTTCTTAAAGTCTATGAATCTGTGCGGTTTGATTCTGCAAAACTGGCCTCCTCTGTGTCCTCACTGTTACTTTAGGTGGCCACATACAGTTAGGGCCTTTAGTTTTCCTCCTGGCTGCAAGACCAATTAGGCCTCTGGAGTCCTGTGAGCAGGAGAAACTCATTTTTACATTTTTTTTTTTTACATTTTAGTCATTTAGCAGACGCTCTTATCCAGAGCGACTTACAGTAGTGAATGCATACATTTCATTTCATGCATTTTTTTTGGTACTGGCCCCCCATGGGAATCGAACCCACAACCCTGGCGTTGCACACACCATGCTGACGATGCAAACACCATGCTCTACCAACTGAGCCACAGGGAAACTCCTGACCTTAGTCATACTTTATGCTGATAAACTGCAATTTCAAAATAAATACCCAGCTGATGTCCCAGTTCTTGTCTTGTGAGACAGAAGATGCAAATATTTTTTTCTCTATCTGAACCAATTTGTCTCCTCTGTCATTGGACTGCCAGGCTGGCAGACTGTGTGCCACCATCAGTGTGCCCCTCTGCCACCTCCAGCTCTATATCAATAAGATGACACTGAGGCCAGCCGGCTAGGTATCGATCCAGTGGGCCCAGCCATTGTCTCTGACTCTGAGAGGGAGAGAAAGGTCTGATGATCTACTATAGCGCCCTTTAAAGTGTACCATGGGCGGTGCCTCAAGGTATACATCAATATGCCATTACAATCTTGCAAGAATTATCTACTGTCATATGCGTCGTCAAAGGTGGACCAAAACACAGCGGGGATATGAATACTCATCTTCTTTTAGTAGATGGAAACCAAAACAAAACACTATTACAAAAACAACGACGAAAAACAGTCCTGTAAGGCTCACAGCTATACACGGAACAACTACCCACAAAACCCATGGAAAAACACCCCAACTAAATAGGACCTTCAATTAGAGGCAACGAGAAACAGCTGCCTCCAATTGAAGGTCAGCCCAATAAACTAAACATAGAAATATAAGAACTAGAACAAACATAGAAATATATTAACATAGAACATAACCCAAAACCCCCCGAAACACACAAAACAAACACACCCCTGCCACGTCCTGACCGACTACAATAACAAAATGACCCCTTTCCTGGTCAGGAAGTGACATCTACAGCTGCTTTTCCAATGATCTACAGCATCTTTTCCTATGTCTCTTCAGGCACCCATGACCTATCAAAAAACAAGCCAGAGCCCAGTGCCCCCCACACTATAACATAGGTTTTTATAGGCCTACTGAAAGTATATGCCTAGGGTTATCTACACAATGAAGATTAACAGTCACGAAAGAAACCCCCAGGAATGTGTTGGTCTGTGTGGTGTGTTGTAGCCTGTACGCCTAAATGACTTGTCTTGATCTACTTCGACTGCAGATTTTTTAAGTTGCTTTGTCTTTGGAAATATTAGTGCAGCACAAGGAGGCGCATTCTGGATGAACCACGGTCATAGGATTATCGGACCGCAGGCTTAATAACTGGTCTCAACTAAGGCCTATTTTACATTGCCTTATTTTTATAACATTTATTCAGTGCCCCAGACTTTTATTGGCCCCAAGGCTGTAGGCCTGAAGTAAAATGTTAACCGCTAATGTCCTTCTCTCACATTTTTTCAAGACTACTGAATTAGGCCTAAAACCATATCAGTACAGACATAAACATATGTTCTATTTTGAACAGAGACATCACTTCTATACCACTGATTACAAGTAAAAGTTTACCTTGATTTATGGATTATTATAATTATAAATCAAGGCATGGCATCTCCTAAATTGGTTCAAATTGACAGTTTCTATTGCAGTAGCTAGGTTTCCATCCAATTGGCAACAGATTTTTATGTGAATATTCCAAAATCTGCATAAAAACAATATGCACATTTTCCCACTAGATATGTCTTTCCCTCAAATTTACTTGTTGCATACAGATAATGACGTAGTGCACATAAAAATAACTTTAGCGGTTAAATTCCCATGCACCAAATAAAAAATGCAAGTTAAATTGCTTTCCATCACGTTCAACTCTACTGATGGTTTTGTCACAAAAAATGTTGCATTATATAGCGAATGTGTCCACTTTGGTCTTGGCACGTGCGCTCTAGCCAACAGCTCACCGATACAGTGCGGCCTACATGATGACATTATTATGGGGGAAAAAACAAGATTATTTGTATTTGTCAAACTGCAGCCAAGTATGGATCATCATGTCTCCAGAATAAGACCCTCAATATTTAGTAGAAAGGAGCATTAATCCCCATGCGCACCTTCACCACCTTGTAAAGTTCATTATCATTTATTTCATCTGTAGCCTAATAAACTGCATTCTTTCCAAAATCGTAGTGGGAGGACCACAGAATCTATCTACCAAGTTTACTTCGATTTGATGGCTATTATATCAATATTTGTGCATAAAGGCATTTCCATCGCCATTTCTGCATAATACATTTTACAGACACAAAAAGATCACACCTTGTCTAGGGTATTTTGTTATGTCGGCATTTGGAAAGTTTACTGACAAATTTGCTGTTTCCTTCAGGCCTGTAGTGACATTTCTTATCCAACCTGTATTTTACTTGCATAAAAAGGTTGGATGGAAACCTTGTTACTGCGGGACAAATAAATAAACTGAAAGGTGGGTCCCCATGTGTCAGACAAAAAATCCCCACCAACACAGGCTCCCCACATGGATGTGTTTTGTGCCCAGTCCTGTACACTTTCTGTACTTTCCCATCCTGACAGACACCTCATCAAGTTTGCTGATGACACTGCCCTGATCAGCCTGTTGCATTATGATGATGAACACCATGGCCCAATTCTAAATGACTTTGTAGAGTGGTGTGATGAATCACACTTTGTCCTCAAAACCAACAAGACCAAAGACGTGTATAGATTTCAGGAAGCGGACAACACCCACCCCTGCAACATCTATCAGAGGTCAGGACATAGAGTTTGTAGTTAAATACAAATATCTGGGTGTCCTGTTGGACAATAAGATTCAGTGGAGTAAATGTGCAGGCCTGATCTACAAAAAGTGTCACACCCTGATCTGTTTCACCTGTCCTTGTGCTTGTCTCCACCCCCTCCAGGTGTCACCCATCTTCCCCATTATCCCCTAGGTATTTATACCTGTGTTTTCTGTCTCTCTGTGCCAGTTTGTCTTGTATGTTCCAAGTCAACCAGTGTGTTTTTCCCTGTGCTCCTGCCTTTTCTATTCTCTTTTGCTAGTCCTCCCGGTTTTGACCCTTGCCTGTTTTCTGGACTCTGTACCCGCCTGCCTGACCATTCTGCCTGCCCTGACCTCGAGCCTGCCTGCCACACTGTACCTCCTGGACTCTGAACTGGTTTTGACCTTTTGCCTGTCCATGACCTGTCTCTTGCCTACCCCTTTTGGATTATTAATAAATATCAAAGACTCAAACCATCTGCCTCCCGTGTCTGCATCTGGGTCTCGCCTTGTGCCCTTATAAAAAGGGTCAGCAGAGACACGGGTCTCTTTTCATGTTGACTGTACTATACAGACTCTGTTTTACAAATATTTCATTTAGAGTATTTTAACTTTTTGCATTGTTTGTTGGTTTGGTCATGCCACTGTCAGTCAGAAGAACATGCTGAGAAGGATTATCACCACAGCAAGCAAGATACTTGGAGTCAGACAAACAGGCCTGGATGAGATCTTTAAGGTCAGGGCCCTCCGCAAGGCTCACAAAATCCATTAAGACCCAAGCCACCCCCTCTACCTGGACTTCTAACTACTCCCATCTGGGTGCAGGTATAGGGCACCCGCCTGCAGAAAAAACAGTATAAGACAATAATTTGTGACAGGTCTGATATTTCTAAAATATAAAATATTTGTAGATCTGTTTAACACTTTTTTGGTTACTACATGATTCCATATGTGTTATTTCATAGTTTTGATGTCTTCACTATTATTCTACAATGTAGAAAACCCTTGAGTAGGTGTGTCCAAACTTCTGACTGGTACTGTATGTCTAAGAGAGCTGAAAGCAAGTTCAAACAAAGGGCTTTATTCAATCATATTGTGGAAGTTCAGCATTACAGGGTGATTAAAATGTATAGGTAATGTTCCCACAATAGCAGATACGGTAAACGCTGCATGTCGGCTCAATCGGAAATTACCTTTACATTTCTATCGCTTCAGCAATACAGATTGAATAGAGCCCAAAGTGTAGCAATAGTTATAGACAGACGTGGTGGCATAGAGGGATGATAGAAATGCAGTTAAAATCCCAGATAACAACATGGTGAAGAATGATTACTGTACATGTCTGAACATGCACAATGTAATCATGTATGTCAAAGATGCTAATGTGATCACTGTTTGTAAGACGGGTTGTTTGTGTGTATGTCCCTAACCTTGCCAACAGACAAAGACCACTGAATGGATTGGTGGTTCACCAATCACAGCCATAATGGGCTCAGCAAAACAGTAACAAATGGTGATGTGTAATGAAATCAGTGGGCATACCCAGGTAGGTCGGTAGGAAGAATTATTTCTTAAAGAACGTTATTTTGGGTCCATACGTTCTGACAACTGGTACACTGAATGTCCTGGCAACATCCTAAAAACGTTCTGACGTGGTTTACACTGACGTCCCGAGAACATTCCCCTGTGACCATCACGAGCCGTCCCGATGACAGGCAAAAATGATGTCCTGGGAACGCCCCAAAAACCTTTTTAAGGGATGTCCCTGGAACAAGCCTGGGAACTAGCCAAAAATCTCAAGTGGACCATGACATAACGTCCTGAAAACGTCCTCAGGGACGTACACAGAACAAACAGAGAACTAGACAAAACCTCCAGGGGACCAAGACACACAACATCCCAAGAACGTCCTAAAACATCCTTTTGATGTCCCCTGGACAAACCGTGAACTAGACAAAACTTCCAAGAGACCATGACACAACGTCCCAAGAATGTCCTAAAAATGTCCCTGGGATGAGCCGGGAACTAGACAAGACCTCTAGGGGCCAATGACACAGTGGCCTGACCACTTTAGACAACCATTTTGTGACGTAAATGTTGTTTGCAGGCTAACTGTTATGATTTTGTATTGTGAATGTGTTGTCTACTGTATTGTTCTTGTCCTTTTTCTTAACGCCATTTTAAACGTGTACATGATACAATAAGGTCAGTAAAGTAGCCCTAATTGAAGTCAGTCTTGAAAAACATTATTTGTATCGGGTTAATTATTTGTATCGTTCCTTAATTACTCCCAAGTACATGCTATTGATTCATTTAAATCACAAAACACAGACGCTCAATGTTTGTCAAGCTATCAAAATGCATAGGTACTCACCTGAGGGGTATTTTGACGGCCAAATATCTATCAATTGCAACTGCAAGGAGGCTAAAAATTGAGCTTTGAGTCAGTACCAAAACAAAACAGGCCAGGAAAAGACATCCATAGAAGTCCAAAAGTATACCGATGCTTATGGTTATGGCAAAGGGGATGGCAAGGCAACCCACCAAAATATCTGCCACAGCCAAAGACACCAAAAAGTAGTTCGTAGTGGTTTTCAGAGTGGTGTTGATGGCGACAGCCCAGCAAACCAATACATTGCCAGAGATGGATAAAATAGCTATAAATATCTCAAATACAATATAGTACTGAATCATCTCAGCAAATATTTCAGAACATTAGGTCTGTCAGAAATAAAAGTGTCATAAGGCAGACTGTTCTAGTGGGTCCAAAAGAGATAGTATTTTTGCTGTATTCCAAGAATATTCCAAAAGTATGGTTTGCGAAAACAGCCATCTGTGAAAAGAAAAAAGACCATATAGTATACTTTACTGTTCTCCAAAGCAAACCCTGTAATTACAATTGTTGGAAATGTGAATTATTTGCAGCTTCGTATCGGTTATCATGCGTCTAACAAAAACGATATGGTAACCTATTACAACTAGTCTAACCAAGCCACATGTTAGTCAATAGACATTAAAAACATGAAAACTAATATCTGAATTTCTTTTTGGGTTGCTTACCCCTCTTGAAACTTTGCATTATTTTCCAGTCCTTTGAAAATATACTACACTCCTCCAAGTATCTGTTGCGCGGCGGTATTGGAGACTCACTTTGGAAAGTCACTAGTTCCGTTCAACACATGGTATTTGAAGTAACGAAAAAAAATGTATAACAGAGAGTAGGCTAGCCACGCCTCAAATTCAGCGATGTCTACAGACGACGTGCAATTCTGCAAACCACAGTTCCTCTTTAATGAAGCTGAGACAAGAGTCATCATGTGTAAAAGCGTAATTAGGCACCCTTTACGCACCCATTAAATTTGGTGTAAACAATGAACCAACATGCTTTCAGGTTGATGTAGTAGTTCTTTACTGTGCAGGCAAAAACCCACCCAAGACATCTACATATGTCTTTAATTTCAAGGCTATCCCTTCACGAATGTCTAAAATATGTGGTGGATTGATTCATCCACTTAAATTTCCACCCACGTGTAACTGTCCTCCCTCAGTCGGAATGATCAAAGATTATATATATATATTGTCAGTCTAGGATCCTCTACTTCTTTTTAAGTGAGGTTTGCATGCAGGATAGAGAACACACTCACCTGTTTGAATGGCATGTACCAGCCTGTCTGCACTATGGAGTAACTTTAGAAATGCATTAGGATATAAGAATGGCCCTGATGGCAAAACAAAAATACCTCTCCATTTTCCACTCTGTTTTCCCATACATAAATACTTTTACAACCCTGGCATAGAGGGTTTAATAGGCTTTTTGGAAACCCAATTAAAAGTGGTACCAGTCAGGGCAATAGATACTGACAACACCAACTACAACCCTGCTGCAACACAAACCAAATAATATTAGGTGCAATGTTGAAATCTGTAACATTGACTGGTACTCTAATTTACGTAGGCTACTTTCATTCCGGATTATATCAAAAGCCTTCTTCCAATCACGAAACACCTGTCCACTTCCCTCTATAGCCTGTAACAAAAGGAGAGGGGAAATTAATATATGGGTACCTACAGTAACTCACTCAGATGACAACCAATCTCTTCTAACACACATGCAGGCGCGCACACACGCACACACACGCACACACACACACTAGAAAGTATGAGAATGACCAGTGCTGATTGACGAAATACTTTATTTAACAATATCCACCTCTGAGTAAATCTCTGAAATCTCAGTAAATAAAAAATGCTCACATACATTTCCTGCATCATTCTCACATTTCCCAGCACATATGTAAATAAATAAACACTGTACAGCACTTCCTTCTTTATAAGAGACAAACCATAACTGAAGCTGCAAATTCAAGGTTGTTTGATTGATTCCAGACAGTATAAAGTGTCCTTCATGGTACATTTGGATGACATTTTCATAAATGTCATAGTTTGAATACATTTTGCAGTTGTTGTTCATTCGACCATCCCCAGTATGATAGCTCCAGCTGAAAGATGCTTGCTGAAGACAAAATCATATTGCTGTGCAAGAACTAGAAACAACACTTGCTAAAGGACACATCATACAATGGTTTGATTGAGTCAGTCAGTCAGTCCCACAGCGTACAAACAGCGAATACATTCTGTATTAATAACATAAAAGTGAATGTAAAATCTAATTATTCAGAGCTACATGTAGTGTTGTCAATTCATGTTAGTATGACATCATAGATGGCAACATGGGTCGGTCTCATAACAAAAACAAAGGCAATGGTTTCTTTTGGATAAACAGAAACCAGGCAATTTTATTTGATATAGGCTTCTCATGTAAAACCAAACTCTTCCTTTAAAGTATCATTTCAAAGTAATCATTGGACTTCACCTAAACAGCCCAATATAATTGCAGAGTGTCTTCTTCATGTAAGTGCTAACAACAATGTTTTATATTTCTTATACGCAGTCAGAGAATTCAGCATTCTGACACTCAGCGTCAATTGTACCATTATGTACAAAACAGTAACAATAAGCAAGATCAAACTTCAAATGAACAGGAGGGTTCTTCGTGCGTTTAGTGTTGAGATGGATGCAAGTGTTGAGGGGGTTGAGACAGGGTTCTAGGGTTCCATGTTGAGGGAAGAAGACTTGGACCGGACAGAAAGTGCTGCTGTGCCTCCATTCTTCCTCTTCTTCTTCCTCCTCCTCCTAATCCTCCTTTTCCTCCTCCTCTTCTCTGGTCAAGTCTCAAAGTACTTGTAGATCTGAGAAACGTACTGCATGACACTCTGCCAGTCCGGTCTGTCCGTGTGCATCAACTCATCAATGTCCTGCAAGGACAGACACACAGACAGAGAAAAAATAGAGTTCACTCAACAGTATGATGTAGGAGCATAATACAAAATGTCATACATTGATGCTATATATAAACATGGGCATATTCTACATATATTTTATAATACACCAGATTGACACAAATCAGAGGTAATAATAATGAGACAGACATCGAAGGCTTAGTCCTTAGAGAAACAAGCTGGCCTATACAGGGCTTATACAGACTACCTGTTCTTTACTGTGATACTGCCTTCAGAGCAGCCCTAGCCAGGTTTGGGTCAGCTTTACATAGCAGCCTTAGCTTTAGTTGTGTTTACTAGTGTGTCACCACCACCATATACGGTCAACTGTCAGACGTAATCAGTCTGTCGTCTGGGCTGAAAGCGTTTGTTTGGGTTTCATGACAATGGCATAGATCTGGGAAACCCATAAACAATGTACACTGAACAAAAATATAAACACAACATGTAAAGCTTTGGTCCCATGTTTCATGAGCTGAAATAAAAGATCCCAGAAATGTTCTATACGCACAAAAATCGTATTTCTCTAAAATTTTGTGAACAAATTTGTTTACATCCCTGTTAGTGAGCATTTCTCCTTTGCCAAGATAATATATCCACCTGACAGGTGTGGCATATCAAGAAGCATATTAAACAGTATGATCATTACATAGGTACACCTTGTGCTGGGGACAATAAAAGACCACTATACAATGTGCAGTTTTGTCACACAACACAATGCCACAGATGTCTAAAGTTTTGAGGGAGGAATGTCCACCAGAGCTATTGCCAGAGAATTGAATGTTGATTTCTCTACCATAAGCAGCCTCCAACGTCGTTTTAGAGAATTTGGCAGTACTTCCAACCGGCCTCACAACTGCAGACCATGTGTGTGTGGGCGAGCGGTTTGCTGATGCCAACGTTGTGAACAGAGTGCCCCATTGTGGCGGTGGGGTATGGTATGGGCAGGCATAAGCTACGACAACGAACACAATTGCATTTTATCGTTGGCAATTTGAAACCCCCCATCCAAATGAACATGAAAACACGCAGTCGCCTGTTATTATTGAACTTATTTTTTTAAATGTATTTAACTAGGCAAGTCAGTTAAGAACAAATTCTTATTTACAATGACTGCCTAGGAACAGTGAGTTAACAGCCTTGTTCAGGGGCAGAACAACAGATTTATACCGTGTCAGCTCAGGGACTCGATCTAGCAACCTTTCGGTTACTGAACCAACACGCTAACCGCTAGGCTACCTGCCGCCCCACCTTCTAACGTGGTATGGATAAAGAAGGGAGTGATTAGTGACACACGAGAGCAGCACTCGCCAATTTGTCATTTCATACCGCAGTTACACCTCAAACGCCATTAACACTCGATCTGATTGAATCGAGGCCTAAGACTTAGTTCGTTGGCAAACGTCATGACACAGACATCCAGTTGGTTTGGACTTCGGTAGTCTCGGGTTGCCATCCCTCCAAAATCACAACATTGCAATGAATTCCTTGGAGGTCTGGAGATTCATTTTTTTGCAAAAACGTTTGACTCCCAGCGACAAGATTTTGATTGGATGTTATGTAACAGTATAGCTTCCGTCCCTCTCCTCGCCCCTACCTGGGCTCAAACCAAGGACCCTCTGCACACGTCAACAACTGCCTCCCACGAAGCATCGTTACCCATCGCTCCACAAAAGCCGCGGCCCTTGCGGGGCAAGGGGAACAACTACTTCAAGGTCTCAGAGCGAGTGACGTCACCAATTTAAACACTATTAGCGCACACCCCGCTAACTAGCTAGCCATTTCACATCGGTTACAGTCACATTTCAAAAACCCTCCCCCACACGCCCGTAGAAGGGGTGTTGTGTGTTATGTGCGTCACTGTTTTCCGTCTGGGTTGTTGTTGTCTATTATAGTGTAAAGTGACAGTTTTCAAGTTATAAAGCGTACCGAGAGTACACTTTATACCGGCAGTCTGTGATTTATATTCATTGAAATAACGCTGGTAAAGTCAAATGTCACAACATGTTAGAAACTGCTCCGGTGACAAACACACTTTTTCCCTTGTTCCCATTTGTCCACATGGCTGCTGGCCTCGCTTTGCTACCACCTAAAAGATTTCCCATTATTTCATTTCTGTAAGGATCCAAAAATCGGAGACAGTGGGAGAACCTATTCAAGTAAGTAAATACATTTTTAAAATGTAAAAAAACCCGATGTATTATTAGCTAGCTAGACCCAACTTGCATCCTGACTGTAACAAACCTGACTCTCCCAAACACCCAGCTACCATAGTAAGCCTTGGCTTGATCTTCGCATGCACCGAGGACAAAACGCCACATATAATGTAGGACATGGAAAACACCATTGTCAAGTTAAGTTAACATCCACTAGACCTAACATACACTGTAATAAAGAACACATGGTGTACCAATGCCTAAGCCTGATACATCCACACAGATATCCCCTCCACTAGGTTTACAGGGAAATCACAGTACAAATATTTATTTTAAAATAACTATTACTCGTGTGTGTTGACTCAGAAGGATTTGCATTCATTTAGTTATTCATTAATCGTGCTATTAGAATCAAATCAAAGTTATGGCAGGTGCAGCGAAATGCAGTTATACCTAGCAATACGATAACAATACACACATAATAAAAATATAAAAATAATACAAATAAATATCAGAACGAGCAATATACACTGCTCAAAAAAATGAAGGGAACACTAAAATAACACATCCTAGATCTGAATGAATGAAATAATCTTTTTAATTACTTTTTTCTTTACATAGTTGAATATACTGACAACAAAATCACACAAAAATAATCAATGGAAATCCAATTTATCAACCCATAGAGGTCTGGATTTGGAGTCACACTCAAAATTAAAGTGGAAAACCACACTACAGGCTGATCGAACTTTGATGTAATGTCCTTAAAACAAGTCAAAATGAGGCTCAGTAGTGTGTGTGGCCTCCACGTGCCTGTATGAACTCCCTACAACGCCTGGGCATGCTCCTGATGAGGTGGCGGATGGTCTCCTGAGGGATCTCCTCCCAGACCTGGACTAAAGCATCCGCCAACTCCTAGACAGTCTGGTGCAACGTGGCGTTGGTGGATGGAGCGAGACATGATGTCCCAGATGTGCTCAATTGGATTCAGGTCTGGGGAACGGGCGGGCCAGTCCATAGCATCAATGCCTTCCTCTTGCAGGAACTGCTGACACACTCCAGCCACATGAGGTCTAGCATTGTCTTGCATTAGGAGGAACCTAGGGCCAACCGCACCAGCATATGGTCTCACAAGGGGTCTGAGGATCTCATCTCGGTACCTAATGGCAGTCAGGCTACCTCTGGCGAGCACATGGAGGGCTGTGCGGCCCCCAAAGAAATGCCACCCCACACCATGACTGACCCACCGCCAAACCGGTCATGCTGGAGGATGTTGCAGGCAGCAGAACGTTCTCCACGGCGTCTCCAGACTCTGTCACGTCTGTCACATGTGCTCAGTGTGAACCTGCTTTCATCTGTGAAGAGCACAGGGCGCCAGTGGCGAATTTGCCAATCTTGGTGTTCTCTGGCAAATGTCAAACGTCCTGCACGGTGTTGGGCTGTAAGCACAACCCCCACCTGTGGACGTCGGGCCCTCATACCACCCTCATGGAGTCTGTTTCTGACCGTTTGAGCAGACACATGCACATTTGTGGCCTGCTGGAGGTCATTTTGCAGGGCTCTGGCAGTGCTCCTCCTGCTCCTCCTTGCACAAAGGCGGAGGTAGCGGTCCTGCTGCTGGGTTGTTGCCCTCCTACGGCCTCCTCCACGTCTCCTGATGTACTGGCCTGTCTCCTGGTAGCGCCTCCATGCTCTGGACACTACGCTGACAGAAACAGCAAACCTTCTTGCCACAGCTCGCATTGATGTGCCATCCTGGATGAGCTGCACTACCTGAGCCACTTGTGTGGGTTGTAGACTCCGTCTCATGCTACCACTAGAGTGAAAGCACCGCCAGCATTCAAAAGTGACCAAAACATCAGCCAGGAAGCATAGGAACTGAGACGTGGTCTGTGGTCACCACCTGCAGAACCACTCCTTTATTGGGGGTGTCTTGCTAATTGCCTATAATTTCCACCTATTGTCTATTCCATTTGCACAACAGCATGTGAAATTTATTGTCAATCAGTGTTGCTTCCTAAGTGGACAGTTTGATTTCACAGAAGTGTGATAGACTTGGAGTTACATTGTGTTGTTTAAGTGTTCCCTTTATTTTTTTGAGCAGTATATATACAGTGCCTTGCAAAAGTATTCATCCCCCTTGGCGTTTTTTCCTATTTTGTTCCATTACAACCAGTAATTTGAATGGATTTTTATTTGGATTTCATGTAATGGACATACACAAAATAGTCCAAATTGGTGAAGTGAAATCTGAAGTGAAAAAAATTACTTGTTTCAATAGATTCTAAAAGAAAAAGTGGTGCGTGCATATGTATTCATCCTCTTTGCTATGAAGCCACTAAATAAGATCTGATGCAACCAATTACCTTCAGAAGTCACACAATTAGTTAAATTAAGTCCACCTGTGCAATCTAAGAGTCACATGATCTGTCACATGATCTCAGTATATATACACCTGTTTTGAAAGGCCCCAGAGTCTGCAACACCACTAAGCAAGGGGCACCACCAAGCGAGCGGCACCATGAAGACCAAGGAGCTCTCCAAACAGGTCAGGGACAAAGTTGTGGAGAAGTACAGATCAGTGTTGGGTTATAAAAAAATATCAAAAACTTTGAACATCCCACGGAGCACCATTAAAACCATTATTAAAAAATGGAAAGAATATCGTACCACAACAAACCTGCCAAGTGAGGGCTGTCCACCAAAACTCACAGACCAGGCAAGGAGGGCATTCATCAGAGAGGCAACAAAGAGATCAAAGATAACCTTGAAGGAGCTGCAAAGGTCCTATGGTCCTATGGACAGATACAGTGGAGATTGGAGTATCTGGCCATCAAGGAAAACGCTACATCTGGCGCAAACCCAACACCTCTCATCACCCCGAGAACACCATCCCCACAGTGAAGCATGGTGGTGGCAGCATCATGCTGTGGGGATGTTTTTCATCGGCAGGGACTGGGAAACTGGTCAGAATTGAAGGAAGGATGGATGGTGCTAAATACAGGGAAATTCTTGAGGGAAACATGTTTCAGTCTTCTAGAGTTTTGAGACTGGGACGGAGGTTTACCTTCCAGCAGGACAATGACCCTAAGCATACTGCTAAAGCAACACTCGAGTGGTTTAAGGGGAAACATTTAAATGTCTTGGAATGGCCTAGTCAAAGCCCAGACCTCAATCCAATTGAGAATCTGTGGTATGATTTAAAGATTGCTGTACACCAGCGGAACCCATCCAACTTGAAGGAGCTGGAGCAGTTTTGCCTTGAAGAATGGGCAAAAATCCCTGTGGCTAGATGTGCCAAGCTTATAGGGACATACCCCAAGAGACTTGCAGCTGTAATTGCTACAAAAAGTTGTCTCTACAATGTATTGACTTGGGGGGTGAATAGTTATGCACGCTCAAGTTTTCAGTTTTTTTGTCTTATTTCTTGCTTGTTTCACATTAGAAAATATTTTGCATCTTCAAAGTGGTAGACATGTTGTGTAAATCAAATGATACAACCCCCTCAAAAAATCTATTTTAATTCCAGGTTGTTAGGCAACAAAATAGGAAAAATGCCAAGGGGGATGAATACTTTCGCAAGCCATTGTACAGCACCAGTCAACATTTTGGACACACCTACTCATTCAAGGGTTTTTCTTTATTTTTACTATTTTCTACGTTTTAGAATAATACTGAAGACATCAAAACTATGAAATAACATATATGGAATCATGTAGTGATATATTTTAGATTCTTCAAAGTAGCCACTCTTTGTCTTGATGACAGCTTTGCACACTCTTCACCTGGAATGCTTTTCCAACATTCTTGGAGGAGTTCCCACATATGCTGAGCACTTGTTGGCTGCTTTTCCTTCACTCTGAGGTCCATCTCATCCCCACACCATCACACCTCCTCCTCCATGCTAAACGGTGGGAACCACACATGCGGAGATCATCCGTTCACCTATTCTCTGTCTCACAAAGATACGGCAGTTGGTACCAGAAATCTCAAATTTGGAATCATCAGACCAAAGGACAGATTTCCACCGGTCTAATGTCCATTGCTCATGTTTCTTGGCCCAAGCAAGTCTCTTCTTCTTATTGGTGTCCTTTAGTGTTTTTATTTAATTTATTTTCAACTATCTTCTGTATACCACCCATACCTTGTCACAACACAACTGATTGGCTCAATAGCATTAAGAAGGAAATAAATTCCACAAGTGAACTTTTAACAAGGCACACCTGTTAATTGAAATGTATTCCAGGTGACTACCTCATGAAGCTGCTTGAGAGAATGTGTGCAAAGTGTGCAAAGCTGTCATCAAGGCAAAGGGTGGCTACTTTGAAGAATCTCAAATATAAAATATATTTTGATTTGTTTAACACTTTTTGGGTTACTACATTATTCCTTTGTGTTATTTCATAGTTTTGATGTCTTCACTATTATTTTACAATGTATAAAATATTAAAAATAAAGAAAAACCCTTGAATGAGTAGGTGTGTCCAAACTTTTGACTGCTACTGTATATAAATGATTTATAGACAGTATGGACAGTATATGAATACAATGATGTGTGTGTGTGTGTGTGTGTGTGTGTGTGTGTAGCGTCAATATGTGTTTGTGTGTCTGTGTGTGTGTGTGTGTGTGTACGAGAATGTCAGTGAAAGTATGTGTGAGTGTGTGTATAGAGATCTGTGAGTGTGCAATGTAAGTGCAAATAGAGTCAGTGCAGGTAGACTGTGGGTGAGGGTGGGCAGCCATTGGTTAGCTGGTCAACAGTCTTATTGCTTGGTGATAGAAGCTGATCACTCTATCACTCGATATAATGCAATGATCTAATCAAATGTTGCTTCTGTAGATAAATCAAAGCAGCATAGTCATTCTGTAGTTAATCAAATCAGGTAATTTGTTTAGTAATAAACCAGATCAAAGCGTCTATGCTACTTTGTTGTATTGTCTGGTCTCTGTTTGTTCAGTTCAACTCACCAGGGAGGGTTTGATGCCGATGCTTTCTGCAGCCTGAAACGCCAGGGACAGATTCTGGCCCTGTAGGAAAAACAAAGAGAGTTGATCATTAGAGGGCCTCACTCCTCCTATTCTTCCTCTTCGTCAAACTCTTGAGTGTGCCGTCCTTGGCCAGCTCTCTTGCTATCTCTCTCAGAATGACCTTCTTGATCCAAATCAGTCAGGTTTCAAGACTGGTCATTCAACTGAGACTGCTCTTCTCTGTGTCACGGAGGCTCTCCGCACTGCCAAAGCTAACTCTCTCTCCTCTGCTCTCATCCTTCTAGACCTATCTGCTGCCTTTGATACTGTGAACCATCAGATCCTCCTCTCCACCCTCACCGAGTTGGTGCTTGCCTACGGAGCTGTGAGGGGAACGGCACCTCCGTACCTTCAGGCTCTGATCAGTCCCTACACCCAAAGAAGGGCACTGCGTTCATCCACCTCTGGCCTGCTCGCCTCCCTACCTCTGCGGAAGCACAGTTCCCGCTCAGCCCAGTCAAAACTGTTCGCTGCTCTGGCACCCCAATGGTGGAACAAGCTCCCTCACGACGCCAGGACAGCGGAGTCAATCACCACCTTCCGGAGACACCTGAAACCCCACCTCTTTAAGGAATACCTGGGATAGGATTAAGTAATCCTTCTAACCCTCCTCCCCCAAAAAAGATATAGATGTACTATTGTAAAGTGGTTGTTCCACTGGATATCATAAGGTGAATGCACCAATTTGTAAGTCGCTCTGGATAAGAGCGTCTGCTAAATGACGTAAATGTAAATGTAAATGTCATTCATAACACACTACAGAGCCTCCCTCCTCCTCCTCCTCCTTACTTATAACACACTGCAGGGCCCTCCTCCTCCTCCTCTCCTCCCACCTTCTCTTCCCCCCCCCCTTTTCTTCCTCACTCATTATCACACAGCGCGCTGCAAACAGCAACAAACAGAACACATCTCCAAAGAAAACAACTTCTAAACACACAGGGCATATTCCTTCTGGAAACTACACCAAACAGTTTGCACGAGGGGGAGGGAGAGGTACAGGGAGAGGGGGAGGGAGAGGTACAGGGAGAGGGGGAGGAGAGTCAAAGAGTCACTGACCTCTGAGACGTAGAATTACTTTGACCATCAAAGTGTTTGTCTTTGGCTAGGACTAGGAAACATTCAAGACTATTATTATTTCAATATTATTTTTAAACAGATAGCCTAGGTTGTTTGTTTTGGACAGGCCCATAATGTCTGCTGCATGAAGAGGCTGAACACCATGGTGTTGGAGTCCAACAGTAAATATTTTGGTATAAATAACATTATTTTCAGCCATGACAGAGAGCTTGGATGAATGGAATGATAGAGGATCTAAATAACATTCTAGGAAAAGAGAACTTCTGCTGTCAAAGGGGGCCTAGGAACTAGGAAGTGGCTCAGCAGAATGCATTAAAGCCAACACACAGCCCTCACTGAAAAATTCACTGAGGTCATGCCATGTAATTTTAATTATTTAACTAGGCAAATCAGTTAAGAACAAATTCTTATTTACAATGACAGCCTACCATGAACTGCCTTGTTCAGGGGCAGAACAACAGATTTTTACCTTGTGGCCAGGAAAAACTCTCTAGAGTCCCATTATACATCCTGAAATTACCAGGTTCTGACCACTAGATGGTTCTGTTCCTGTTATTAGGTGGAAACAAGTGTGATCCCCCCTCCTCAATATTAAAGGGATAGATCACCCGAATTACAAAATGACATATTGGTTTCCTTACACTGTAAGCAGTCTATGGACATCAATCAGATTGACAATGGCGTACGATTATGATGGCGCCGAAGAGGATGGCTGACGTTTTACATGCTCCTATCCAACTGTGCAATTATGTGAGTTTTTTTGCATTGTTTGTAACTTATTTTTTTACTTATTTTGTACATAATGTTGCTGCTACCGTCTCTTATGACCGAAAATAACTTCTGGACATCAGAACAGTGATTGCTCACCTCGAACTGGAAGAAGCTTTTGCCTATAACGAGTCCGATGAGGATATACTGCTTTCCAGGGAACAGGCCCAAATCCACGCCATTTGCGTGAAGAAAGTACGGAGGAAAATGGGGAGCAGGTCGGGCTGCCTGCTGAGAATCTTTAGGCGAGCGAGTAAACTCCCATTGCCATTCGTTCTACTGGCTAACATGCAATCATTGGAAAATAAAATTGATGACCTACGATTATCCTAACAACGGGACATTAAAAGCTGTAATCTGTTATGTTTCACAGAGTCGTGGATGAACGACGACATGGATAATATAGAGCTGGCGGGATTTTCCATGCACCGGCAGAACAGAGAAGCTTTGTCTGGTAATACGAGGGGTGGGGGTGTGTGTCTATTTGTCAATAACAGCTGGTGCGCAATGTCTAATATTAAAGAAGTATCGAGGTATTGCTCACCTGAGGTAGAAAACCTTATGATAAGCTGTAGACCACACTATCTACCAAGAGAGTTCTCATCTATATTATTCGGAGCTGTCTATTTACCACCACAGATGCTGGCACTAAGACCGCACTCAACCAAATCTATAAGGCCATAAGCAAACAAGAAAATGCTCATCCAAAAGCGGCACTCCTAGTGGCGTTAATGCAGGCAAACTTAAATCAGTTTTACTTCATTTTTACCAGCATGTCACATGTGCAACCAGAGAAAAAAAACTCTAGACCACCTTTACTCCACACACAGAGATGCATACAAAGCTCTCCCCCGCACTCCAGTTGGCAAATCTGACCATAATTCTATCCTCCTGATTCCTGCTTTCAAGCAAAAACTAAAGCAGGAAGTACCAGTGACTCGCTCAATACGGAAGTGGTAAGATGACATGGATGCTACGCTACAGGACTGTTTTGCTAGCACAGACTGGAATATGTTCTGGGATTCATCCAATGGCATTGAGGAGTATACCACCTCAGTCATCGGCTTCATCAATAAGTGCGTCCCCACAGTGACCGTACGTACATATCCCAACCAGAAGCCACGGATTACAGGCAACATCAAGCATTGAGCTAAAGGCTAGAGCTGCCACTTTCAAGGAGCGGGACAATAATCCGGACGCGTATAAGAAATCCCGCTATGCCATCAGACAAACCATCAAACAAGCAAAGCGTCAATACAGGATTAAGATTGAATCCTTCTACACCGGCTCTGACTCTCATCGGATGTGGAAGGGCTTGAAAATTATTACGGACTTCAAAGGGAAACCCAGACGCAAGCTGCCCAGTAATGCGAGCCTACCAGACGACATAAATGCCTTTTATGCTCGCTTTGAGGCAAGCAACACCGAAGCATGCACGAGAGCATCAGCTGTGAGCAAGACCTTTAAAGAGGTCAACATTCACAAAGCCACGGGGCCAGACAGATTACCAGGACGTGTACTCAAAGCATGCATGGATCAACTGGTGTCTTCACTGACATTTTCAACCTCTCCCTGACCGAGTCTGTAATACCTACATGTTTCAAGCAGACCACCATAGTCCCTGTGCCCAATGAAGTGAAGGTTACCTGCTTAAATGATTACCACCTCGTAGCACTCACGTCGGTAGCCATGAAGTGCTTTGAAAGGCTGGTCATGGCTCACATCAACAGCATCCTTCCGGATACCCTAGATCCACTCCAATTCGCATACCGCCCCAACAGATCCACAGATTACGCAATCTCAATCACACTCCACACTGCCCTTTCCCACCAGGACAAAAGGAACACCTATGTGAGAATGCTGTTCATTGACTACAGCTTAGCGTTCAACACCATAGTGCCCACGAAGCTCATCACTAAGCTAAGGACCCTGGGACTAAACACCTCCCTCTACAACTGGATCCTGGACTTCCTGACGGTGTGCCCCCAGGTGGTAAGGGTAGGCAACAACACGTCTGCCACGCTGATCCTCAATACTGGGGCCCCTCAGGGGTGTGTAATTAGTACCCTCCTGTACTCCCTGTTCACCCACGACTGCGTAGCCAAACACGACTCCAACACCATCATTAAGTTTGCAGACGACACAACACTGGTAGGCCTGATCACCGATAACGATGAGTAAGCCTATAGGGAGGCGGTCAGAGAACTGGCAATGTGGTGCCAGGACAACATCCTCTCCCTCTATGTGAGCAAGACAAATGAGCTGATCGTGGACTACAGGAAAAGGCGGGCCGAACAGGCCCCCATTAACATCGACGGGGCTGTAGTGGAGCGGGTCGAGTGTTTCAAGTTCGTTGGTGTCCACATCACCAACGAATTATCATGGCCCAAACACACCAAAACAGTTGTAAAGAGGGCACGACAAAACCTTATCCCCCTCAGGAATTGTTCTACAGCTGCACCATCAAGAGCATCCTGACCGGTTGCATCACCGGAGCACCAAGTCTAGGACCAAAAAGCTTCTTAACAGCTTCTACCCCCAATCCATAAGACTACTGAACAATTAATCAAATGCCACCGGACTATTTACATTGACACCCCCCCCCCCATTTGTTTTGTACACTGTTGCTACTCACTGTTTATTATCTATATCTATTATCTATGCATAGTCACTTCACCCTACATGTACAAATTACCTTAACTAACCTGTACCTCCGCACACTGACACAGTACAGTATTATTTTTTACTTTACTTTATTTGGTAAATATTTTCTTAACTCTTCTTGAACTGCACTGTTGGTTAAGGGCTTGTAAGTAATCTTTTTACTGTAAGGTCTACACTTGTTGTATTCGGCGCATGTGACAAATAAAGTTTGATTTGATTTGAATTCATGCTTTGGGTTTGTTTACCTGGCCACTGTTTCAAATGCTTTTTCATTTATGGTATAAATCGTACCTATATTAGCATGTTTGCACTTTATGACCAAATCATAATTAACTTCATTGAGTTACACAATACATTTTTAAATACTTTAGGATGATTTGGACATGAAGCTCGAAAATGCTCAAATAGGTACCATTGGCTTGCATTGGATTTGTGCCACAATACTAAAAAGTTTGCATTTAAAACAGTGGCCAGTTAAAAAAAAACAAAGCATGGACTGTTGTCATAACTTGCCCATAAACTGCTAACAGTGTAAGGAAATAAACCTAATAGAATGAAAAGCACCATCTAGTGGTCAGAACCTGGTTATATCAGGATGTATGACGGGACATAAACCTCACAACTTCAATGCCTAATGTCTCTGAAAAGGGAAAAATAACTATCCCCAAAATCGCTGGGAATACATTACATAGTATGAAGAAACAATACTCCATACTACTTGTCAGACAGAGAACTGATACTCGATACTGTTTGTTGAGGTGGAATTGGCGTGGGTGGCTTTTGACAATTTTAGTTTGTTTGCTCATGTCTTACTCATTGGTAGAAAAACGTTTGTTCCAAATTGGATGTCCGGTACTATATTTATTGAATATTATATGAATCCTATGAATTAAAATGGCCAATTTGGGTGGAATCAATTAGGATAATTTCTCAGAGATCAAATTATATTTCAACAAAATAATGTTGCAGGAATGCTAATCTTATCTGTTTGTAACTACAGAAACGATTTCACAACAATCTGAGATTGTTTCTTTTACTTTTTGAGATGGAACGACCCACTGGGGATGGGCTAGCCTTGTCGCTATCATCGGGATGGCACATGAGGGTGTTACCATAGTAATCAACCTGTCTTATTTGTCACGTACAACATGCAGTATCGAGGTGTGTGTGCTTGTGTGTGCGTGTGCCTTGGTTTAGTCCTTTTTTGTTTATGGTGAGCTGATTGAATTAACACAGGGCTGCTAAACCCAACCCATAACATGGGTTGTCTGTTTGCTGTCTGTTTGCTGTGTGTAACGGCTGTCGTTGAAATGAGACCAAGGTGCAGCGGAGGATGTGTTCATCTTGAAAGGTTTTAATGTTCCTGATTGAGAGCCATACATGGCCGAAACAAAGAAAACCACCAACATAGAAAAAGAAACCTAGAACGCCCACCCATGTCACACCCTGGCCTAACCAAAAATAGAGAACAAAAAACCCTCTCTATGGCCAGGGCGTTACACTGTGTTTTTGTGCCCTTCTTTCTCCTTTCCATATGCCACCTACATATACAGTACAAGTCAAAAGTTTGGACACACCTACTTACTCAAGGATTTTTCTTTATTTGTACTATTTTCTACATTGTAGAATGATAGTGAAGACATCAAAAATATGAAATAACACATATGGAATCATGTAGTAACCTAAAAAGTGTTAATCAAATCAAAATACTTTAAATTATTCAAAGTAGCTACCATTTGCCTTGATGACAGCTTAGGACACTCTTGGCATTCTCTCAACCAGCTTCACCTGGAATGCTTTTCCAACAGTCTTGAAAGAGTTCCCACATATGCTGAGCACTTGTTGGCTGCTTTTCCTTCACTCTGCGGTCCAACTCATCCCAAACAATCTCAATTGGGTTGAGGTCGGGTGATTGCGTAGGTCAGGTCATTGGATGCAGCACTCCATCTTGATCAAATAGCCCTTATGCAGCCTGGAGGTGTGTTTGGTCATTGTCCTGTTGAAAAACAAATGATAGTCTCACTAAGCGCAAAACAGATGGGATGGCATATCGCTGCAGAATGCTGTGGTGGAAATCTGTCCTTTGGTCTGATGAGTCCAAATTTGGTGTCTTTGTGAGACGCAGAGTAGGTGAACGGATGATCACCTACTCTGATAGCCCTATTTGGTAAAAGAAGATAACCCTGTTTGTTAAAAGACCAAGTCCATATTATGGCAAGAACAGCCAAATAAGCATTCAATTAGAATTCAAGTCTGCCTTGAATTCTAAATAAATCACTGACAGTGTCACCAACAAGACAACCCCACACCATCACACCTCCTCCTCCATGCTTCCTGGTGGGTGTAATATTTGTGTTGTGGAGAAATGACCAGGCAGGAGACGGGAGTACAGTTAGTTTTGTTTAGTCAAAAACGCCTCGTGCTCTACAGCCCCCGGCCCGATAGTGCGCATGTGTATTTTCTATTAGGTGTAGTAACATAACCCTGCCGTAATACATTACTGCTTAGTAACAGCATAGTAACTAATATAAACAGATGTAGATCACAGATACTACACTCCTCCCCCATAGTGTTTAACTCCCAGAGAACAAGGTAAATATGTTAGAGAACTACTAATGCAATACCTGAACAACGCATTCTTAAACATTTTTCAACTACTGGGTTGAAGCAGACTTTTCAGAGCCCAGCACAAATCTAGGGGATTATTCTGCCCCGAAGATGGAATTTGTCTTAATAACTAACCCAGGTAATGTCGTTTTTCTTTCCTTTTATCTAGGACATATTAAAGCGTTTGTTCGTTTTACTGTCTGTTACCTCCTGAAACAGCTCAACTCAGGTCAAGCTTTTGAGGTGCCCTTCGCTGTCGAATAGGATATCTCCGCTCCTCCTGGGCTTCCGGTGGTGGGCCAGGTTCGGGTGGAAGGTCAGGCTCTGTCTCTCCTGTACGTCCACAGTCAGGAGAATAGTCCTGGGGGTTGTTATTGTTCTTGTTCTCTCGGCATGTCTCTGCTGGGGTGTTGGACCGTAGCAGATGATCCACATGAACGTTGACATGGCGATGACCAATTTGGACTTGGTAAGTCAAAGGTCCTTTGCGTTGCAAGATCACACCTGAGTTCCACAGGCGCTTGGGGTGTCTGAAATCACGTACCATCACCCTCTCTCCCTCTGAATTCTCTGACAGTCTTTGAGTGTCTGTCATGAGCTTTCTTCTGCTGTAGCTGGTGCTTTGCCACAGTGCTTGACAAGTCTGGTTTCAACAATGTCAGGCGGGTACGTGGTTGGCGTTTCAGAAACAGTTCAGCTGGTCACTCTTGGATTGCGTCCTACCTGACAGGTCACTCCTACCAGGTGGCGTGGCGAGAATCCGTCTCCGCACCACGTGCTCTCACCACTGGTGTCCCCCAGGGCTCAGTTCTAGGCCCTCTCCTATTCTCGCTATACAACAAGTCACTTGGCTCTGTCATATCCTCACATGGTCTCTCCTATCATTGCTTCGCAGATGACACACAATTAATCTTCTCCTTTCCCCCTTCTGATAACCAGGTGGCGAATCGCATCTCTGCATGTCTGACAGACATATCAGTGTGGATGACGGATCACTACCTCAAGCTGAACCTCGGCAAGACGGAGCTGCTCTTCCTCCCGGGGAAGGACTGCCCGTTCCATGATCTCGCCATCACGGTTGACAACTCCATTGAGTCCTCCTCCCAGAGTGCTAAGAACCTTGGTGTGACCCTGGACAACACCCTGTCGTTCTCCGCTAACATCAAGGCGGTGACCCAATCCTGTAGGTTCATGCTCTACAACATTCGCAGAGTACGACCCTGCCTTACACAGGAAGTGGCGCAGGTCCTAATCCAGGCACTTGTCATCTCCCATCTGGATTACTGCAACTCGCTGTTGGCGGGGCTCCCTGCCTGTGCCATTAAACCCCTACAACTCATCCAGAACGCCGCAGCCCGTCTGGTGTTCAACCTTCCCAAGTTCTCTCACGTCACCCCGCTCCTCCGCACACTCCACTGGCTTCCAGTTGAAGCTCGCATCTGCTACAAGACCATGGTGCTTGCCTACAGAGCTGTGAGGGGAACGGCACCTCCGTACCTTCAGGCTCTGATCAGTCCCTACACCCAAAGAAGGGCACTGCGTTCATCCACCTCTGGCCTGCTCGCCTCCCTACCTCTGCGGAAGCACAGTTCCCGCTCAGCCCAGTCAAAACTGTTCGCTGCTCTGGCACCCCAATGGGGGATAGGATAAAGTAATCCTTCTAACCCCCCCCCCCCCCCTTCTAACCCCCCCCCCCCCCCCCCAAAAAAAGATATAGATGTACTATTGTAAAGTGGCTGTTCCACTGGATATCATAAGGTGAATGCACCAATTTGTAAGTCGCTCTGGATAAGAGCGTCTGCTAAATGGCGTAAATGTAAATGTAAATGTGTACGTTCCATTACTGTGTGTGGTGTGTTACGGTAAATAAACAGGAACCGGGGAAGCCTTTGGTGGGTGGGCACATACTGAACCTGGAGTCTAGTCCAGGCCTTCTTAAAGGTTTGCACGGCTCTCTCCGCTGCTCCGTTTGATGCCGAATGGTAAGGTGGTGAGAGGATGTGCCTTACTCCGTTGTTCTTGAGAAATATTTCAAAATCGTTTGAGGTGAAAGGAGGGCCATTGTCCGATACGAGCTCCTTGACTAGTCCAAAGGATGCGAACAGGTGTCTGAGAATATTGATGGTCTTCTAAGCTGTGGTCAGTTGAGTAGGGAACACTTCCATCCACTTGGAATTGACATCGACGACAACAAGGAAATGTTGCTTGTCAATCTCGGCGTAATTCACATAGATGCGTTCCCATGTAGCAGCCCAGGACTATGGATGAAGAGGTGCAGCAGCAGGCTTGTTGCGAACAGCTTCACAAGGTGAGCAGTGGCCTACATGCTGTTGAATGTCCTGATCCAGTCCAGGCCACCACAGATAACTGTGGGCGAGTGCTTTCATTCGAGTGATCCCTGGATGTCCTTCATGCAGGTCAGATAGCAGTCTCCACTGAAATGTGTGAGGTACCACCACCCTTGATCCCCACAGAACACATTCTTGATCAGTGGACAACTGGTCTTTCTTTTCGATGAATGGACGAAGGTTATCGTCATTTACAAAGGTTGGCCAGCCGCCTAATGTTAAGTCCAAGACTTTGGAAAGGACTGGGTCTTTCCTAGTTTCCTCTGGTATGTCTGAAGCAGATATGGGCAGTTCATTAATGAGAGAGATCTGGAAGACTGCTCTATCATCTTCACTGTCGGAGTCACTATTGCATGGTAGTCTTAATAGTGCACCTGCATTTGCGTGATCACTGGATCGTCTGAACTCGATCTCATAGTCGTAGGCTAGCAATATCAGAGCCCAACGTTGCATTCGAAGTGCAGCAATGGTTGGTATGGCTGATTTTGGTCCAAGGATGACCAACAGAGGCTTGTGATCTGTCAGCAGTTGGAACTTCCTTCCGTAGAGGTATTTGTGAAACTTCTTCACTCCGAATATTATGCTCAGGGCTTCCTTTTCAATTTGAGCATAATTTTTCTCACTTGGTGACAGAGTCCGTGATGCAAATGCAATAGGGTGTTCTTCACCTGACGGTAGAACATGTGAGATGATGGCTCCTACTCTGTATGGAGATGCATCACACGCGAGTCTCAGCTTCATCTCTGTGTCATAGTGGGCAAGCCACTTGCTCTTTAGCAGATGCTGTTTGCAAGTCTTGAATGCTTCTTCGCATTGTGGGGACCAATTCCACTTTGTATCGGCCTGCAGCAGTTGGTGAGGCGGATGCAACAATGTGGACAAGTTTGCCACAAACTTTCCGTAATAGTTCAGGAGCCCCAAAAATGACCTCAGCTCTGAAATATTTGTGGGTGCTGGTGCATTTACGATTGCTTCCACCTTGCTGTTGGTTGGGTGCAGGCCTTGTGCATCAATATTGTATTCGAGATACTCCACTGAGTCATGGAGGAACTCACACTTGCTGCATTTAATTTTCACTCCGTATTTCTCCAGTCTTGACATCACTCTGTCCAGCAGTACAAGGTGCTCTCCAATGGTTGGTGCTGACACGAGAATGTCGTCCATGAAGCACACAACATTGTCTATACTGTTCAAGATCTGATCCATTGTGTGTTGGAATATCGCTGGAGCTGTTGAGATTCCATAGGCCAAGTGATTGAATCTGAATAGCCCCTTGTGTGTATTGATGGTCAGATACTGTTCTGATTCCAGATCCAGCTTCAGTTGCTGATAAGCGAATGACAGGTCCAGCTTACTGAAAACCTTCCCACCAACCAGAGTGGCAAACAGATCTTCAGCGTTTGGTAGTGGATATTCCTCTGGTAGTATGCAGCGATTTACTGTGACCTTGTAGTCTCCGCGCATTCTGACGCTCTTGTCTTTCTTTGGGACTACAACGATCGGAGCAGATCAGTCGCTCCTCTCTACTTTCGTGATGATGTTATTCTTCTGTAGGTGGTCCAGTTCCTTCTCTAGTGCTTCCTTAAGAGCATAGGGAACTGGATGTGGTTTGTGAAAGATAGGCTTGGTTCCTTCTTGCACTCTGACTTTTGCTGTGAAGTCTTGTATTTTGCCGTAGACATCTTTGAAAAGTTATTCATGCTTCTCCGGCATGTTAGTGAGTGTTGCCTGACTCACTGGTTTGTCATTTCTCAGACTGAAGATTTCTCCCCAGTTCAACTTGATCTTTTGTAGCCAGTTTCTGCCTAGCAAGGCTGATTTTTCTCCTTTAACAATGACAAGCAGTAGCGTTCACTCCTTCCCCTCATACCGGACTGGTACCTGGATCTGCCCTAACACAGGAATAGTGTCACCAGTGTATGAAGAAAGGCGGATGAACACTGGCTGAAGAGGGCACTCTTTCAGTTTTTCTTTGTAGAGTCTTTCTGGAACAAGCGATTCAGACACTCCTGTGTCCAGCTGCATTTTTTACTGGTTTTCCCGCTAACTCCATGCTGAGATAGATTCCATCTTTTTGTTGTTAAGCTGTGTACATTGTGAACAGTTCCAATACTGTTTCAGTTGTACCTTCGTCTTCTAGTGCTGCGTCTGACACTTTGTGCGCTCCTGCTGTGCATTTTGGAGCTTTCCATACTCTCTGTAGAAGTCCAACCTTTCCACAATTGTGTCACTTTTCATTTTGGAATCGACATTCACTGTGCTGATGATTATTTCCCCCACATCTGTAGCAACTTGGCTTAGACCTTTGTGATATGGACTGCTTTGCTCTTGTGTAACCTTGAGGACGGGACTGAGAAAAGTGTGACGTTTGTGAGCCTTTTCCTCCACATGTGTCACTGACCTTGTGAACACATTTCTGATGTTCTGCATGTCCCGATAGCTCAATAGTATCCCTGTGGACAAGCTCGAGTCCAAGTGCGATATCACAGGCTTTCTTAAAGGTCAGGTCCTTCTCTGACAGAAGCTTTCTGTGACCACATACCACATACAAACTTGTCTCGGAGAGCGTCATCAAGAAATCGTGCAAACTCACATGTACTTGCCAGCCTTTTCAAAGCAAGGATGTAGTCAGCCACGGTTTCCCCTTGACTCTGGTGACATTGGTAAAATCTGAAACGTTCTGCAATGAGAATTGGCTTAGGCTTGAAATGCCTTGAAAGAGTTTCAGTAAATTCTGCATAGCTCAACTCCACTGCTTTTATTGGTTCAATGAGACCTTTCAGCAATCCATAATCAGTTGGACCCAAAACACTGAGAAATAAATCTGCTTTCTTTTCATCTTTGATTTAATTTGCAGCCAGCCAACGCTCAAAACGCTCTAAATAGGAATCAAAATCCTCTTTTGTAGCCTCAAACTCTGGTACTCGACCAGTGGTTGCCATTTTCACAGTTAATTGTTCAGTTTCCTTATTCCTTGTATTCCTTAATTTTCAGGATTTTCAGCTAATTCTTCACTCTCTTCATTTCAGAAGTTTCTGCAATTACTTCATTCACTGCACTCATTTGTAATAATGTACACACTGTGTTACGTTTCTTATTTTTTTTACAATATTTCTACTCTGAGATCGCCTAATTTCAATGGGTTCTATTACCGTTTTTTTATTTATCCACCAGAGGGCAGTATCTCTATTCTGGACTCCAATAGGCTTGCTACTTGGCAGCTCCTGAACACTTTACCAACTAGCAGTGCTTAGCCTTTTCTACTAGCAAAGAAAATTAAAAATAACTGACTATTTACCTAATTATTTTGAGTTTCATTACTGACGCAACATTCTTCCCTACAAGCAATGTCCGTTTAAGAAGCTCAATCACATCGTCGCCACTGTAATATTTGTGTTGTGGAGAAATAACCAGGCAGGAGACGGGAGTACAGTTAGTTTCGTTTAGTCAAAAACGCCTCGTGCTCTACAGCCCCCGGTCCGATAGTGCGCATGTGCATTTCCTATTAGGTGTAGTAACAAAGCACTGCCGTAATACATTACTGCTTAGTAACAGCATAGTAACTAATACTAACATATGTAGATCACAGGTACTACAGTGGGAACTACACATGCGGAGATCATCCGTTCACCTACTCTGTGTCTCACAAAGACACCAAATTTGGACTCATCAGACCAAAGGACAGATTTCCACCACAGCATTCTGCAGCGATATGCCATCCCATCTGTTTTGCGCTTAGTGGGACTATCATTTGTTTTTCAACAGGACAATGACCAAACACACCTCCAGGCTGCATAAGGGCTATTTGACCAAGAAGGAGAGTGATGGAAGTGTACCTTGATGGAAGTGTGCTATTTGACCAAGAAGGAGAGTGATGGAAGTGTGACCTGAATTCTAAATAAATCACTGACATGTCACCAACAAAGCAACTCCACACCATCACACCTCCTCCTCCATGCTTCCTGGTGTGAACTACACATGCGGAGATCATCCATTCACCTACTCTGCGTCTCACAAAGACACAAAATTTGGACTCATCAGACCAAAGGACAGATTTCCACCAGTCTAATGTCCATTGCTCATGTTTCTTGGCCCAAGCAAGTCTCTTCTTCTTATTGGTGTCCTTTAGTGTTTTTATTTAATTTATTGAACCTTTATTTAACTAGGCAAGTCTTATTTACAATGGTTTCTTTGCAGCAATTCGACCGTGAAGGCCTGATTCACGCAGTCTCCTCTGAACAGTTGATGTTGAGATGTGTCTGTTACTTGAGCTCTGTGAAGCATTTATTTGGGCTGCAATTTCTGAGGCTGGTAACTCTAATGGACATATCCTCTGCAGCAGAGGTAACTCTGGGTCTTCCTTTCCTGTGGTGGTCCTCATGAGAGCCAGTTTCATCATAGCGCTTAATGGTTTTTGCAACTGCACTTGAGGAAACTTTTTCCGGATTGACTGACCTTCATGTCTTAAAGTAATGATGGACTGTCGTTCTCTTTGCTTATTTGAGCTGTTCTTGCCATAATATGGACTTGGTCTTTTACCAAATAGGGCTATCTTCTGTATACCACCCCTACCTTGTCACAACACAACAGATTGGCTCAAAGAAAGAAAGAAATTCCACAAATTAACTTTTAACAAGGCACACCAGTTAATTGAAATACATTCCGGTGACTACCTCAAGAAGCTGGTTGGGAGAATGCCAATAGTGTGCAAAGCTGTCATCAAGGCAAAGGGAGCCTATTTTGGTTACTACATGATTCCATATGTGTTATTTCATAGTTTTGATGTCTTCACTATTATTCGACAACGTAAAGAATATAAAAAATTAAGAAAACCCCTTCAAAGAGTAGGTGTGTCCAAACTTTTGACTGGTACTGTACATACAGCATTACTGTCTCTGACAAAACTAATACATAGCTGTTTCTCTTTAACACCAGGTGATAGAGGATATCCTTATAGTTACATGCTCTGTGTTTCTCATACAAAAGCCTTTAGGACTAGATTCATTCTGGACTGTGGAAGATCCGCGTTATAGTGCGATCAAAACTCAAAGGTCATTTCTGAATTAGCCAACATAAGCAACGTTTACCGTGAACGCTGCCTTCGCGAGCGCGGAAACATTACCTTTAAATTGTAATTGCGCTTTAGCGCGGGTCTTCCAAGGTCGGGATTGAATCTAGGCCTTAGTCTAAGGGATTCAATTGTGACGCTATCATTGGTGCATTGGAGGATCTCCCAAATGTAAAGGTACATGCTACACCATGTTTTGTTGGTTTTACATGCTGTAAATGCTTGCTCACCACAGTGAAATGCTACTTTACACACAAAACATGTTGTGTGCCCCCTCATACCTTCAGTAAATCTGGGCCTATGTTTCCCATACAATAGCCTTTGGTGTAAGGTATTAAAGTGTAGCGCTATGAATGGTGCTTTGGAGGTACTCAAAGAAGAATGTACTTGATGAAAACATTTATTGAGAACGTAGGTCATCATGTTACTGGTATCCATGCGTGTATCTGAAATGTCACGTCAGTGTGGGTGTCCATTTCACGAGCTCTTAATTGGAATGATGAATGAGTGTGTGTGTGTTTGTGCAATTGTCTGCATGTATGCATGCGTGTGTGTCTGTGAGTGTGTTGTGTGTGTGTGTATGAGGTGGGTACCTTGTTTTGACTGATGAGTTCCTGGTAAGGGATGTGTGCAGGCAGGTAGGTGTGGAGGAGAGCACAGAATGCCAGGCCATCACTCCAGCTAGTGCTGAAGTTTGTCACATCAATGTTCTACAAGAGATAGATGGAGAGAGAGAGTGAGAGAGAAAGGTAGCGAGAGGAAGGCGTCATTCTTCTTCCAGTACCAACAGCGGATGTCTCAATAAGAATTTCGAACAACAATAACGAGCTCAAATTAAGCATTTATTAACATGGAGTAAATATGCATAACGGAGAGCATGGAAACAACCTGCTCAACCTTCATTTTCCACAATATAACACTGACAACTAGCTTTAGTTTGCATTTAGTTCTTGCTCATTCCTCAAGGAATTATATACTTGGGTCGTTCCACCAAAGTGCCTTTTGAGATGTGAAAATAAACTTTTGATTTCACCTAATTTTAACATTGCCATAAAGAGCATTCTGTCATGTTCAACTTAATAAAAAACATATTTTCTCATCTCAAGTAAATAAAAAAATGTAATAAAAAAATGTACTATAGTAAGTGCCAAATAAAGTAACAGGGTTGACTGTAAAAGGGTTGACGGCCATAAATCTTCCTGTGACAGGGGAAATGGAAGCTTGTTGTGTGCAACAGGGAGGGGCAATTGAATAGAAGCTTCTCAAAAAACACAATTGTTTAAACATTTCTAGCTTGTTTATCTATGGGTAACAGTGTTGACGTGTAATGCTGGACCTACTCAGTTTTCCGCCACAAAATACCGGAAAATGGTCAAAAAGAGTAGAACCAACTCACGTGCGTTTACACTATGATTTTACTATCAGATGTTCAATGTTTCTTTAGAAAAAAATATTTTAAAAGGAATAGTTCATTTAGTTCATTTAATTTCATGGACGGGTTTTCTTGACCTTAAAATGAATCACTAATCACATTAAAAAATAATAATCTTCAGAAATGACTTTGTCAAACCACAAAATATCTAGGGTTTTATAATGATGGTGAAAACTTTAAAATCACAGTGGGTGCACAGAGGGACATGTCAAAATGCAGAATTTTTGCTCTTTAGCAAGTCTTTATTCATATAAAAAAATCTGATTTATTGAATTCTCCATGTGGTCTAAATTAAATCAAACTTTATTTTTCACATGCGCCGAATACATCATGTGTAGACCTTACCGTGAAATGCTAACTGTCATGCAACTCTAACATGCAGGAAGGGTGAAGTCAGGCGCAGGAGACTCAGGTACGTGAACAAACACGTTTAATGAACACAGTCTTAAAGTGCCTTAAATATAAGGCAGGGTAACAAAATCCAGCAACAGGCAAGAACCCTAAACCGAGTCGAGACACAGCCCAGCAAAACTTGTATGCCTAAACACCGAACGGCAGAGGAAAACACAAATTCCCTATCTACAATAAAATGACACAAATAATCCCGCACAATCCCTAACCAAAACAGACAGACTAAATACCCCCACTAATGAACTAACACAAAACAGGTGCTAACATAAACCAGACATCACCAAATGAAAATGAAAAGGAGATCGGTGGCAGCTAGTAGGCCGGCGACGACGACCTCCGAGCGCCGCCCGAACGGGGAGAGGCGCCACCTTCTGTAGACGTTGTGACACTTACTTACAAGCCCTTAACCAACAGTGCAGTTCAAGAAAGAGTTAAGAAAATATTTACCAAATAAACTAAAGTAAAAAATAATAAAGAGTAACACAATAAAATAACAATAACGAGGCTATATACAGGGTGTACCAGTACCGAGTCAGTGTGCGGGGGTACAGGTTAGTCGAGGTAATTTGTACATGTAGGTACATTAGGGTGAAGTGACTATGCATAGATAATAAACAGCGAGTAGCAGCAGTGCAAAAAACAAATGTTGGGGGTCAATGTCCTGGATGGCAGGAAGCTAGGCCCCAGTGATGTACTGGGCCATACGCAGTACCTTCTGTAGCGCTTTACGGTCTGATGCCGAGCATTTACCATACCAGGCGATGATGCAACCGGTCAGCTGTAGAACTTTTTGAGGATCTGGGGACCCATGCCAAATCTTTTTAGTCTCCTGAGGGGGAAAAGGTGTTGTTGTGCCCTTTTCACGACTGTCTTGGTGTGTTCGGACCCTGATAGTTCGTTGGTGATGTGGACACCAAGGAACTTGAAACTCTCGACCCGCTCCCCTACAGCCCCGTCGATGTTAATGGGGGCCTTTTCCTGTAGTCCACGATCAGCTCCTTTGTCTTTCTCACATTGAAGGAGAGGTTGTTGTCTTGGCATCACACTGCCAGGTCTCTGACCTCCTCCCTATAGGCTGTCTCATCGTTGTCGTGATCAGACCTACCACTGTTGTGTCGTCTGCAAACTTAATGATGGTGTTGGAGTCGTGTTTGGTCACGCAGTCGTGGGTGAACAGGGAGTACAGGAGGGGAATAAGCACACACCCCTGTGGGGCCCCAGTGTTGAGGATCAGCATAGCAGACGTGTTGTTGCCTACCCTTACCACCTGGGGACGACCAGTCAGGAAGTCCAGGATCCAGTTGCAGAGGGAGGTGTTTAGTCCCAGGTTCCTTAGCTTGTGATGAGCTTCGTGGGCACTATGGTGTTGAACGCTGAGTTGTAGTCAGTGAACAGCATTCTCACATAGCATTCTCACATTAAAGTAGCCTCACAAAGCCACCTGATCTGGTGAGCTTATATAATGTTGCAGATGTAAGCTCGTGGGATCAGGCGGCTTCACAAGGCTAATATTAAAGGGCACTTTATTGAATATAACATGCTTTGAAATGCGATATTGGTGCACAATTTCTACTTAAAATATCAAAGGGATGCTAAATCCACTCATTTCGTGGAACAACCCACTTAGAACACCCTTAGAACATGGTTAGGATATGCGAAAGCACATTAAAAAAAACACTCAAGCACATAAGCATATGGAGCAACACACAAATGAAAACTAATGGGGTTGTTTAATCTACATACCCTGTCCATAGCTGATCAATATGCTAGGTCATGTTTCTTACTAAGTGCAATTGGAGAGTTACTTTTATTGCTGGTTGATAGATTTCATTTATTGGATAACTGAAAGCAGTAGGCTGCTACAGCCGGAGACAACATTGCATGCATTAACAATTATTGAGGATAAAAACACAATAAAGCCCACAGGCTTATTTCCATTTTGGTCCTCATTTTGCAGCAAGATGACATGTGGGCAAGATCAACACTTCACATGCACTCAATGCAATTAAAAACAACAACAACAATAGCAATGTACAGCAATTTACAACAATCCATTTGCAACAATCCATTTACAATAATATCTACAGCCCAGAGGTGCCAGTTTACGAGTCGTGAGAGAATACCTCTCATCAAACCGCCATGTTCTTTAATGTTGTTTAAGAGGGTCTTGTCTTATTCCTATAAACCCTTCATCCATATTTCAGTGTGTTTTACAGCTGAAACATGCACTGCAGCACGTCCAGGGGATTGTGTGGGTGTGAGGGCGCCTATATGTGTGTTATGCACACACAGCACCTCATCCACCATGTCAAACATATGATAAGAGATGCCAGAGGTCTGAGGAAAGACAAGGGCTTTCTCCATCTTTCATCTATACGCACTCTCCCAGTCAGATCCCAGTTGGATTGAGAGGTATTTCCTGTGTCCCCCTCTCCCTTCCATGTGCTTCCAGATCCAGAGGGGACGTTGGGAACAGGGCACCCAGCCAGAGAGCTTTCTCCCCTGGGTATGATCCCTGTAGGTCCCCCTGAGACCTGACACCCCATCACTCCCCTTTGATTGGCCATCAGATGTCCCCTCTCAGAGCAGGGACCCTGCCTGGACCCAGGACCTTGTCACTTAGTTGTCCCGCTGTCTGTCCAGATGGGCTTCTTGTCACAGGGCTTCTGGGAGGACGGGGAGACTCAAAGGCTGCACTGCATTCCTTTCTAGTCACCGAAGGGTAACCTTAGTTGCATCCCAAATGGAACCCTATTCACTATCTATATACAGTGCACTACCAAAAGTCTGGATCTAAAAGTAGTGCTCTAAATAGGGTGCCATTTGGGATGTAGACTTTATCTGCAGTGCTCAATAACAGATGCTGCTGCTGGGTCGAATTTACAGGATAGAAAGGAACATTTTATTACTACCTAGTGGTTAGAGCGGTTGCTGGATCGAATCCCCGAGCTGACAAGGTACAAATCTGTCATCCTGCACCTGAGCAAGGCAGTTAACCCACTGTTCCCCGGGCGCCGAAGACGTGGATGTCGATTAAGGCAGCCCCCCGCACCTCTCTGATTCAGAGGGATTGGGTTAAATGCGGAAGACACATTTCAGTTGAATGCATTCAGTTGTACAACTGACTAGATATCCCCTTTCCCCTGATTAACAGCAAGGAACCTTATAATCTGGGTATGCAGCCTTTGTCTATTAAATTAAATGTCATTGTCATTGAGATTAAACTCTGGATTCACGTCCTAATTGGGTAAAGGGGAAAGGGGGATACCTAGTCAGTTGTACAACTGAATGCCTTCAACTGAAATGTGTCTTCTGCATTTAACCCAATCCCTCTGAATCAGAGAGGTGCGGGGGGCTGCCTTAATCGACAACCACGTCTTCGGTGCCCGGGGAACAGTGGGTTGAGATTAAGCTCTTGATTCACATCATCATTGAGATGAAACTCTTGATTCACGTCGTCATTTAGATGAACCTCTTGATTCACGAGAAACTGATTCAGATTCACTCATTCATCATTTTCTATTTGGGTGATTCCTCAGGTTTGCTATGTAGCACGCTTCTGTCTATAAATCAAATCAAACTTTATTTGTCACATGTGCCGAAAACAACAAGTGTAGACCTTACCGTGAAATGCTTATTTACAAGCCATTAACCAACAGTGCAGTTCAAGAAGAGTTAAGAAAATATTTACCAAATAAACTAAAGTAAATAATTATAAAAAGTAACAGAATAACATAACAATAGCGAGGCTATATACAGGGGGTACCGGTATCGAGTCAATGTAATAGTCCGGTGGCCATTTGATTAATTGTTCAGCAGTTTTATGGGGAAAAGGTGTTGTCGTGCCCTCTTCACGACTGTCTTGGTGTGTTTGGACCATAATAGATCATGGTGATGTGGACACCAAGGAACTTGAAACTCTCGAACCGCACCACTACAGCCCCGTTGATGTTAACGGGGGCCTGATCGGCCCGCCTTTTCCTGTAGTCTACAACCTGCTCCTTTGTTTTGCTCACATTGAGGGAGAGGTTGTTGTCCTGGCACCACACTGCCAATTCTCTGACCTCCTCCCTATAGGCTGTCTCATCGTTGTCAATGACCATTGTTGTGTCGTTAGCAAACTTAATGATGGTGTTGGAGTCGTGTTCGGCCACGCAGTCGTGGGGGAACAGGGAGTACAGGAGGGGACTAACTACACACCCCTGAGGGGCCCCAGTGTTGAAGATCAGCGTGGCAGACATGTTGTTGCCTACCCTTACCACCTGGGGTCGGCCCGTCAGGAAGTCCAAGATCCAGTTGCAGAGGTAGGTGTTTAGTCCCAGAGTCATTAGCTTAGTGATGAGCTTTGTGGGCACTATGGAGTTGAACGCTGAGCTGTAGTCAATGAAGAGCATTCTCACATAGGTGTTCCTTTTGTACTGGTGCGAAAGGGCAGTGTGGAATGGGATTGAGATTGCGTCATCTGTGGATCTGTTGGGGCGGTATGCAAATTGGAGTGGGTCTAAGGTATCTGGGAGGATGCTGTTGATGTGAGCCATGACCAGCCTTTCATAGCACTTCATGGCTACCGACGTGTGTGCTACGGGGCTGTAATCATTTAGGCAGGTTACCTTCACTTCCTTGGGCACAGGGACTATGGGTGTCTGCTTGAAACATGTAGGTATTACAGACTCGATCAGGGAGAGGTTGAAAATGACAGTGAAGACACTTGCCAGCTGGTCCATGCATGGTTTGAGTACACGTCCTGGTAATCCATCTGGCCCCGCGGCTTTGTGAATGTTAACCTGTTTAAAGGTCTTGCTCATATCGGCTACCGAGAGCGTTATCACACAGTCATCCAGATCAGCTGGTGCTCTCGTGCATGCTTCAGTGTTGCTTGCCTCGAAGTGAGCATGAAAGGCATTTAGCTCATCTGGTAGGCTCGCGTCACTGGGCAGTTCGTGTCTGGGTTTCCCTTTGTAGTCCGTAATAGTTTTCAAGCCCTGCCACATCCGACGAGCGTCAGGGCCGGTGTAGTAGGATTCAATCTTAGTCCTGTATTGATGCTTTGCTTGTTTGATGGTTCGTCTGAGAGCATAGCGGCATTTCTTATAGGCGTCCGGATTAGTGTCCCGCTCCTTGAAAGCGGCTGCTCTAGCCTTTAGCTCGATGCGGATGTTGCCTGTAAATCATGACTTCTGGTTGGGATATGTACGTACGGTCACTGTGGGGACGACGTCGTCGATGCACTTATTGATGTAGCCGATGACTGAGGTGGTATACTCCTCAATGCCACTGGATGAATGCCGGAACATATTCCAGTCTGTGCTAGCAAAACAGTCCTGTAGTATAGCATCCGTGTCATCTTACCACTTCCGTATTGAGCGAGTCACTGGTACTTCCTGCTTTAGTTTTTGCTTGAAAGCAGGAATCAGGAGGATAGAATTATGGTCGGATTTGCCAAATGGAGGGCGGGGGAGAGCTTTGTATGCATCTCTGCGTGTGGAGTAAAGGTGGTCTAGATTTTTTTTCCCTCTGGTTGCACATGTGACATGCTGGTAAAAATGAGGTAAAACTGATTTAAGTTTGCCTGCATTAACGTCCCCGGCCACTAGAAGCGCCGCTTTTGGGTGAGCATTTTCTTGTTTGCTTATGGCCTTATAGAGTTGGTTGAGTGCGCTCTTAGTGCCAGCATCGGTCTGTGGTGGTAAATAGATGGCTACGAATAATATAGATGAGAATTCTCTTGGTAGATAGTGTGGTCTACAGCTTATCATAAGGTACTCTCCCTCAGGCGAGCAATACCTCGAGACTTCTTTAATATTAGACATCGTGCATGTTACGCCCTGACCTTAGAGAGATGTTTTATTTCCTCTAGTTTGGTTAGGTCAGGGTGTGATATGGGGTGGGCAATCTAGGTTGTTGTATTTCTAGGTTCCATTCTATGTATTATATTTCTTTGTGTTGAGCCGAGTATGGTTCCTAATCAGAGGCAGCTGTCTATCGTTGTCTCTGATTAGGAATCATACTTAGGCAGCCCTTTTTCCCTCCTTCAGTGTGGGATCTTGTTTTTTACAGCTCAGTATAGCCTGCAGAACGTGACGTTCGTTTTCCGTTGTTTGTTATTTTGATTTTGTGTTCTGAGTTATAATAAATATCATCATGAGCACTTACCACGCTGCACCTTGGTCTACTCCTTACGACGAACGTCACAGCGCACCAGCTGTTATTGGCAAAAAGACACACACCCCCACCCCTCGTCTTACCAGACGTAGCTTCTCTGTTCTGCCGGTGCATGAAAATCCCTCCAGCTCTATATTGTCTGTGTCGTCGTTCAGCCACGACTCGGTGAAACATGGGAAATTACAGTTGTTCATGTCCCGTTGGTAGGATAATCATAATCGTAGGTCATCCATTTTATTTTCCAATGATTGCATGTTAGCAAGTAGAATTGATGGCAATGGGAATTTACTCGCTCACCTACAGATTCTCGAAAGGCAGCCTGATCTGCGTCCTCTTTTCCTTTGTCTTTTCTTCACGCAAATGACGTGGATCTGGGCCTGTTCCCGTGAGAGCAGTATATCTTTCTCGTCGGAATCGTTAAAGGAAAAAGCTTCTTCCAGTCCGTGGTGAGTAATCCCAGTTCTGATGTCCAGAAGTTATTTTCGGTCATAAGAGACGGTAGCAGCAACATTATGTACAAAATAAGTAAACATTATTTTTACAAACAACGCAAAAAAACTAACAAAATAGCACAATTGATTACGGACATGTAAAACGTCAGCCATCCTCTTTGTCTCCATTCTTCCATTAACATGAGCTGGTCACTATGTGTAGGTAATCCTTTCTAACGCTGCTTTTTTGAAAGATATCACCTAGTAGAACTGCAAAAGTGTTGCTCTCCATTTTCTGGAGGACCGAGTTTTGAAATCAGTATGATAGCCAAGGAGATGTAGAAAAATTCTGGTGTTTGATTGCAAAAAGAAAACACACAGAAGGCTGATGTATAAAACACCTGTCTCCGGATTACATCTTCAATCTAAGGGCAACAATGGCATCCGTGACAGAGCGGGACAAGCGTCCATCGATGTATATGGGTAAGATAGTTTAGCTAGCTACATTTTCAGATATTATATTATTTCAAATTTTGTCAGAAAGTTTTTTTCATTTCAAGTTAAATCCTACTGTTAGCTCGCCAGCTAACTTTAAGTGTATGATCTGTGTAGTAATATTATTTGTATCTCAGCCATTTGCATTGCTAGTTATTGCCTAATTTTAGCTAACTAGCTAACATTAAACCTGGTTGGTTAGCTACCTGCAGATTCAGGGTAGTAATGTTATGAATGAGGGATTATGTTTCATTGTTTAGCTAGCTAGCTAGCTAGCTACATGTCTAAACAAAAGACTCCACTATGCAAGTAACCATTTCACTACACCTTCTGTACCCAGTGCATGTGACAAAACGTTGGTCTTATTTGATATAGTATGTGCTTACCAGAGACGATAATGTGAAGAACATGACCTGCACCAAAGTAAAATTAGGATATAACGTTAGGCCAACGAGACAGTGTCCAAATTCTAAAATTCTCCGGTAGAATGCCATGCTTTATTTCATCACACTCACAACCGTAAGCTATTTTTCTGTAATTGGCTTGCCATTAATGTGCAAATAATGATCTTGTTGTGAGTTTATTTTCCTGTAATAATGAAGACAAATGAGCTAAAGTGAAGACGTTGCCAGCTATAAGATATGGACATTATTTGAACTGGCTAGCCAGCTAACTAAACATTAGCTAGCTAGCTAACAAGCTAGAACCAAACCAAAACTTTGTTTAGAAAGTTGTTTTTAGCTGCCTGGTTTGCTAGATTGACATATACTAAATTCCTTTTTAAACGGGTGGGTTTATTTGATGTCGAACGACAATAGAATATTCATGATGTCACTGCGACAACTGTCGATAGACGTAGTATAAACCAGCCTTTAGTCTTTAAATCTTTCGTTGTTTAGTGCATAGCCTCACATGTGAATGCTTAAAGAAATGGGTGGGGGTAAGGCTTAAGAGGGTGTGAACGATGCTGAATGGGTGTAGACAAAGAAGAGCTTACCAAATCATTCAAGGGCCATTTTCTCAAAAGTGAGGTTACAAATGTATCAACTTTCAAAGCAGAATTACTTTCCCATTGTTCCTCAACTGTAGTGTATTACATAACATTTTCTATCTCTAGGTCTGTACTTTTATCCAATGTAAAAAACTAATTTTGCTCCACAAATTTTGCTACATAAGACCAATTTGAGCCGGTCAGTCACATTTGTTTGTGTTACAGCCTGAAATCAAAATGTATTAAATTGATTATCACCCCTCTACACACAATACCCCATGATGACAAAGTGAAAACATGTTTTTAGAAACTTCTGCAGATTTATTGAATATGAAATACAGAAATATCTAATTTACATAAGTATTTAATACTTTGTAGAAGCATCTTTGGCAGCGATTACAGCTGAGTCTTTCTGTGTGTTTGTGCCTTTGTGTGTGTGGAGCACAGACTTACATCTTGGTCTGGCCAGGCCATGTTCTGGTTGGGGTAGAGAAAGGGGGGATGGGGAGAGACAGGGGGAGAGAGGGGCGCCATGAATGTTAAAACAACAGCAGACGGGATGAGCACTCTGGGACCAGGCTCAGAAAAGCAAACACAGCATCAAGCGACAGGAAACGTCTCGCTCCACACAGAATACTGAGCTGCCCGGTTAAAAGAACCAAAGAGAGAAAGAGGTAGGGAGACAGAGAGAGAGAGAGAGAGACAGAGTGAGGGGGTTTGGGAGTGAGAGAGAGAGAGAGAATGGGAAAGCGAGAGTGGGGGAGTGGGCGACAGAGAGAGGAAGGGAGAGCGAGAAGAGGGGGAGTGGTCGAGAGAGAGATGGATAGAGAGAAAGGGGGGAGAGGGGTTGAAGTGAGATGGATTGAGAGAGCATGAGGTTGATAGCAAGCCTAAACACTTGCTTTGGCAGCAATCCATCTTTAAAATAACATCTACAGTATGATTGCATTAAGAGGTCCAGTCAGCATGTCAGCCAGCCAGTCAAAAGGCCTCAAAACAGATATCGCCAGCAGCTGAGACAACAGAGAAGGCTGTATTCCAATACTTTTAATAAAACTCTCTACACTACAGCACAAACCAACAGTCATCTCGCAATGTTTTTCTCTCTCTCACATCAAGCACACTGGCCCCAGTTTCACAATAAATTGTATTTATATAGAAACAAATAAACACATTGTCATTGGAGTCACAATAAAACCGTACAGAGTAATAGCATTCACTGCAAGTGTTATCTAACTTCCTGTGACAGTAAAAAAGTGCAAGTGGATAACATGTAGATAATAGCTATAGTAAGTTGGTGAAAGCCAGCCTGTTATTATGACACTTGACACCCAGATGATAGTGTGCCATTATCACATTATGGTGCTGAAGTGTAGAGAGGAAATCCACTGCCCACTGGCTGATGATGGAGCACACACACTCTCACTCTCTGAGGGCTCCATGACCGATGAGAGAAAACACACACTCATACTGCCTGATGATGGAGAACGCACACACACACACACACACACACACACACGACACACAGCACACACACACACACACACACACACACACACACACACACACACACACACACACACACACACACACACACACACACACACACACACACACACACACACACACACACACACACACACACACACACACACACACACAGCCTGGTAAAACCAATCAGTCTGGTCTGCTAAAGCAGGAAAGTCCGCATTCACATTTACTGAGAGTTGTACGACTGATGAGGTACTCTCCATCAGTGTCCCCACTACTACCATTAAGCCCTGAGCCCCTCTTTCTGTTTCTCTCTGTCTGTCTCTATTTGAGTAGAGTGTGTGAACAAAGAAAAAACACAAAGAAAGGCAAAACAAAGAAAAGGGAAGCAGCCATAATGGGTCATGCAATGAATCATCATCATGAGCAATGACAGCCTGAAAGAAAAGTGCAGCCAGTGCCGGACAGGGACACACATGAAGGGGTTAGGGTCCCAAAGACCCTCCCCATTATTGATTAAGGGGACCGTAAGATTCATATGTTTTGCTGCAGGCCTTATAATAGATACTGTTGCTATGTGCCTAAAAACTCCGCCACTATACGTTGCACAAGCCATCTATATTAGTCTTTGTGGTTTGCTTGCAGGAGTTTGCTTGCAGGCTAGGTCTGAGTCAGACCTAAACTAGATAAAGAGAAGTAACCACTGTCTGGTTTAGACATTTTGATCTTGTGTGACAGTGGACAATACTAATGAATTCAGAGAAGCTACTGTGCAAGGTTACCTTATAAGGTAACCTCAGCATATTGCTGTTTAAATACAGTTGAAGTCAGAAGTTTACATACACTAAGGTTGGAGTCATTAAAACTCGTTTTTCAACCACTCCACAAATTTCTTGTTACCAAACTATAGTTTTGGCAAGTCGGTTAGGACATCTACTTTGTGCATGACACAAGTAATTTTTCCAACAATTGTTTACAGACAAATGATTTAACTTATAATTCACTGTATCACAATTCCAGTGGGTCAGAAGTTTACATACACTAAGTTGACTGTGCCTTTAAACAGCTTGGAAAATTCCAGAAAATTATGTCATGGCTTTAGAAGCTTCTGTTAGGCTAACTGACATCATTTGAGTCAATTGGAGGTGTACCTGTGGATGTATTTCAAGGCCTACCTTCAAACCCAGTGCCTCTTTGCTTGACATCATGGGAAAAACAAAAGAAATCAGCCAAGACCTCAGAAAAAGAATTGTAGACCTCCACAAGTCTGGTTCAACCTTGGGAGTATTTTCCAAATGCCTGAAGGTATCACGTTCATCTGTACAAACAAAAGTACGCAAGTATAAACACCGTGGGACCACGCAGCCGTCATACCGCTCAGGAAGGAGAAGCGTTCTGTCTCCTAGAGATTAACGTACTTTGGTGCAAAAAGTGCAAATCAATCCCAGAACAACAGCAAAGGACCTTGTGAAGATGCTGGAGGAAACAGGTACAAAAGTATCTATATCCACAGTAAAAACGAGTCCTATATCGATATAACCTGAAAGGCTGCTCAGCAAGGAAGAAGCCACTGCTCCAAAACCGCTATAAAAAAACAGACTATGGTATGCAACTGCAGATGGGGACAAAGATTGCACTTTTTGGAGAAATGTCCTCTGGTCTGATGAAACAAAAAAAGAATAACTGTTTGGCCATAATGACCATCGTTATGTTTGGAGGAAAAAGGGGGACGCTTGCAAGCCGAAGAACACCATCCCAACAGAGAAGCACGGGGGTGGCAGCATCATGTTGTGGGGGTGCTTTGCAGCAGGAGGGACTGGTGCACTTCACAAAATAAATGGCATCATGAGGAAGCAAAATGATGTGGATATATTGAAGCAAAATCTCAAGACATCAGTCAGGAAATTAAAGCTTGGTTGCAAATGGGTCTTCCAATGGACAGTGAGTGACCCCAAGCATACTTCCAAAGTTGTGGCAAAATGGCTTAAGGACAACAAAGTCAAGGTATTGGAGTGGCTATCACAAAGCCCTGACCTCAATCCCATAGAACATTTGTGGGCAGAACTGAAAAAGCATGTGCAAGCAAGGAGGCCTACAAACCTGACTCAGTTACACCAGCTCGGTCAGGAGGAATGGGCTAAAATTCACCCAACTTATTGTGGGAAGCTTGTGGAAGGCTACCCGAAACGTTTGACCCAAGTTAAACAATTTAAAGGCAATGCTACCAAAATACTAATTGAGTGTATGTAAACTTCTGACCCACTGGGAATGTGATGAAAGAAATAAAAGCTGAAATAAATCATTCTCTCTACTATTATTCTAACATTTCACATTCTTAAAATAAAGTGGTGATCCTAGCTGACCTAAGACAGGGAATTTTTACTAGGATTAAATATCAGGAATTGTGAAAAACTGAGTTTAAATGTATTTGGCTAAGGTGTATGTAAACTTCCGACTTCACCTGTACATTGACGTAGGTGATCATACCACTAGGGAGTGATCACGTATAAAATCAGCTGCGCCCTTAGGTGGGGTGCAGAACTTACTCTGAAACACACGTGCTGTGTTTCCATTGTCAACTTCTATCTGCAATTGCATTAATAAAGGTTTAATTGATTTACTTAAAGAAGATATTGTCTGACTGCTGATTTCACCAATAAGCCAATGATTGACAAGGAACAAGGAACCCACCTCGACACACACACAGGAGCAGCAGGCAAGGTCAAATATATACAAATATATAGTGTACGTAATATGTTGAAGTAACTACGGATGCAGCACTCTAGAGAAGCCTGCTCAGTAGGCTGTGTTGGACTGTGTGTTCGCTCTCTCTCTCTCAAATCAAATCAAATTTTATTGGTCACATACACATATTTAGCAGATGTTATTGCGGGTGTAGCGAAATGCTTGTGTTCCTAGCTCCAACAGTGCAGTAGTATCTAACAGTATCTAACAGTTCACAACAATGCACACAAATCTAAAAGTAAAATAATTAAATTAAGAAATATATAAATATTAAGACGAGTACTGTCTGAGTGGCATTGACTAACATACAGTAGAATACAATAAATACATATGAAATGAGTTAAACACTATGTAAACATTATTAAAGTGACTAGTGTTCCATTTAAAGTGACCAGTGATACATATGTCTAGGTACATAGGGCGGCAGCCTCTAAGGTGCAGGGTTGAGTAACCAGGTGGTAGCCGGCTAGTGGTGGCTATTTAACAGTCTGATGGCCTTGAGATAGAAGCTGTTTTTCAGTCTCTCGGTACCAGCTTTGATGCACCTGTACTGACCTCGCCTTCTGGATGATAGCGGGATGAACAGGTCGTGGCTCGGGTGGTTGATGTCCTTGATGATCTTTTTGGCCTACCTGTGACATCGGGTGCTGTAGGTGTCCTGGAGGGCAGGCAGTGTGCCACTGTTGATGCGTTGGGCAGACCGCACCACCCTCTGGAGAGCCCTGCGGTTGCGGGAAGTGCAGTTGCCGTACCATGCGGTGATACAGCCCGACAGGATGCTCTCAATTGTACATCTGTAAAAGTTTGAGGGTCTTAGGGGCCAAGCCAAAATGTTCTTCAGCCTACTGAGGTTGAAGAGGCGCTGTTGCACCTTTTTCACCACACTGTCTGTTTGGGTGGACCCTTTCCGATTGTCAGTGATGTGTACGCCGAGGAACTTCAAGCTTTTCATCTTCTCCACTGCAGCCCCGTCGATGTGAATAGCGGTGTGCTCTCTCTGCTGTCTCCTGAAGTCCACGATCAGCTTCTTAGTTTTGTTGACGTTGAGGGAGAGGTTATTTTCCTGGCACCACTCCCCAGATCCCTCACCTCCTTCCTGTAGGCTGACTCGTCATTGTTGGTAATCAAGCCTACTACTGTAGTGTCGTCTGCAAACTTGATGATTGAGTTGGAGGCGTGCATGGCCATGCAGTCATGGGTGAACAGGGAGTACAGGAGGGGGCTGAGCATACACACTTGTGAGGCCCGTGTGTTGAGGATCAGCGTAGTGGAGGTGTTGTTTTCTAGCTTCACCACCTGGGGGTAGCCCATCAGGAAGTTCAGGACCCAGTTACACAGGGCAGGGTTCAGACCCAGGGCCCCGAGCTTAATGATGAGCTTGGAGGGTACTATGGTGTTGAAGGCTGACCTATAGTCAATAAACAGCATTCTTGCATAGGTATTCCTCTTGTCCAGATGTTATAAGGCAGTGTGCAGTGCAATGGCGTTTGCATAATCTGTGGATCTATTGGGGCGGTATACAAATTGAAGTGGGTCAAGGATATCAGGTAAGGTGGAGGTGATATGATCCTTAACTAGCCTCTCAAAGCACTTCAAGATGACAGAAGTTAGTGCTATGGGTCGATAGTCATTTAGTTCAGTTACCTTTGCTTTCTTGGGTACAGGAACTATGGTGGACAAGCAAGTAGTAGACAAGCAAGTGGGGACAGCACACTGGGATAGGGAGAGATTGAATATGTCCGTAAACACTCCAGCCAGCTGATCTGCGCATGCTCTGAGGACGCGGCTAGGGATACCGTCTGGGCCGGCGGCTTTGTGAGGGTTAACACGCTTAAATGTCTTACTCACATTGGCCACGGAGAACGAGAGCCCACAGTCCTTGGGAGCGGACCACGTCGGTGGCACTGTTTTATCCTCAAAGCGGGTGAAGAAGGTGTTTAGCTTGCCGGGGGCAAGACATCGGTGTCCTAGACGTGGCTGGTTTTCCCTTTGTAATTGGTATGTCTTGTGTCTGAGCCGTTGAATTGCGACTTCACTTTGTCTCTGTACTGACGTTTTGCCTGTTTGATTGCCTTACGGAAGGAATAATTACACTGTTTGTATTCGACCATATTCCCAGTCACCTTGCCATGGTTAAATGCGGGGGTTCACACTTTCAGTTTTGAGCGAATACTGCCATCTATCCACGGTTTTTGGTTTAGTAATCACAGTGGGAACAACATCCCCTATACACTTCCTAATGAACTCAGTCACCGTGTCCGTGTATACATCAATGTTATTCTCATTGGTCAGACAAGCATTGAATAGACCTTAGCACAGGTACTTCCTGTTTAAGTTTCTGCCTATAGGAAGGGAGAAGCAGAATGAAGTCGTGATCTGATTTGCCGAAGGGAGGGCAGGGGAGGGTCTTGTATCCATCCTGGAAGGGAGAGTAACAATGGTTGAGAGTTTTTGAAGCGCGAGTACTACAGACAATGTGCTCATTTTCCTCAAATTTGCTTTGTTAAACTCCCAGCTACAATAAATGCGGCCTCAGGATATGTGGTTTCCATTTTGCACAAAGTCCAGTGTAGTTCCTTGAGGGCCATTGTGGTATTGGCTTGAGGGGGAATATATACGGCTGTGACTAAAACCCAAGATAATTATTTTGAGAGGTCGACATTTGACAGTGAGATATTCTAGGTTGGGTAAACAAAAAGACTTGAGTTCCTGTACGATATCACAATCACACTATGAGTAGTTAATCATGCAATATACACCACTGCCTTGCTTCTTCCCGGAGAGTTCTTTATTCCTGTCTGCGCGATGTACTGAGAACCCAGCTGGCTGTATGGACAGGGACAGTATATCCGAAGAGAGCCATGATTCTGTGAAACAGAGTATGTTACAGTCCCTGATGTCTCTCTGGAAGGAGATCCTCGCCCTGAGCTTGTTTACTTTATTGTCCAGGGACTGAACATTAGCTAGTAAAATACTCGGAAGCGGTGGATGGTGCGCACGCCTCCTGAGTCGGACTAGAAGTCCACTCCGAATACCTCTTCTCCGCCTGTGGCGTCTTGGAGCAGCCTCTGGAATAAGTTAAATTGCCCTGTGGGGTACGAACAAAGGTTCTAATTCGGGAAAGTCGTATTTCTGGTCATAATGCTGGTGAGTTACCGCCACTCTGATATCCAAAAGTTATTTCCGGATGTATGTAATAACATAAAAACAATTCTGGGCTAATAATGTAATAAATAACAAAAATAAATAAATACTGTGAAGTTGCTTAGGGGCTAGAAACAGAGCTGCCATGTCTGTCGGCGTCATCTCTCTCCCTCCCTCTCTCTGTCTCTCTTAGTGGGGTGTTAAGAAGAGTAGCAGAAGGCAAATAGGATACAGGGATACTATGTCCTTTGTGTCAGTTTGAATTGGGTTGAGGAAGTTCGTATTTATCTGCCTGTAGTATGGAGAGTGATGCATTTTAACCTATGCATCTGCAGCATCCAATGTAATACAAGTACATCAGGTCATTTTCAAAGAAGACATTTCCCACTATTTAAACTTCAGTCTTGAAGACTAATATGAGGGTATATCAAGATAGTTCTTCTAATGTCTAGATGACCCCTGCCCCCCTACATTCCTTAGCCTCTTCCCTCTTCCTCACCCCGCTGGGGGTCCTAGCTCACCCCCTTGCCCCCTCCCCTTTCCCCCCAGGCCATGCAGGGGTGTTGTTTCTCAGAGAGGGCCGGATGACCGAGGGGGGCCGATCTCGTCAGTGTGTCCCAGCTGAGCCTGTGTTCTGTCCAGCCCAGACTGAGACTTCCAGCCAGGCCATTCTTCTCCTCATTGTTCCCATCCTAAACAATAAACAAGGCTTTTGTTGAATGTTTTGCTGACTCAAACAACATCAAAGACCACTGTGATAAAAATCCTTGGGAAACCAGAACAGGTTCTAAAAGATTATCAGAATGAAACCTTTTGATTTAAAAGACTATATTGAAAGTGATTAACTGTCTGTGAAAAGCAGTGGATTTCAGTTCAACTGAGATAATTGAATTGTCATTCAAACAGATCATTTGTCATGATAATGTCTTCGGCATCGCCTTTGACCGAGGCATATAAGTATGATCAGCTCTGTTTGACGTGCATGTGAACGTGCGTGTGTCTGTGTGAGATCCACAAACAGTGAATGTGAGAGTGAACCCTCTCTTCCACTCAGAGAGGCTAACTAGCTCCCACAGGGCCCAGTCAATCAGAGCCTCCTTAAGGTCTTTGCTGATCGATTGTCTCTTCTGAGAAGCTGACATCTGAGGTGTGCTGACAGCAGTCCCACCCAGCACATGCCTCGCCTCCAGATGTTGACATACACCAATGGAGAACATCCTTCAGGTCCCAGTGTGTGTGTGTCTACTAATCTTGGTCACATTACCACAGTGCTGTGTTTACCCCTTCTCCCCCTCTACCCTGGGGTGGATTGAGCTCTTCATCACCATGGCGACAGCATGGCCACCTCAAGCTCTCACGTCAGTGTGTGTGTGTTGTTTACCACGTTTACCGGTAACTCTCTCAACGGTTGACCTTGTTAGTCGTCAGAGTATGGCCAGTGGCAAGAGCCGTCAACAGACACCCACCCACCCACGCACGCAGGCACGCACGCACCGCCTGAGTGGGTGCATACAGTACATAGGGGCATATCGGCCATGGCCAGGCCAGGCTCCATATAAGGGGAGAGGGCTCAGGTGGGATGTACGGGTATATCAACACATACAGTACACACCCCTTGACCTTTTCCACATTTTGTTACGTTACTAAAATTGATTAAATCATTTTTTCCCCCTCATCAATCTACACACAATACCCCATAATGACAAGCAAAATTTTTTTTTTGAAATTGTTGCAAATCTATAAAAAATGAAAAACAGGAATATCACATTTACATACAAATGCCTTCTGTTAAATGCTCCTGTATTTATATATCTGTATATGTTATGTATGTTGTGACTGCTGTTGTGCAAAGTTGTCATCAAGGCAAAGGGTGGCTACTTTGAAGAATCTCAAATACATTATTCCATTTGTGGTATTTCATAGATTTTATGTAGAAAATAGTAAGAACAAAGAAAAATCCTGGAATGAGTACTGTGTCCAAACTTTTAACTGGTACTGTATGTAACAATGTATGTACACTACAGTTCAAAAGTTTTGGGTCACTTAGGAATGTCCTTGTTTTTGAAAGAAAAACAATTTTTTTGTCCATTAAAAGAACATCAAATTGATCAGATATACAGTGGAGACATTGTTAATGTTGTAAATGAATATTGTAGCTGGAAACTGCAGATTTTTTATGGAATATCTACATAGGCGTACAGAGGCCCATTATCAGCAACCATCCCGCCTGTGTTCCAATGGCACGTTGTGTTAGCTAATCCAAGTTGATCATTTTAAAAGGCTAATTGATCATTAGAAAACCCTTTTGCAATTATGTTAGCACAGCTGAAAACTATTGTTCTAATTAAAGAAGAAATAAAACTGTCCTTCTTTAGACTAGTTGAGTATCTGGAGCGTCAGCATTTGTGGGTTCGATTACAGGCTCAAGTCGCCAGAAACAAATAACATTCTTCTGAAACTCGTCAGTCTATTCTTGATCTGAGAAATTAAGACTTTCCATGTGAGAAATTGCCAAGAAACTGAAGATCTCGTACAACGCTGTGTACTACTCCCTTCACAGAACAGCGCAAACTGGCTCTAAACAGAATAGAAAGAGGCCCCAATGCACATCTGAGCAAGAGGACAAGTACATTAGAGTGTCTAGTTTGAGAAACAAGCGCCTCACAAGTCCTCAACTGGCATCTTCATTAAATAGTAAAATGTGATATTTCCGCAAAACACCAGTCTCAACATCCAGGCTCTTGCCTTCCCTGTAGCTCAGTTGGTAGAGCATGGTGTTTGCAACGCCAGGGTTGTGGGTTCGATTCCCACAGGGGGCCAGTACGGAAAGAAGAAAGAAAAAAGTTATGTATGAAATGAAATGTATGCATTCACTACTGTAAGTCGCTCTGGATAAGAGCGTCTGCTAAATGACTAAAATGTAAAAATGTAACAGTGAAGAGGTGACTCCGGGATGCTGGCCTTCTAGGCAGAGTCGCAAAGAAAAAGCCATATCTCAGACTGGCCAATGAAAAGATTAAGATGGGCAAAAGAACATAGACACTGGACAGAGGAACTCTGCCTAGAAGGCCAGCATCCCGGAGTCGCCTGTTGACGTTGAGACTGGTGTTTTGCGGAAATATCACATTTACATCAGTATTCAGATCCTTTACTCAGTACTTTGTTGAAGCACCTTTGGCAGTAATTACAGCCTTGAGTCTTCTTGGGTATGACACTACAAGCTTGATACACCTATATTTGGGGAGTTTCTCCCATTCTTCTGTGCAGATGCTCTCAAGCTCTGTCAGGTTGGATGGGGAGCGTCGCTGCACAGCTATTTTCAGGTCTCTCCAGAGATGTTCGATCGCGTTCAAGTCCAGGCTCTGGCTGGGCCACTCAAGGAAATTCAGAGACTTGTCGCCAAGCCACTCCTGCATTGTCTTGGCTGTGTGCTTAGGGTCGTTATCCTGTTGGAAGGTGAACCTTCGCCCCAGTCTGAGGTTCTGAGTGCTCTGGAGCAGGTTTTCATCAAGGACCTCTCTGTACTTTGCTCCGTTCATCTTTCCCTCGATCCTGACTAGTCTCCCAGTCCCTGCTGCTGAAAAACATCCCACAGCATGATGCTGCTTCCACCATGCTTCACCGTAGGGAAAGTGCCAGGTTTCCTTCAGACATGACGCTTGGCATTGAGGCCAAAGAGTTCAATCTTGGTTTCATCAGACCAGAGAATCTTGTTTCTCATGATCTGAGAGTCCTTTAGGCGCCATTTGGCAAACTCCAAGTGGAGGAGTGGCTTCAGTCTGGCCACTTTCCCATAAAGGCCTGATTGGTGGAGTGCTGCAGAGATGGTTGTCCTTCTGGAAGGGTGTCCCATCTCCACAGAGGAACTCTGGAGCACTGTCAGAGTGATCATCGGCCCTTGTCCCACGATTGCTCAGTCTCAAGACTCTTCCTAGCGTCTGGCCACTTTCTCATAAAGGCCTGATTGGTGGAGTGCTGCAGAGATGGTTGTCCTTCTGGAAGGTTCTCCCATCTCCACAGAGGAACTCTGGAGCACTGTCAGAGTGATCATCGGCCCTTGTCACACGATTGCTCAGCTTGGCCAAGCTCTGCCAAGCTAGGAAGAGTCTTGGTGGTTCCAAACGTCTTCCATTTAAGAATGATGGCAGCTACTGTGTTCTTGGGGACCTTCAATGCAGCAGAAATTTGTTGGTACCCTTCCCCAGATCTGTGAATCGACACAATCCTCTCAGAGCTCTATGGACAATTCCTTCAACCTCATGACTTGGTTTTTGCTCTGACATGTACTGTCAACTGTGGGACCTTATATAGACAGATGTGTGCATTTCCAAATCATGTCCAATCAATTGAATTTACCACAAGTGGACTCCAAGTTTTAGAAACTTCTCAAGGATGATCAATGGAAATAGGATGCACCTGAGCTCAATAAGGTATTTTTATTTTTTATGTTTAAAACATTTGCAAACATTTCTAAAAACCTGTTTTCGCTTTGTCATTATGGGGTATTGTGTGTACATTGATGAGGATTTGTTTTTGTTTTATCCATTTTAGACTAAGGCTGTAACGTAACAAAATTTGAAAAGGGGAACGGGTCTGAATACTTTCCGAATGCACTGTATGTATATTATTTTACTGCTGTAGGTATATCATTATTGTTTGGATAAGCTTATTTACTATTATGTATAGATTTGTATCTTACATTTTTTCACTCTTTATGCGATCCGCACTGCAGAGCACACAGGAAGAAGAATTATCACTGAATTATCACAGTGAATTATTGTAATGTTTGTTTATGTGTCAATTAATACCATAAGGGATGGGTTGCCAATTGGCGATTTGATACGAAAATAAAATGTCATTCATTCATTCATAGAGTGTAAGTAATTTCAGTTTTTCATTTTCAATACATTTGCAAAAATGTCTAAAAACCTGTTTTTGCTTTTAGACAGTTGCATTTTTTTTCAACATCAAAAACTGCATTAAAACTGCCATCCTCTTTTAGTTTTTTTCGTGACAGGATCACAGGAAGATGGTGTTCAAAATCAAACACATATTAGCCGTTAGCCCTTTATCGTGATCACTAAAGACCCTAGCTTTATTATGCTGGTATTGTGATCTAATACAGTAGCTACTAAATCAAATTCAATCCTAGCATATTCAATTAAATCCATCCCAGTAATTATTATTGACCACAGTAAATGGTTGTAATAATGCTCTGTATCCCCAATAGGATTAGCGCTTCATAGGATGCATCCCAAACGGGCACTCTATTCTCTATTTCCTACTTTTGACCAGGGCGCATAGGGCTATGGTCAAAAGTAATGCACTATAGGGAATAGGGTGCAATTTGGGACACACATGTATTTCGTGGTTTTCATTTTTAATGGGAAATAATCCCCCTCTTCATTACAGTGGTGCCTGTTTTTCCATCTCAGTTTAATTAGAGTCTTGTTTGACCACAGGCCTTATAACAATACGGCTGTGGTATAATAAAAAAGGGAGGGGCTGTCTGAGAGAGAGGCCATTCCGGCTCCACAGACAGATGAGATAATATATGACAGTTTCTGACACCTACCTCAGATGAACCGTGCAGTGGAGAGGACACACACACACACACACACACACACACACACACACACACACACACACACACACACACACACACCACACACACACACACACACACACACACACACACACACACACACACACACACACACACACACACACCGCAGATTCAATATTCCTACAGGGCTAGTCAAATACGGCCTCTTCAAAGTGATGGTTAATTATATCCCAATTACATTACCTCTTCAACTCTGAAAACATGAATTACAGCTTTTAGAGTCGTGTTAGTAGGGAAATATCACCTCAAGACCCACCTTACTAAATGGAGCAAAAGAGGTATCCTACAAAACAATACACTGGAATCTGTTGAAACTGAAAGGTATAAACCCCACTAACCTTTAAAGTTACAGTCTGGGATCTGGGAATCAGAATCTGTTGAAAGATTTATAAACCCCCTCTAACCTTTATCAAACCAGAATGACGGTTTGGTAGAAAGAGGAGGGTGATCTCAACTGCCCAACCTCCCGTTCTGTGTAACACTATCCACACCGTTGCCTCAGCCTGGTTAGCCAGCAGCCTTAAGGAGAGGTGTTTGACTGTGACAGGACTGTGTGTCTCCAGACATTAGCAGGTAATTAGTGGGCCGTTGTTGGCCCAGGGCCGGTCGGCCATGATGGTGGAACACCGTTGGTTGTCTCTCTGACCTTTACTGGCCTGATATTAAGCTTCATTTGTGGCACAGCTCTAGCAGTAACCTTTTCCTTTCACCAGGCAGACCACCATGTGCTCAGAGGTGGCCCGTGGCCATATCCGTTCCTAGTTCTGGAATGTCATTTTAGAGCTTGAAAATGATGCCGAAGACATCAAATGAATCAATTCATTAATGATTTAGACATGAATGGCTGTTGTCCTGACACAAAAACAATAGATGTGTCTGCAGAATTATGCAACACTCAATGTTAACCCTTTACACTCATACCCGTATACGGGTTGAAAATGGCAGATTTGGGCGCTGATAAGCGCGTAAATTGGAACGCAGTGGCTGTACAGTAACATGCTATGAATGTCATCAGAGTTCAGGTTCTGCGCTTCACAGCTCTCGATCTGTATGGGTTTGACTGACAGCTGTTCTGAACATGAGCACCTCACGTGACAAGAAGTTGCCCCCCATCCCTCCGGATATTGGGCAACTTTTGCAAATGTTTTGTTGTCTGAGTGAGGGAAATATGTAAATTAAGAGGACTCGATGTATTTTAAAAGATGAGACGTATTTTAAAATACTGATTTGATGTCATACAAGCAAGCCAAACACCCGTGAGTCCAAATGTGTACTTCACATTTCCATATCATAAAACTCATGTCATATACAGATGTAGGATATTAATTTGAAACCGTTTGCTAGAGCAGGAAAATAACCTTGCACCAAAAGGAAATGTGAATTATTGTAATTCATGGACATTTTGTTTAAGGGTTAATCCATTTTTCATTAGGGCAAATAAAGTCTGGCATTTTAAAGTGATCGAAAGGGGACCATCATGCTCTCCCAGAGGCTTGGCTGGTGCTTAAAACACGTAAATTCTGACAAACAAAAGGTGTAATGGGTCCGCACTCTATAAGACGTTGCATAAAGCTTACTTCATTTTTAGATTTTTATATTATTTTCACAGCATCAGTTTCGGCTTTGCAGCCTTCTTCAGTGAATAGGTACAATTTAATTTAAACAGCGGAGTCAATCACCACCTTCCGGAGACACCTGAAACCCCACCTCTTTAAGGAATACCTGGGATAGGATAAAGTAATCCTTCTAACCCCCCCCCCCTTAAAAGATTTAGATGCACTATTGTAAAGTGGTTGTTCCACTGAATATCATAAGGTGAGTGCACCAATTTGTAAGTTGCTTCTAATCAGGGTTGTCACTCATCTTCCAATCAGGGATGTGGCTTTTCTGGTCTACCTGTATATAAGTTAGTCACAAAGAAATACAGAATTATAGGCTATGGGAGCAGGCACGAATGGCAATTCATGAATCATTTGACTTAGGTGTCTTCTCACTTGGATACATTATACCAATTCATGAGACAGCTTACCACAAAGGACATCAGGCTCAGCCATTCATAAATGTGTGGGACTGACTCACAAACGATATGCAAAATCTGATATGGACAGTGTTCTTGTAAAACAGTCTAAATTTGGCATATAGGAAGGAGGTGAAATCTAGTTCTTTGTTTAACCTGTGTGGAGATACAGAACTTAATTTATACAGTATATCCACATGGCTTCTCTTTGGAGACCTTTGTTGTCGTAATTTCTCTGCGTGGTGGATGAACTTTTTAGATCCCGACGCAATGCAATTCATTAATAGAATGATTTTGTTCTATAAAGTGTCTAGCAACTGGCAAGGGGATATCTTGACGTCTGATAGTGGATTTATGTTCTCCAAGGTGTTTCAAGACGCGACAGGAAAATGCAGGAAAATTCTCAGCCATAAAGAGTGATCAAACTAAGATCCTACATCTGTACAGTGTCAGCATTTATAATCACTATGTTTGATGTACAGTTACAAGATGACATGGCATCATAGCCTGGGTTGCTCTGAACAGAATAAGCTTATGTTTGTCTATAAATTATGTTCGCTGCTGCACACGCACCTGAATGCACTCATGACTCCTTTCTATGCGGACTAAAATTAAGATCTGTTTCTCTGAATTGCCTTGTGAAAGCCTAACACTGTAAGATCGTATTTTTGTCATGTCCTGGTCTGTTTCACCTGTCCTTGTGCTTGTCTATACCCCCCCTCCAAGTGTCGCTCATCTTCCCCATTATCCCCTGGGTACTTATACCTGTGTTCTCTGTTTGTCTGTTGCCAGTTCGTCTTGTTTGTCAAGTCAACCAGTGTTTTTTGTATCAGCTCCTGCTTTTCCCAAGTCTCTCTTTTCTCGTCCTCCTGGTTTTGACCCTTGCCTGTCCGGACCCTGAGTCCGCCCACCTGACCACTCTGCCTGACCCTGACCCTGAGCCTGCCTGCCGTCCTGTACCTTTGCCCCGTCTCTGGATTACCGACCACTACCTGACCTGACTCTGAGCCTGCCTGCCGTCCTGTACCTTTGCCCCGTCTCTGGATTACCAACCTCTGCCTGACCTGACCCTGAGCCTGCCTGCCGTCCTGTACCTTTGCCCCGTCTCTGGATTACCGACCACTACCTGACCTGACCCTGAGCCTGCCTGCCGTCCTGTACCTGTACCCCACCTCTGGATTACCGACCTCTGCCTGACCTGACCCTGAGCCTGCCTGCCGTCCTGTACCTTTGCCCCGTCTCTGGATTACCAACCTCTGCCTGACCTGACCCTGAGCCTGCCTGCCGTCCTGTACCTTTGCCCCTGTTGCTGTAATAAACATTGTTACTTCGACACGGTCTGCATCTGGGTCTTACCTTATCCTGATAATTTTATAAATTAGCTAGTCATGTTGGCAATAGAAGCTTTCAAACCATGCCCACCTGACCCAGATTGCAATTTCTAATGGACCGTTTTTGGATTGCGTAAACAAATCAAATTAAATTGTATTTGTCACATACACATGGTTAGCAGATGTTAATGCGAGTGTAGCAAAATGCTTGTGCTTCGAGTTCCGTCCATGCAGTAATATCTAACAAGTAATCTAACCTAACAATTTCCAACAACTACCTTATACACACACAAGTGTAAAGGAATGAATAAGAATATGTACATAACAATATATGAATGATTGATGGCCGAACGGCACAGGCAAGCTGCAGTAGATGGTATAGAGTACAGTATATACATATGAGATGAGTAATGTAGGGTATGTAAACATTATATAAAGTGGCATTGTTTAAAGTGGCTAGTGATACATTTATTACATACATTTTTCCATTATTAAAGTGGCTAGAGTTGAGTCAGTATGTTAGCAGCAGCCACTCAATGTTAGTGATGGCTTTTTAACAGTCTGATGGCCTTGAGATAGAAGCTGTTTTTCAGTATCTCGGTCCCCACTTTGATGCACCTGTACTGACCTCGCCTTCTGGATGATAGCGGGGTGAACAGGCAGTGGCTCGGGTGGTTGTTGTCCTTGATGATCTTGTTGGCCTTCCTGTGACATCGGGTGGTGTAGGTGTCCTGGAGGGCAAGTAGTTTGCCCCCGGTGATGCGTTGTGCAGACCTCACTACCCTCTGGAGAGCCTTGCAGTTGTGGGTGGATCAGTTGCCGTACCAGGCGGTGATACAGCCCGACAGGATGCTCTCGATTGTGTATCTGTAAAGGTTTGTGAGTGTTTTTGGTGACAAACCGAATTTCTTCAGCCTCCTGAGGTTGAAGAGGCGCTGCTGCGCCTTCTTCACCACGCTGTCTGTGTGGGTTGACCATTTCAGTTTGTCCGTGATGTGTACACCGAGGAACTTAAAACTTCCCACCTTCTCCACTACTGTCCCGTCGATGTGGATAGGGGGCTGCTCCCTCTGCTGTTTCCTAAAGTCCACGATCATCTCCTTTGTTTTGTTGACATTGAGTGTGAGGTTATTTTCCTGACACCACACTCCGAGGGCCCTCACCTCCTCCCTGTAGGCCGTCTCGTCGCTGTTGGTAATCAAGCCTACCACTGTAGTGTCGTCTGCAAACTTGATGATTGAGTTGGAGGCGTGCATGGCCACGGAGTCATGGGTGAACAGGGAGTACAGAAGAGGGCTGAGAACGCACCCTTGTGGGACCCCAGTGTTGAGGATCAGTGGGGTGGAGATGTTGTTACCTACCCTCACCACCTGGGGGCGGCCCGTCAGGAAGTCCAGGACCCAGTTGCACAAGGCGGGGTCGAGTGGGTCTAGGGTGTCAGGTAGGGTGGAGGTGATATGGTCCTTGACTAGTCTCTCAAAGCACTTCACGATGACAGAAGTGAGTGCTACGGGGCGGTAGTCATTTAGCTCAGTTACCTTAGCTTTCTTGGGAACAGGAACAATAGTGGCCCTCTTGAAGCATGTGGGAACAGCAGACTGGGATAAGGATTGATTGAATATGTCCGTAAACACACCAGCCAGCTGGTCTGCGTATGCTCTGAGGACGCGGCTGGGGATGCTGTCTGGGCCTGCAGCCTTGCGAGGGTTAACACGTTTAAATGTTTTACTCACGTGGGCTGCTGTGAAGGAGAGCCCGCAGGTTTTGGTAGCGGGCCGTGTCAGTGGCACTGTATTGTCCTCAAAGCGAGCAAAGAAGTTTTTTAATTTGTCTGGGAGCAAGACATTGTGGTCCGCAACAGGGCTGGTTTTTCTTTTGTAGTCCGTGATTGACTGTAGACCCTGTCACATACCTCTCGTGTCTGAGCCGTTGAATTGCGACTCTACTTTGTCTCTATACTGATGCTTAGCTTGTTTGATTGCCTCGCGGAGGGAATAGCTACACTGTTTGTATCAATCCACGGTTTCTGGTTGGGGAATGTTTTAATTGACGCTGTGGGTACAACATCACCGATGCACTTGCTAATAAACTTGCTCACCGAATCAGCGTATTCATCAATGTTGTTGTTCGACGCTATGCGGAACATATCCCAGTCCACGTGATCGAAGCAATCTTGAAGCGTGGAATCCGATTGGTCGGACCAGCGTTGAACAGACCTGAGCATGGGTGCTTCCTGTTTTAGTTTCTGTCTATAGGCTGGGAGCAACAAAATGGAGTTGTGGTCAGCTTTTCCAAAAGGGGGGCGGGGGAGGGCTTTATATGCGTTGCGGAAGCTAGAATAACAATGATCCAGAGTTTTGCCAGCCCGGGTCGCGCAATCGATATGCTGATAAAATTTAGGGAGCCTTGTTTTCAGATTAGCCTTGTTAAAATCCCCAGCTACAATAAATGCAGCCTCAGGATATGTGGTTTCCAGTTTACATAGAGTCAAATTAAGTTCTTTCAAGGCCGTCGATGTGTCTGCTTGGGGAGGAATATACACGACTGTGATTATAATCGAAGAGAATTCTCTTGGTAGATAATGCGGTCGGCATTTGATTGTAAGGAATTCTAGGTCAGGTGACCAAAAGGACTTGAGTTCCTGTATGTTGTTATGATCACACCACATCTCGTTAATCATAAGGCATACACCCCCGCCCTTCTTCTTACCAGAGAGATGTTTGTTTCTGTCGGCGCGATGCGTGAAGAAACCAGGTGGCTGTACCGACTCCGATAGTGTGTCTCGAGTGAGCCATGTTTCCGTGAAACAAAGAACGCTACAGTCTCTGATGTCTCTCTGGAAGGCAACCCTTGCTCGGATTTCGTCTACCTTGTTGTCAAGAGACTGGACATTGGCGAGTAGTATGCTCGGGAGCGGTGCGCGATGTGCCCGTCTACGGAGCCTGACCAGAAGACTGCTCCGTCTGCCCCTTCTGCGGCGCCATTGTTTTGGATCACCAGCTGGGATCCGATCCATTGTCCTGGGTGGTGGACCAAACAGAGGATCTGCTTTGTGAAAGTCATATTCCTGGTCATAATGTTGGTGAGTTGACGGTGCTCTTATATCCAATAGTTCCTCCCGACTGTATGTAATAAAACCTAAGATTTCCTGGGGTAACAATGTAAGAAATAACACATAAAAAAACAAAATACTGCATAGTTTCCTAGGAACGGGAAGCGAGGCGGCCATCTCAAAATGGCGGGGATGCAAATTTGTGTTCCAAACAAAAAAACTACAAGTGTGCTTACTCTAGTTACTCTACACAGCTAGGAAAGCGCAAAAAAGCACCTTATAGTTAAAGACTCTTCTTTGAGTCATAAAAGTGCATTGAAATTACTTAATAAGTGCACACTTTAGAGAGGTGTGTAGTCACTTGGAGATACCAGTTAGTCCTCTCACTCAAACCCTTGTCATTGTTTTGTCTTATGTTGCACCAACTACCCCACAGGAATATTGTTATCATGTTACAGAGTATTTTCAGATTTCGTTATAAACAAATGCAGCAAAATGTACAGTAAATGTAAAATGCACATAAAATAAATCAATAGTGTAATGCTTGGATTCAGTCTTGTGTCAGGTGAACTTTTTCCTGAACTTTGGTCTAATAATTTCCCCATAATCTCCAAAATGTTCCCTGTCAAATCGCTACCATACTTATGCATATGCATTTCATATGTATTCTGTAAGAAACATTTCAATTTAGTCCTATCCATATAGGCCAATTCCCACTAGTGTAAAGAGTTAGTCATTCCATGAACAGAAATACATTCCCATCCAGCTATTAGCCAAAGCCTCTTATTGCATTCCAGAAACCAGATAATTATTATTCTCTCCAGCAGAACTACTGAGTGTAAAGAGAGATCATATAATACTGGTAGGTGCCAATACCCCACAGCTAGAAGCATTGAGATACAGTGTGTGTATGAAATAAAGTATCAGAAATCAGATAAGCAGTCACAAGTCTCCATCAAGATTGGGACCATGTCAATCTCCCAGTTAAAGGAGATCATAGGGGAAAATACAACAGCCAGTGTACAGTATAGTAGAGCCCATTCAGATGCAGTTTGTGTGCTAGAGGAAGAAACTAATCTACTCTAACATTCACTAGTCTCTATCAAGATCAGACTATCTGCTGACCATCTCCTGGTCAGCTGTTTTCATCACAGAGGATTTGCAGTGTGTTAGGAACACGGGCATTGAGTCAGAATGATGAAAAAGGCCAGGGAGAGGGCATGGAGGTAGCACAGGGTGGAGGGATGACTCAAAGTTCACAATCCAACGTGCCTGAAAACAGGAACAATTGATCTGAAAACTCATCCAATACTTTCTGACCATTTATCAGGGACCATTTATCAGACGTAAGTAAAGCTAGTACATGTTTTGCCGTAAAGTCACCTTTAAACTTGTCTTAACACACTTATTGCCCTAAGGCTCTGTGCTTGGTCGAGCAAGGTACAGTAGTCGGTCAATTGACTGAAGTCAAACCCCTGGACTATTCCCTAGGGTGCTATTTCAGTTGCAGACTTGCTACTGTAAGCTAGCTAACACACCCCATACTGTGACGGAATGTAGCTAAGAGGGAGAACAGAATGGTGCAGAGACCAGGCAGACCCCCAACCTCCTTCCTTAGCTTTTGTTTACCGGCTCAAACCAATATCCCCTCTGAGAGTGTTAGCTACATTTGCTGGCCTGGCACGGCACACTGGCCCTCACACATGGATCACATCAGAGACCCAGTACTAATGCCACTGGGCATAATGGGCTCCTTAAACTGGCTATGAGCGGAAGGCTAAGCCAGGTGAATGTGAGTGCAATGGATGTTGGACACAGGGCCTAGAAAGGGAACACACATATTCACGCTCATGCACGCTATCACTTACATGTCTGCTCAGACACACACGTGCACACACATGCACACAAGCACGCACACACACACACACTTGCGTTTACACGCCAGTTCCATAGACACACATCAGGTGATCATGGAACTCAGGAGCTGATCGTTGACTTGTGGACTACAGGAGACAGAAGAGGGATCCCGCCCCCATCCTCATCAACGGGGCTACAGTGGAGAGGGTCAAAAGCTTCAAGTTCCTAGGCGAGCACATCACTGAGGACTTGAAATGGTGCCACCACAACGACACCGTGGTGAAGAAGGCACAACAGCGCCTCTTCAACCTCAGGTGGCTGAAGAAATTTGTCATGGCCCCTAAGACCCTCACAAAATTCTACAAATACACCATTGAAAGCATTCTGTCGGGTTGCATCACCGCCCGGTACTCTGCCTGGCACCTTAGACACTGTCACCAGCCGACTACCGTCCGGTACTGCACCTTGAGACTAATGCCCCATGTTTATAGAGTCATTGCACGCTGGTCACCTCATATTTAGTTTATATACTGTTGTTTACTCACTGTGTATGTATATACTGTTGTTTACTCACTGTGTATGTATATACTGTTGTTTACTCACTGTGTATGTATATACTGTATTCTCAACATAGCTCATCCTAATATACCTACTATTTTCTTTCCAAATTATATACTGTCTATACACACCACATATTTACATTCTGGATTCTCACACATGCTCACTCTACTTGGATTGTTATTTTTTGATTTCTTGTTTAGATCTGCAAATCTGTGTAGGTGACCAATAAACTTTGATTTGATTTGATCAATTCCACTGTATTCTTTGAGCTGAATCACTTTGCTTTGATTTTCTGACATTGATGATATCATCTTTTGGCCACACAGTGAGGACAGGTGAGGCGATGGTTTGTCTATAAACACAGCAAGCTATTATGTCAAAACAGCCTAAAACCTCAAACATTATAAGTCATGTGTTACTGACCAATCTTTAAGAACCCTATTGTTAGTCATAACAGTATTTAATAAAGAGCAAGTTATAAAACAAAGAAATTCTTAGTAAGCTGTCTCAATGTGAGACTAATAAGGACATAGTACTGTAAAGGAATTCTCCAGTCCTTTTGTATTCTTTTTAGCCAGTAGTTCTCAAAGTAGCGCTCACGAGCCAAAAGAGGACCCTGAAAATGGTGTACTACGTCACATATGTGTAGATATGTGTACGACGTCATTACTCTCTCTCTCTCTCGCTCTGCTGTGGGTGCATCATGTGCATCTTGCTAGCTGTCACTCCCCATATGGTGAGGGCCTGAAGTTTATTGGTTGAACTCAAATTGCTAGGGGGCATGCAAAACAGTTGTTTTCAAACTAGGGATTTTCTGGCTAATTGAGGTAAGACAGTAATTCTGCTCATAGATTATGTATGTACAATATAAGCTACACATTGACACATCCAGCCCAATGCGGGAGGTATAAAAAATACTTAGAAGTCTCCAACTTTAAGACGGCTTCCCTATACTAAAGTGTTACCCACCAAACCTTGGATTCACTGCACAGTATGGCCTCTATAATGTGTGCACTTTTTGGGTGCCTGATATCTAGAGAGAGCGAGATAGGAAAAGAGAGAACGAGTGAGAGAGAAAGGAGAACGGGAGAGCGAGTGAGAGAGAAGGAGATAGAGCAAGAAAGGGAAACAGCGATAGATAAAGAACATTTGATGGGGTTATGATTTGAGTCTCTGACCCAGGGCCCTTACCGGATAGCCTTCTGTTTTCTTCTGGCACCACTTCAGTAGTGCGTTCCTCTTAGAACCCCCGTACTCCCGCGCCAGTGCAGCCAAGGGGTCCTTTCTTTCCACACTGACACCAGGGACAGACACCACAGCCATGGACGGAGAAAGAAACAACAATAATGTTATGACATCTGACCTGTGTGTGAGGACGTGTATCCTCATAAAACCAGCAACCTTACATCAACCTCACATACACACACTCGTACATGCAAATACACGCACGCACTCGCACACGCGCACGCGCACACACACACACACACACACGACACACACACACACACACACACACACACACACACACACACACACACACACACACACACACACACCACACACACACACACACCCTGGAGCTGATGTGATCCCCTGGGCTGTCATAATGAAAGCTAATCAGAGAAGAGTAGTCTCTGTGGCCATGGGAACATCAGGAGACACCCTGGTCATTGCTCTCACTTAGCAACATGGTCAACATGAAACACATGCTGTGAGTCACAACATACTGTAGCTTGGGGAGTCGGGAATTGTCTTAACAAATGTTGCTGTCGAAAAGCCTGTGTATGAATTCACTGGAGTGACATACTGTAGAGAAAACAATAACAAGGAGCAACAAAGGAGCAACAAACATTTTCACATGCACAATCTAGTGTGTGTGTGTGTGTTGTGTATGATGAGATTTTAATAGTAGAACATTGGGTCACCCCCGATATCACATTAGTTATGCATCTTTGTCATTAGCTCAAGATAAACAATGACAGTCAGTTAAAACTGGGGCAATCAGGTGATAGAAACAGATATGTTCAGTGACCCTACTGTAATCCTCTCCCAGTTCATCACTGATCTAAAGGTGACTGGAAGGTGCGATTATTCAGTTGAAACTGTGTCACTGAGTATGACTGTTAAGATCTATCAGTATGAATGTGTATGAAGGTGTGTGGGGGCGTGTAAGTGTGTGTCATCTACTCTATGTGTATAGAACGGTGGTGATGTGTGATGTTACAGGTGATACATGAAAGTCTATGTAGTTGTGAGCTCTCTTTCTCTATAATACTATCTCTGTATTTGTACTTTACTTTGTAGTAACAAGAACAGTACTGTTAGTTAAAGTCTGCACAAGCACAGGTACACTACCGTTCAAAAGTTTTGGGTCACTTAGAAATGTCCTTGTTTTTGAAAAGAAAAGCATCTGGGATGTTGCCTAGAAGGTCAGCATCCTGGAGTCGCCTCTTCACTGTTGACGTTGAGACTGGTGTTTTGCGGGTACTATTTAATGAAGCTGCCAGTTGAGGACTTGTGAGGCGTCTGTTTCTCAAACTAGACACTCTAATGTACTTGTCCTCTTACTCAGTTGTGCACCGGGGCCTCCCACTCCTCTTTCTATTCTGGTTAGAGACAGTTTGCACTGTTCTGTGAAGGGAGTAGTACACAGCGTTGTACGAGATCTTCAATTTCTTGGCAATTTCTCGAATGGAATAGCCTTCATTTCTCAGATCAAGAATAGACTGACGAGTTTCAGAAGAAAGTTCTTTGTTTCTGGCCATTTTGAGCCTGTAATCGAACCCACTCATACTGATGCTCCAGATACTCAACTAGTCTAAAGAAGGCCAGTTTTATTGCTTCTTTAATCAGAACTACAGTTTTCAGCTGTGCTAACATAATTGAAAAAGGGTTTTCTAATGATCAATTAGCCTTTTAAAATGATCAACTGGGATTAGCTAACACTACATGCCATTGGAACACAAGAGTGATGGTTGCTGATAATGGGCCTCTGTACCCCTATGTAGATATTCCATTAAATATCAGCTGTTTCCAGCTACAATAGTCATTTACAACATTAACAATGTCTACACTGTATTTCTGATCAATTTGATGTTATTTTAATGGACCAAAAATGTGTTTTTCTTTCAAAAACAAGGACATTTCTAAGTGATCCCAAACTTTTGAACGGTAGTGTACATATGTGTGTATTAGTTTTTGTGCCAGAGTGCCTCTGAGTGTGTCTCCAGGAGAGGGCCCACCTGAGCTTGCTGTTGTTCCTGTTGTAGCTCATGGAGTGGCTGCAGCTGCTAAGGGTTGCTGGGGACTTGATGACCGACTCCAGGGAAGGACTCTTCCTCATAAGGCTGCTGGGCTTCAGCTCATCCCCAGAGCCCCCGTACTTATCTGGGAAACACAACATCAGGAAACAGGGAGGAAGGGAGACGTGGACAGTGAGAGAAAGCGCATATTTCACTGGAAGGCCATGGTTTCTCCCTCCCCCTGAAATCTCTCTGGCCCACAGAATACTACTGATCTGAACATCATAGAACAAGACCAAAGACCAAATTAGGTTATATTATGCAGTGGTATAGTTGGTGATTAAATTGCTTGGGTGTAGTAGAACTACATAATGTGCTGTCCTTTTTGCTGTCATTTGGCAAAATAAACTCTAGCTTCTCAAGTTTCTCAAAGTTCAATCCCCAAAAGGGAGATGAAAGAAAATGTTCACATATTCTCCAGTTTCTTTACTCAAGTAACATAATGCAGCTGTAGTTCCAACTAAACATGCACTGTTTCAACTGAACAAAACAACTAGGCTAATCAGAGTAGACATTTGATGGGACTGCTGTCTGCAGGATTAGTTAGATTTATACTCTGATACTGTTTCTACAGATGTAGGATCTTAATTTGATCACTCTTTTGTTGATCAGAATGCTAACTTGTAGTGTATTCAAGGTTTAAAAAGGCTTATAAACTTTGTAACTTCCACTTTACATTGCAGACTTGATTTGCCCTAACTTAAAATGTATCAACCCTTACAAAATTTCCATTAATACACATAATAATTCTCATTTCCTGTTGCTGCAGGATTATTTTCCTGCTGTAGCAAACTGGCTCAAACTAAGATCCTACAGTACATCTGAACTTGCTTTCTCTACGGAGTGTGTCACTTACCTGGATGAGAGAAATCTCCATGGTTGATCCTTTTCTCCAGTGTCTTTGAGAGTGGTTTGATAGACGAATGCCTCTATCCAAAACAAAACAGACTTTTAACAGTCCAATTCATGTCCCATACATACTTTACTTAATGGCTTTATAAAGGTATAAAGTAGCTAGTTTATAAATTATAAATTATTAGTTTATAGATCATTTATAATTCGGTAACAAACTGTTATAACACATTGGTTGATATTGTAGTGCATACTGAAGAGGGCCTGTACTGTACCTGAATGGGGGAGACTGCAGCGGCGGGTGCTGTGCGGACAGAGATCCCACTTAGAAGGCTTCTAGGTGAGGAGTGCATCTGTACAGTGTATCCAGGCCCAGGTCCATCTGCAATGCTCAACACATGAGTGTACATAAGCCAAGACACGGGGTGGACATTTAAATGGAAATTGAATGAGGAAGTGATTAATTGATACCGTATTCCATGATTATGCCCCATGGACTCCTACGACTATCTTTTACACCTTGTTAAGCAAACAGACCTCCAAGGTTAGACTGTTTAAGTATGATGTTATTGGTAAGGGTTCCTTCTCTATCACTGCTGCTAAGCCAGGAATGTTTCCCCTCAACAGCCTGTCGGCCAGTCATATGTGCTTGATTGAACTTGCCTAGTGCAATGGAACCAAAGGAATAGTCACAAAAGTGCAATCCCCCCACCCGGCACTCCAAGCAGGTGCAATCAAACGCTCAAAGAACTTTGAAATATTATTTTAACTCAGGTCTGCTGGTCTGTGTGGAGGAGTGAGGAGGGATGCTCTGTGCTCACTCTGTACTGCTGTGTCAAAGGACTTGATGAGGGATTTGACGGTGGCTCCGGGCTCCGAGGGTGAGGAGGCAGCATTGCTGTTGGTGTTGATGGATAAGGAGGTGGTCGGTGTCTGGGTGGTCTGGGTCATAGAGATGCCACACCAGTGAGGACTGCCGTCTGTGTCCGACAAACTCTCAGAGTCGCCCCGCAACAACCTGAGAGAGACAAGGGGAAAGAGATGCTCACAGTACAATATGGCACAACACATACTGTAGCAGGTAGGAGCGCTGTTTTATTTAAGAGGATGGCAGATGTCTGTGTGGCTTTAGTCTTGTCATGTCCTGACCAGCAGATGGAGCTATTGTATTAGTTTTGGGGTCAGGACGTGGCAGTTTTTGTATGTGAATGATTGTGTTGTTGATTGGGACTTCCAATTGAAGGCAGGTGTGTTGAGTTGCCTTTGATTGGAAGTCCTATATAGGTGTGTGTGTTTTTCTTTGGGGTTGTGGGTGGTTGTTTTTGCACTGTGTTTAATAGTCTGCAGAACTGGTGCTGTTGTCACCTTTATTGTTCTTGTCATTGTGGTTGCACCTGACAGGACTGTGTTGGCTGTCAGTTTTGTTGTTTTTGTGAATTGCATAGTGTTCGTTGAATTAAATATGACGAACCCTAACTCCGCCGCATTTTGGTCCACTTCTTCCTCAGACAGCCGTTACAAGTCTATACCTTACCAGGGATTCTTATCATTACATTGGTTTACTAAGTGGTTTGTAAGCAAGCGTTTCACTGTAAAGTCTACACCAGTTGTATTGGCCACGTGTGTTAAATAACATGACATTGTATTTTACTTGGGTGTTGTCGGAACAATGGTTTAGAGATTACTCGATGTTCTAAAGCAAGGTAATGAGGATGTTCGCCCAGTGCATTGACTGTTCCATGTTATATTTACTCAATAGATCAGAAGCATATTGTGTATGATTACGTACACGTTCCACATGTGAAAGTCAATAACTGGGTCTAATTTTACGCGACAACACCCGAACTGCAACAAAAACTATGTACAAAGTTTACTCCATCCTTTCCTTATGGACATTAGACTGCAGATTATGAACAGAGAGAGCCTGAGGGAGTATTGTCACTGATGGATGGATATGGAAGGGTTGAGAAGAGAACTGAAGTAAGGAAACTGGTGAGGAGGAAGCAGAACTACTGTAATGTCAACTTCCCAAAGACAGTGGCCTCAAACAAATGCATGCAAACAAAGTCAAGACTAGAGTCATTTCATTTATTGACTTTCCAATGAACAAATACAAAATACTTTTAAACAGAGTGACAAACACCTTATATTGACTATTTCTCTAGATAAACAGTATTGTATATTTGATATGTCACAGGTATTAAAACCAGAGTCCAAGTCTCAATAAGATTTCACCTAAAATAACACATCAAACTTTTGCACATTCACTTGTTGAACTGTTGAGCATGGCTTTAAATCAAAGGCATAAAAAAGGTAATCAACACAGTTACCACCATGTCTTACGATGAGGTGGCCTTTTTGGCAATATCGATAGCACTCAAAGTTGAACTTAGCAAGCACATCTATCTGTCTCTAGTCGAATACAATGGCTTGTGTATGACTGCATCTACTGAATAGTCCTGTTACTAGGTAATAATAATCACTATAACCTGAGGTTTACAGGATGGCAGTTGGTCATTATACACTTCTAATGGGTGTCACGACGCCAGCATCACTTCAACGATCTGACGTCTACCCTGAAGCAGTCATCAGAAATGAGAGGCTTTTTATTTGACCTGATGGGGTTGCATTAGAAATACTTCAGAATGAGTGATAAAACCTTCACAATGCTTTTAGCTCCCTGAAGTTCAGAGTGGAATATTATGGCCTACAGAACTACAGGGCACTTTGACATTGATTTGGACATTTTGATGAGTTAGGCCAGTTCATAATGAGTTTTAGGCACGGCTGTAAATCTGAGGCAGAGAGGACTGTCTGAATTGGTCAGTGATCAGCAGTTGATTACCCTTATGGCTTAAATTCACAGTGTCCTTCCTGTGAGGACATTATTAGTGATAACGTGATAATGACCAGTGATAATGTAATAATATACTGTCTGTGGTTCAGTGTTGTTGTCTGTAGACAGAACTCAAATTGGTGAGCTGGACTTCAACTGTAGCTCAGTGATTACACACACAACGTAGGACTACTGACCAGCGCAGCTTATTGATGTTTTGCCATTCTTGATATTCTGGTAAATAACGCCATCTAGAGGTACCTTATCACACCACATTATCTGAACCAGATTTTTAACACAAGGTGCAAATGAAATACCCAATGAAAATGTATGCTAAAACATTGCTTTCCCATTCCAACTACAGTACATGACTGCATCTAAGTAGCCGTGAATACTCTCAAAGAATTGAAATTTAAAGTGAACTGATTGTTGATTATTACCATAAAAAAACGTCAATATCATCCAAGCACTTTTTGAAGTAACAGATATTCCAAACGGTCAGTTATAAGAAACGGATCGTAATAATAACCACAGATGCACAACTTACTAGAACAATTCTAAACCAAAAGACCAATAAAACCAGCTGTGATCAACAAAAATAACTTGACATTTTTTTCTGTTTGGCTTTTTTAAGTTGCACTTGACCTGAAACATAGTAATGAAGCCTAACAGAAAAAAATTATCTGACTCATAATGATAACTGGCAGCGTACAGCTGATAAACAGACTGTTTTGGCTTCAGTTTTTTTCAGAGAACTGAACAAAAATATGTCTCATTCTCATCATTTGTTTTCTTAACAAATAAATGACTCTTCTTTAGCAACACATTGAGTAAGTGAAAATTCACCACTGAGGCAATTTAAGTGTCTAAAAGGCACAACGCAAATAGGAATCAGTAACAGAAACCCCTCCTATCTTATCATCAGTCCCCTCTCTTGACCGACAGAGAGGAGAGATTCATCAACACAAATACATCTGAAAGCACTGCAAACAATACAGATAAAAAGGTGTACAGCATTTTAGAAAGATTTCACAAACAAATATGTGTTAATTTGGCAGCCAAGTGCTGTTTCACAATAGATTGGATTAACAGTAAACCACAGTCTGACTGTCTGTCTGGTAAACCAACCTTGCTAATAAACCCATCAGAATGACATACCACATAACCGTTTTTATGGTAATACTGATCAAAGTAACTCTGTACAATAATACTGTCAGTCTGTCTTCAGAGGGTCCAGATGTGTTGTGGTTGGACTTTTCTACCGCCCCTCTACTGCAGTCTTGGTATCAAAACTGGCTCCAGCCCCAAGTCTGAAAAACAAGACCGAAACCAGAGACAACATGAGTTGAAATAAATAGAGAATATACCCTCTTAAAAAGCCATGTACTTGTCTACCTGTAATTTGTTTAAGACCCCAAATGGATGTAGCACAGCCAGAGTGGTTTATTTCTCTAAAGTCACTATAGCAATAAAGGCTATTTCCTCTGTCTGTCCCTCTCTCCATGTGTCTCTTAGCTGGCTAATGAAATCACATCTGTCTACATGACTCTGCGATCAGTATACAATGCTATACAGACAAAATGTTGTTTAGTTAATAAAGCAGATGATAGCATGAGTACAAATCAGTCATGCCGTGTCATACTACTAGACAATTCTCCAGAGGAACCAAGACTAGATAAAGGATTGATTCAACAGAACAGCAGGTGGCGCCAAGTACCAAAATAACATTTTAGTAGCAGTTTTCTTTTGTAGAAATTAAGCGAAGCAAACCCCAGCCCACTCAAATGAAAGGACACAGGCAGTGGATAGATAGTTTGTGCAGCTGACAGCCAGTCAGACAGACAATCAGCAGGAAGCAGTAGGAAGCAGCAGGAAACAGTAGGAAGGAAAATCAGCAGTTCTAGATCAGCAGTAGCATTCCCTCTAAAGGCATCATTCACTGAGCTGGCAGTGCAGTGGACTCACCTGGGCTTTCTATAAGGAGCCATGTCTGAGAGGGGGACATCCTTGAGAGAACGAATGATCTCAGGGAGGAGGGGAGCTTCTGGTCTGGTACGTCCCAAGTACGTACGGGGAAAGTAAAGTAAAATACCACATTCTTCTTTACGTTCTAAATTACACGTTTACATGTTTTATGTCAGGCCAGCTATATTAGAAACTAACTGATGAGCTCTGTAATATTAACAATACTAGCCTAATTTGCCTCTCATCATACTGTCACTGCCGCTGTCACTGCACACAAGACACAGGACCAAGAGGCTGAGCTTTTCATCAACAAACCAACCAATCATGGCAGGTAGCCTAGTGTTTAGAGCGTTGGGCCAGTAACCGAAAGGTTGCTGGATTGAATCCCTGAGCTGACAAGGTAAAAATAGGTCGTTCTGTCCCTGAGCGAGGCAGTTAACCCAGTGTTCTCTGGGCGCCGAAGAAGTGGATGACGATTAAGGCAGCCCCCCGCACCTCTCTGATTCAGAAGGGTTGGGTTAAATGTGGAAGACACATTTCAGTTGAAGGCATTCAGTTGTACAACTGACTAGATATCCCCCTTTCTCTTTCCAATCACGTCCCTGGCAGCACAGACCATGGTGTACAGGTAGCCACATGAAACAAAACAAAACAAAACAGAGGAATGATGCTATGACCCCTAAAGTGTCTGTCTCATTTTATATTTTGAAGAGAACCGACTCAAATAGTTTAGTGCTGCTGTCAGTGCAGTCTGGGCAGCAGCATTTCTAGGCAGAGCTTAGGCCACTATATTAGTGCTACACTACTCCAATAAAACAGCTTGTCTCAGTGAAGTGCTAGGGTCCATTGCTGGTCCAGTGTGTTACAATCAGTGGTGGTGAGTGGTAGACAGACTGACAGAGCAGTCAGTGCAGCAGGAACCAGATAGACAGACCAAGATAATGCATGAGAGGAGACTGCCTGCTAATCCTCTATTAGCAAGGTTTGCCAAAGCCCAGGATTTGAAGCCCCCCAAAATCCCAGGATTTGAGGCTTGAGAATCCAAGGATTTGGGTATTAAGATATTATTATTGGACTTAATGGTGAATCATATCCTAATTGGCAGCTAGCGTCACCTCGTTTCAATGCATCCCCCACCCCAAAAATACTGAACATCATAAGCTACCATGACATCAAATCAAAATTTTGGGGTAGCCTCTTAAAATATTTAAAAGGGAACCGATTAATGGCATATGGAAATACAAATGGTTCCTTCCAGCTCGGCTCGCTATAGCCTCCCACACGGCATCCTATATGAATCTGACTACTACATTGAACACTCACACCATCAGTGGGATATGGCAAGCCTTACAGTAGCTGCAGCTCCAGGACAGAGTGTGTTAGCTAGGATAGAGAGAGGCTCAGTGCTAAGAGGGAGCAAAAGGGGAAAGGCTAGGGAAAGGGAGAGGAGGTTGGATGTTGGATAGAAACAGAGGGAGTAGTAGGGGAGGTATACTGTAGGTCAGGGCTATTCAAATCTGGACCCTTTAGACCAATTACACTTCTGGGTTACATTCTTCCTATCTCATCAGGGGCTGATTTAGACCTGGAACATCAGATGAGTACATTCAGGTAGAAACAAAAACCAGAAGTGTTTCTGCCCTCCAGGACCGTAATTGAATAGCACTGCTGTAGGTACTAAACGCTCCCAGCCATACGGTACGTACCTGACTCCCTGCAGCTGCTCCAGGTCTGAGGAGAGCTTGGTGCTGCGACCCTGCTCCTCCTGTAACCTCCTCCTCAGAGAGCGGATCTCCTGTTGGGCCTCCACCTTGATGTCGTTGGCCACCACTACGGCTGTCTGGAGGTCTGCCTGGAACCGCCGCCACTCCTCTGTCTCATCCTGAACACAAACACACATAAATACGCACACACACACACACAGTATACCATATGAGGATTGTGATTCTCTTCGCATCATAGGAGTCACAAACCTTGACCATCTTGACCACCAGCAAACCACCTGAAAGTATATAACCACTAACAGTCAGATCACTCCTACCTTCATCTGTTTACTCAAGATCTTCAGCTGCCTCTCCACTTCAGCCTTCTGCTCCTCCAGCTTCTTGAGTTGGTCTGTAAAGAAAGATAAATATGTCATTACTTTGAGAACATCAACCACAGAATACATCTGCGAAAGACACATATCATAAACGTAGCCATTGCTGCAGCTATTTCTTAGTCTGATAAATACATTCGGTAAATCTAACCTCTTTTACCAGTGGAACTACAGGGATCATTTATATCCATTCAAAATGTATTTCTCGTTATATAGTATGGTTATTATGAGCCTGCTATCAGTTCAATCTGCATTGCTACAGTTGAAGTCGGAAGTTTACATACACTTTGGTTGGAGTCATTAAAACTTGTTTTTCAACCACTCCACAAATTTCTTGTTAACAAACTATAGTTTTTGCAAGTCTGTTAGGACATCTACTTTGTGCATGACACAAGTAATTTTTCCAAAAATTGTTTATAGACAGATTATTTCACTTATAATTTACTGTATCACAATTCCAGTGGGTCAGAAGTTTACATACACTAAGTTGACTGTGCCTTTAAACAGCATGGAAAATTCCAGAAAATTATGTCATGGTTTTAGAAGCTTCTGATAGGCTAAGTGACATCATTTGAGTCAATTGGAGGTGTACCTGTGGATGTATTTCAAGGCCTACCTTCAAACTCAGTGCCTCTTTGCTTGACATCATGGGAAAATCAAAAGGCCTCAGAAAAAAAATGTGTAGACTCCCACAAGTCTGGTTCATCATTGGGAGTGTCACGTCCTGACCAGTAAAGGGGTCATTTGTCATTGTAGTATGGTCAGGGCGTGGCAGGGGGTGTTGTTTTTGTGTGTTTTGGGGTTGGTTTATTTAGAGGGGATTTGTTCTAGTTTTCATTTTCTATGTTCGTTTTCTATGTGTGGCCGAGTATGGTTTCTTTCGTTGTCTCTAATTGGAAGCCATACTTAGGCAGCCCTTTTTCCTTTGGGTTTGTGGGTGGTTGTTTTCTGTATAGCCGTGTGCCTTACGGAACTGTTTGGTGTTCTCTCGAAATAAAATAAGAAGATGAGCACTATACCCGCTGCGCCTTGGTCTGTCCCTTACTATGCATATGACAGGGAGCAATTTCCAAACGCCTGAAGGTACCACGTTCATCTGTACAAACAACAGTACGCAAGTATAAACACCATGGGACCACACAGCCGTCATACCGCTCAGAAAGGAGACGCGTTCTGTCTCCTAGAGATGAACGTACTTTGGTGCGAAAAGTGCAAATCAATCCCAGAACAACAGCAAAGAACCTTGTGAAGATGTTGGAGGAAACAGGTACAAAAGTATCTATAACCACAGTAAAACGAGTCCTATATCGACATAACCTGAAAGGCCGCTCAGCAAGGAAGAAGCCACTGCTCCAAAACCGCCATAAAAAATCTAGACTACGGTTTGCAACTGCACATGGGAACAAAGATCGTACTTTTTGGAGAAATGTCCTGTGGTCTGATGAAACAAAAATAGAACTGTTTGGCAATAATGACCATCGTTATGTTTAGAGGAAAAAGGGGGAGGCTTGCAAAACGAAGAACACCATCCCAACCGTGAAGTACGGGGGTGGCAGCATCATGTTGTGGGGGTGCTTTGCTGCAGGAGGGACTGGTGCACTTCACAAAATAGATGGCATCATGAGGAAGCAAAATTATGTGGATATATTGAAGCAACATCTTAAGACATCAGTCAGGAAGTTCAAGCTTGGTTGCAAATGGGTCTTCCAAATGGACAATGACCCCAAGCATACTTGGCTTAAGGACAACAAAGTCAAGGTATTGTGGGAAGCTTGTGGAAGGCCACCCGAAACGTTTGACCCAAGTTAAACAATTTAAAGGCAATGCTACCAAAAAACGAATTGAGTGTATGTACACTTCTGGCCCACTGGAAATGTGATGAAAGAAATAAAAGCTGAAATAAATAATTCTCTATACTATTATTCTGACATTTCACATTCTTAAAATAAAGTGGTGATCCTAACTGACCTAAGACAGGGAATTTTTACTAGGATTAAATGTCAGGAATTGTGAAAAACTGAGTTTAAATGTATTTGGCTAATGTGTATGTAAACTTCCGACTGTATATCTATAACTCATACTTAATCCATGTGTCGCGAGCCTCACCACTGACCAAATAAAAGGACAAAAACAATGCATACCGCTACACATATTTAGTCCAGGTGCTGGCTTAATCTGGGCCAGGGAAACCGGCCCTATGTGCTTAGGAGTGCTGTGCTCCTATAACAAGTAAAAGTTAGGATGGAGGAGGTAGAGTAAGTAGTACAGTAGTAGACTGATGATATATAGACTAGTGAACATACACTCTAGGTCCAGGATGGTCTGGTTGGTGTGAAGGTGGACAGCCCTCTGCTGCTCCACCTGGTCCTCCAGCTCAAAAATGGTCTCCTTCAGGTCCTTGATCTGGCCGTCGGCCTGCCGACACCCATTCTCCAGGGCACTGACCCGGCCACTCAGCTCCTCCTCCCGGCTCATGGCTCGCTCTGCCACCTGCTGGCACTCAGCCTCCACCTGGGACATAGTAGGAGACCATCTGATTGGTTAGTCACATGTATAGTTGACATGATTGGTTAGTTGGTCCATCAAGGGGCTTCTCTCTACAAGTGTACTGTTTGCTGCCACCATGAGATGGCGCTGTGTCTGATGTGACAGTATACCCACTTTTCCAATGTCCGTACCTATTACCTCTATATTAAAGATGGAAGGAGAATACGAAAGGCCTTTACAAACATAAAGCAGGTGCATTTCTGAATGCAGAAAAGTCTAACTTTTCTAAGCATGTTTGACAGAATAGGCCTATTGTATTTTATTTTTTCATTCCACAAGGTTTGCGATTGCATTAGACAGTTAATCTTAGCCTAATCACTAGATAATAAAGGGTTACTTAACCATTAACAGTTAATATCTAATCCACCAGACATCCTCAAGTCTGGGCATGTGTGCTTATCACTTAGACCAACTGACAGTGACACACCCATTACTGTAAGCAGAGCCTTAGATCTATCTACATATGACTCTGTGACTGTACCTGCTAATACGCCCTTCTAGTCTGACGTAATAAAAAAAAGATGATAAAAGCTGTTGGACATTAGCCATGCCAGTGTCTACAGAGACTCATTGACACAATAGCCTAGCAGGAACTCCTCCAAAGCCATTTTGATAGCCTACCCTACACTACAGTGTAACTGGCTGCTGGGTAAACAGGTGATGATGACTCATTGATTTTACAGTTAAGTGTCTAAAGCCCTTGTCTCCTGCTGCAGCTAATACACTTCCTGATCCACTACTAACAAATACTATTTTAACCCAAGACTGCATCACCTCAGTGTGGGCACTACTCGGCACAGGGTCTATTAGTGTGATGTTGTGATGTTGAAACCACTGCTCACTCAGGCTTTCTGAACCTACAAGCAGATGAAAACAATTTCATTGAACATCTGCTCATATGCTGGAGAGTGGTGAGGGAAAGTGCTGAACTATCGCAAAGCTTCTCTTCACTAGCAATACAATATTTAATTTAAACCATCATGGCAGATGAGGTATTGTGTATAACTGTAGTCTGATATCTCAGAGGTTAAATTGTTCTTGGGGACCTTCGATGCTGCAGACATGTTTTGGTGTCCTTCCCCAGATCTGTGACTCAACACAATCCTGTCTCGGAGCTCTACGGAGAGTTCCTTTGACCTCAAGGCTTGATTTTTCTCTGACAGGCACTGTCAACTGTGGGACCTTATATACACAGTGCCTTTCCAAATCATGTCCAATCAATTGAATCTACCACAGGTGGACTCCAATCAATATCTAGAAACATCTCAAGGATGATCAATAGAGACAGGATGGCACTTGAGCTCAATTTCGAGTCTAATAGCAAAGGGTCTGAATACTTATGGAAATAAGGTATTTCTGTTTTTTATTTTTAATACATTTGCAAAAATTTCCAAAAAACTGTTTTCACTTTGTCATTATTGGGTATTGTGTGTAGATTGATGAGGAACATTTTTTACTTAATCCATTTTAGAATAAGGCTGTAAGGTAACAAAATGTGGAAAAAGGAAGGGGTCTGAATACTTTCCGAACACACTGTATATCCTCCAAACACCGGCTTCGAGGGCATTATCACTTTTATACAACGGTTTACTAACATATTCAAATAATGATTGACATATTTTCATAAATAACATTATGTTGATGAATTTATTCATACTATTCCATCCTTCCACGGGATACACTACATGACCAAAAGTATGTGGACACCCGTTTGTCGAACATCTGATTCCATAATCATGGGCATTAATATGGAGTTGGTCCCCCTTTGCTGCTAGAACAGCTTCCACTCTTCTGGAAAGGCTTTACACTAGATGCTGGAACATTGCTGCAGGGACTTGCTTCCATTCAGCCACAAGAGCATTAGTGAGGTCTGGCACTGATGTTGGGCGATTAGGCTTGGCTCGCAGTCGGTGTTCCAATTTATCCCAAAGGTGATCAATTTGGTGAGGTCAGGGCCAGCCAAGTTCTTCCACACTGATCTGTATGTACCTCGCTTTGTGCACGGGGGCATTGTCTTTTTTTGTTGTTGTTGTTTTTTGTGTACTTTATACCCCTTTTCATCCCCAATTTCGTGATATCCAATTGGTAGTTACAGTCTTGTCCCATCGCTGCAACTCCTGTGCGAACTCGGGAGAGGCGAAGGTCGGGAGCCATGCGTCCTCCTACGGGGGCATTGTCATGCTGAAACAGGAAAGGGCCTTCCCCAAACTGTTGCCACAAAGTTGGAAGCACAGAATTGTCTAGAATGTCATTGTATGCTGTAGTGTTAAGATTTCCCTTCACCTAGCCTAATTTAACAACTATGTTTGGTCTTGTGGATGGGTGATGGGATTGCCCTGCTCTGTCTACCTTTTACATTCCTATGTGGCTCTGGGTTGGTAGCCTTTGAGATTGACATTTGAATAGGCCGATTGAATTTGGAAATACTGAAACCTATTTGTTTTAAATTTATTTGGTTTTGTCCTTATTCATTTGTATCCTATTGTTTTTGTTTTTGTTATTTCATTTTGTTTTTGTGTTGTTTTCTCCCTATTGAACTGTACATATTTGCAAGTATTGTATCTTGAAACTGTAATTGTCTTAGGACAAAAAAAAGAAAAGATTTCCCTTCACTGGAACTAAGGGGCCAAGCTCGAACCATGAAAAACAGCCCCAGAACATTATTCCTCCTCCACCAAACTTTACAGTTGGCACTATTCATTGAGGCAGGTAGTGTTCTCCTGGCATTCGCCAATCCCAGATCCGTCCGTCGGACTGCCAGATGGAGAAGTGTGATTCATCACTCCAGAGAATGCATTTTCACTGCTGCAGAGTCCAATAGCGGCAAGCTTTACACCACTCCAGCCAATGCTTGGCATAGCGATCTTAGGCTTGTGTGCGACTGCTCGGCCATGGAAACCCATTTCATGAAACTCCCGACTAACAGTTCTTGTGCTGACGTTGCTTCCAGAGGCAGTTTGGAAATCGGTAGTGATTGTTGCAACCGAGGACAGAATATTTTTATGCGCTAGGCGCTTCAGGACTCTCTGGTCCCGCTCTGTGAGCTTGTGTGGCCTACCATTTAGCGAATGAGACGTTGTTGCTCCTAGACGTTTCCACTAGACGTTTCCACGTTCCCACCAATTTGACAAACTGACTTGTTGGAAAGGTGGCATCCTATGACAGTGCCACATTGAAAGTCACTGAGCTCTTCAGTAAGGCCATTCTACTGCCAATGTTTGTCTATGGAGTGGCATGGCTGTGTGCTCGATTTTATACACCTGTCAGCAACAGGTGTGGCTGAAATACCCAAATCAACTCATTTGAAGGGGTGTCCACATACTTTTGCATATATAGCATATAGTCCCGACACAAATCTAAGGTTGCTACCCAAGCTGGCTGGACGTTGGTTCTATCTGTTCGGATGCCAGAGACGCGACACAGTCGTTAAGTCTTTTTGCTCTGTACTAAACCCAGTCGTTTGTTCTAAATGTTCCATTGCCATACTGGCTGGCAAAATTCTTATCCCTTGCTTGCTAGCTAGCCAACTACGGCTAACTTCCAATCATGTCAAACAGTGCAGCCAGAATAACAGCAAGGTAGCTGCGTTTGTGTTTGTTTAAGCTGTTTTCTAGTGACATTTATTTGGATACATCCATAACAACAAGCTAATGATGTGCATTTCACCTGGCATAGTAAATGTGCTCTCTGGTCAGGACATTGTTGTTCAGAGGAGCTAGCCAACAACACATCTAATACAATCCCTTCAAACTGATGCTGGAAAGACTGCAAACTAGCTGCATTTTGTTTAGTTTTACCTGTTTTCTATTGACATTTCTTTGTATATATCCATAAAAACAATGCCAGCTGATTCATGATTTAGACTGGCAGAGAAAACCTGTATGTCTCGTCCCGACATGTTCATTACTATGGGACAGCTGGAGATCGAATTTCAATACTGAAACGAAGTTGCAAATGTTGGAGAGAGAGACAATAAGGTTTATACAAATCTCTGCTGTTGAAAAACAAATGCTAGTTTTAAAATAAATGGGAGATAATGTCTAGATGCTTTTTATAGTGGAGATCAAGTTTATAAATTGCCTTGCTGGGCTGACAAGACAGTGGATTTGCGCAGTGAGATGGAACAGAGTGAATAGGCATTTCAACATTATAGCTTTAGCCGGTGGTAACTTGTGGACTAGACAGCGGTTGGAATGCGGTTTTAACCAATCATCATCCAGGAGTAGACCCACCCACTGTATAACACAGCATACTGTATATACAGTGCATTCAGAAAGCATTCAGACCCCTTGACTTTTTCCACATTTTGTTACGGCCTTATTCTAAAATGGATTTAAAAAATAATAATTCTCATCACTCTACACACAAAACCCAATAATGACAAAGCGACATTTTTGCAAATGTATTACAAATTAAAAACAGAAATACCTTATTTACATAAGTATTCAGACCCTTTGTTATGAGGCTCAAAATTAAACTCAGGGGCATCCTGTTTCCATTGATCATCCTTGAGATGTTTCTACAACTTGATTGGAGTCCACCTGTGTGTGGTAAATTCAATTGATTGGACATGATTTGGAAATGCACACATCTATCTATATAAGGTCCCATAGTTGACAGTGCATGTCAGAGCAAAAACCAAGCCATGAGGTCGAAGGAATAATCTGCAGAGCTCCGAGACAGGATTGTGTCGATGCACAGATCTGGGGAAGGGTACAAACACATTTCTGCAGCATTGAAGCTCCCCAAGAACACAGTGGCGTCCATCATTCTTAAATGGAAGAAGTTTGGAACCACCAAGACTCTTCCTAGAGCTGAACGCCCGTCCAAACTGAGCAATTGGGGGAGAAGGGCCTTGGTCAGGGAGGTAACCAAGAACCCGATGGTCAATCTGACAGCACTCCAGAGTTCGTCTGTAGAGATGGGAGAACCTTCCAGAAGGAAAACCATCTCTGCAGCACTCCACCAATCAGGCCTTTATGATAGAGTGGCCAGATGGAAGCCACTCCTCAGTAAAAGGCACGACAGCCTGCTTGGAGTTTGCCAAAAGGCACCTAGAGGACTCTCAGACCATGAGAAACAAGATTCTCTGGTCTGATGAAACCTAGATTGAACTCTTTGGCCTGAATGCCAAGCGTCACGTCTGGAGGAAACCTGGCACCATCCCTACAGTGAAGCGTGGTGGTGGCAGCATCATGCTGTGGGGATGTTTTCAGCGGCAGGGACTGGAAGACTAATCAGGATCGAGGGAAAGGTAAACGGAGAAAAGTACAGAGACATCCTTGATGAAAACCTGCTCCAGAGCGTTTAGGACCTCAGACTGGGGCGAAGGTTCACCTTCCAACAGGACAACAACCCAAAGCACACAGCCAAACAACGCAGGAGTGGCTTCGGGACAAGTCTCTGAATGTCCTTGATTGGCCCAGCCAGAGCCCGGACTCTCTCTGGAGAGACCTGAAAATAGCTGTGTAGCGACGCTCCCCATCCAACCTGACAAGAACTTGAGAGGATCTGCAGAGGAGAATGGAAGAAACTCCCCAAATACAGGTGTGCCAAGCTTGTAGTGTCATATCCAAGAAGACTCAAGGCTGTAATCGCTGCCAAAGTTGCTTCAACAAAGTACTGAGTAAAGTGTCTGAATACTGATGTAAATGTGATATTTAAGTTTTACATTTTTTATACATTTGCAAAAAAATCTAAAAACCTGTTTTTGCTTTGTCATTGTGGGGTATTGTGTGCAGATTGATGAGGGAAAAAGACAATTTAATACATTTCAGAGTAAGGCTGTAACGTAACAAAATGTGGAAAATGTCAAGGGGTCTGAATACGTTCCGAATGCAATGTACAGGTAACTGTCAAAATAATGGAAAAACTTGAGTAAATGAGTGATACAAAGTATATTGAAATCAGGTGCTTCCACACAGCTGTGCATCCTAAGTTCATGAAGCAATTAACATCCCATTATGCGTAGGGTCATGTATAAAAATGCTGGGCAGGCCATTATTTTGGCTACCATGGCTATGCCCCCATAGGATGATAATGCCACCATCAACAGGGCACGAGTGGTTTGATGAGCATGAAAACTATATATGCCATGGTCACTCAGTCACCAGATTTCAACCCAATTAAACACTCGAATTCTGGAGCGGTGCCTGAGACAGCGTTTTCCACAACTATCAACAAAATAAAACACCAAATGAGGGAATTTCTCACGAAAGAATGGCGATTCATCCCTCCAATAGAGCTCCAGTCACGTGTAGAATCTATGCCAAGGTGCATTGAAGCTGTTCTGGCTCGTGGTGGTATAAAACCCTATTAAGACACTATGTTGGTGTTTCCTTTATTTTGGCAGTTACCTGTACATACTGTAGAACAGTTGTCACCAGCTGATCGATCGTGATCTCCAAGCCATTCCTAGTCAATCACCAAACATTTCTGTAAAAAACCCAGCGATAAAGACTTGCGATCCTTTTTTTTTTTACTTGTTTTGCGCTGTTGACAGTAGGTGCACTTGATTCAGAAGCCCTACAGCCAGGGAAAGCAAGGTGTTCCCGGCAGGCCCAGAGAGCAAATCAAGTGCACCTACAGTATAGGCCTACAGCTGGCCAATCAGATAGCCCAGATCCGTGTCTGCACATTTTCCTTGCGCCATAGACTGTAAAAATAGGCCTCCAACGCACAGCAAAGTTGATAATAAGACTTTAAGACAAAGACTAGAGAGAGACTCAAGGAATACAGCAAAGAGCTGATGTTTTTATGAGTAAATTCATGTTTAGGTTGTTATTCAGCACTGTCTTTGTTCAAAGGTTTTATAAGCCATAAAATGCACATTTGATAAGCGTGCGTTGTTATTATTTGTGGCTTGTGTCATTAAAAAAAGAAAAAATCTGAGCGGTAGATCTCGGCTTGCATTTTGACTCAGAAAGTGATCTTGACTCAGAAAAGGTTGGTGACCACTGCTGTAGAATAATACATCACAAGATCCATAAATTACAGCCTACACTGAAGAAGGTAAAATGACGATTTAGGGCTACAGACTGCCAGAGGATAAGTTGTAGCTTGGTATCCCACCCACCTTGGTGAGAAATAAAGTTTCTACTCTATTCTATTCTATATGGCTTGGTGTCCCACCCACCTTGGAGAGCAGTCCCTGGGCATGTTCAGTGTCGGTCTGGGTCTGTAGCAGCTCCTGCCGCAGCCCTGTTACCTCCCCCTCCAGTCTGTCTCTCTCAGCGTGGGCCACCTTCAGCAGCCTCTGCAGCTCTGTGCTGTCCCCAGCACTCTGCATGGCCTTCAGTTCCCCAACCTTCTGCCTCTCTATGTCCACCTGGGCTTTGAGCCGTCCGTTCTTCACCCTCAGGGCGTCCGCTGCCGCCTTGTGTTCCTCAGCCGCCCGTGTCATCTCACCCCCGGCCTCCTCCTCCCTCTCCACCTGGCACTGGAGGCCGTCCCTCTCTTCTCTGAGGGACCTCACCTGCCCCTGGGCCTCCTGGTGCTCCTGCTCCAGGGCCCTCAAGCTCCCCGTCAGCTGCTGCTGGATGTCCACCAGCTTTTCCCTCTCGAAGCGAGAGCTCTGCACCAGGTCAGTGTAGCGCTGCTCCAGCTCGGCTGCCCGGTCCTCGTCCCCGCTCTGGGCCTGGGCTGCCTCCTGCAGCCTCCCAGCCAGGGCCTCGTTCTTCTGGGCCAGCAGCTCCACCCTCTCCCTCTGCTGCTGCAGCGACGTCTGTAGGAGGCCCTTCTCCTCGGCCAAGCGCTCGTTCTCAGCCGTCAGCTCCTGGACCACCTGCTGCTGGTCAGCCAGCTCCTGTAGTGTGGCCTGGAGCTCCTCTGCCGTGCTGTGCTGACTCTCCTCCATCTTCTGGATCTGCTCCGTCAGCCTCTCCACTGAGGGGTCGCGACCCTGACCCTTCCCCACACCTACAACCCCTACACCACCACAGCCCCCATCGCTGCTGCTCACTGAGTCAGACCGCGACGGGATCTTCTCAAACTCTGAGGAGTCTGGCGAGGGCGAGCCCTTGGTGATGTCACTGCTGGAGGAGACTGAGGTTTTGAGCGGGCTGGGTATGGCTGACTTGGCTGGGGGAGTGGTGTTGTTGTCTAAAGGGAGGCCGTTGATGGAGTGCTTGGAGGGGCTGGTGGTGGTGGTAGTGTTGTTGGACAGAGGAGAGGCAGGCGAGGACTCCAGGGAGAAAAGCTTCTCCTTCAGGACCTGGTTCTCCTCCCTCAGAGCCGCCAGCTCCCTCTGGAACTTCCCGTTCTTCTCCCTCAGCTCCCCAACCAGGGCCTGGGCGTCTGTAGCCTGCTGGGATGGGCCTTGGCCCTGCTCGGGGGCACCCTCAGGTGGAATGGAGGGGGTGTTGTGAGGTGAGGACGACGAGGCTTTCCCCCGGCAGCGCTGCAGCTCCATCCTCAGCTTGCTGATCTCAAACTCCTTCGCCTTGGCTTCAGCCAGCAGCTCCTTAATCTGGCACTCCAGGAAGCCTCTCTCCGAGCCCTCAGCGTCTATCCTGGGCTTTGTGGTGGTGGATCCGCGCTGGTGCTTGGTTGCTAGGGTGGCCAGGCTGGAGGTGCTGGCGCTGGGGACCATCTTCTTGTTCGTGGAGGTCCTCAACTGGTCCCTGAGTGACACGCGGTCTCTGGACATGGTGGGGGGGATCTCCCTGGGGGCAGGGATTCCAGACTTCTTAGATCCTGATTGAATACCTGGAAAATATAATCAAAACATACATTCAGCCTTCTGCTTTCTTTCTTCTTATTTTTTTAATGAAAATCCACTAGTAAAAGTGGTAATGCATTTGATTAATGTCTGTAATGTCCTCACGATTCAATAGAAACAATTTCACACTCAGATTGAAGCTCAGTTGTGATGCTGTGTTAATATGATGCTGTGATTGTCATCATCAGGGGTCAATCATCCATTCATCGATCCCTTTTTTATTGTGATGGCTGGTTGGTTGACACTGTGTCTGTGTTACTGTGGCCATTGAAACACAGGGCAGACTTCAGTTGCATGGCATTTCAGTTGATCCACAGGGCTTGACTGGTATTTTCTCTCTCTCTCTCTCTCTAATAAGAAGAGCTTTTACTGATTCATCCCCCGCGTGAGCAGGACGCTGTCTGAAAGGCTTTTATTGTTTGTTTTGAAATAATCAGCAAACAGCAACACAGACACAGGGGGGTTCTTGTTACCAGGGATGACAATGGTCTGGGGCACGTGGAACGTTCCAGCACAAAGCAACCCGTCAGTGGACAGACACAAAGGGAGCGCTGTGTTGGTGACACTACACTGACTTCTATCAACCCCAGAGGGCACAGAATACTGCACAGCCTGGGCAAGAAGAGATAAAGTAGGCTACTGTATAACCCCATAAACAACACACACACACACACACACACACACACACACACACACACACACACACACACACACACACACACACACACACACACACACACACACACACACACACACACACACACACAAAGAAAGAAACATTCAAGATACACTGGCAAGTTGGCTCACATCCACACCTACAAACAAACACACACTCACAAACAAAGAGTCTCAGCTCATTTGGAATGGAAATCCTACACCCCTCTGGGCTCTTAAAGCACTTCTCCATTGATGGCCACTTTGCAGGGTGTGCCTGCCAAGCCTCAGACAATCTCAGGGGCACAGCGTGGATTAGCATTCTTAAAGTAGGGCTCTGTGGATGAAAAGTTGCTGATGAGGCCGGAAACACAGAGAAACAGAAACGTACTTTATCAGCACTCAAATATGCTTCTTCTATATAAAGCAAGGAGCTCAGAACTCAGTTTATATTCATTACTTTTTGATAATATAATCATAAATTAAAATGCCACATTTCTATATATAGCAAGGCCATTAGAATGCTTTCTTTTAATAATAACACTGTCGTAAATTCTTATATTTGCGAAAAATCACAATAAACCGCCAAATAGTTCCGGTAAAACATTAAAAAGCTATAAAAATACCAGGTCAGATTGGCTGGCACACAGAGTGACTGCAGACAGTATGGTTTGGCCTTCAGTCAAACTGTGCTTAAAAATAAGAACCTAAATACTCAGCATGAGTGAGAGCAAGAAAAAGCCAGTCATTTAAATTCCCATTAATCACCTTCGCATTGGTTCTCTATCAGTCAGGTCAAGTGAACTCCAGTGAAATTCCCACTAGACTAGCCTCTGCTCTGCCAAGATCCCAGGCTGCCATGAAAAATCTATAATCACTTACTTCTCTGTACATTTTACAGTGGATGCCTCCGTTACAGACACTCCTAAATTATGTATTATCACATGGAAGATTTTAAGATTTTAACAGTCTACTTGTATATGAACAAAGACAGTGATGAAATGAAAGGTTAAAAATAACTTATCATAATGCATTACAGATTGACATATTAAGATGTTTGGGGGTGCATGTACTGTATGTACAAACCGAAACAGACAGACAGAACGTGACAAAGACAGCATATACAGTAGGTCACACCTATTGGTCATATGGGACATATTCATGCAAATTCTCTTATTCTCATTACTTATAGGGGAAGAAAAGCAAAGGGAGAGAGAGAGAGAAATAAATAAAGGGAGAGAGAAATAGAAGGAGAGAGAAATGAGAGGCGGATGTGTTTAAGGTCAATCCGTTTCCATTAAGATGACTAATGTTTGGAGTTGAAGTGAGATTCTGGGACATCTCCCATTCACAGCCCCCACATACATTAAAATTCTCCTTCCCAGTCCAACTGAATAAAACCCATATGGACTGTATGAAATTACTTTCCTCGTTTAAGTAGTCACCTCCCTTTTACCATGACTTCACTACAGCTTGTCCCTGCGCACATAGCCATGACATAAATCTGTGTGCGAAACGAGCCAACTAATACGTGAACAGTTCCAGTACAGTATAATACAATACCGCGAAAGGGAGGCTGGCTGGAACAGTGACACTGGAACACAGACTGTCCAGACCTGGGTTCAAATAGTATTTGAAATTAGTTGTGCTTTATTGAGCTTGCCTGGCACAGTTGAGAAAACAAATACGAGTCTATTTCAGATGTGGTCTGACTGTCCACATTTCATATAAAGATGCCTCACAATGGAACTCACTCTCTCTCAGATTCATTGCATCAATAATTAATAATAATATAAAATAGTGATATTCAAAAAAGTTATTATAAAAATAAATAATAAGATTAAAATGGTAACTCTCTCAAATTCAAACTGCTTTATTGGCATGAAAATCAGTGTCAATATTGCCAAAGCAATAATGTATACAATATACATTGTTATAAAATAATGAATAATAATATAAAATAGTGATATTGAAAGGTACAGAAGATAGGCCTATTTGACAGTCTGATCATTCAAACCATGCATTTTTTTTGTTGATCGACAGCTTTTTTCTCAACAAGCCTTCTTTCATGGTATTCATAGATCACAAAGTTATCCTCAGTGATGATAGCCACCATATGTTTTTCATCATTTAAAAGAAGGTCAAAGGAAAGCACAAACAAGACAAACTGTGAGTGAATAGTCAAGAGAAACTATTTAAAACCCTCAGTTGGGACAAACGCTTCCTGACTCTAAAGTTATCTGGGTCTGACTTGCCAAGCCTTTGATAGACAATGACAACTCCCCATTTTAGAGGCTACTGAAACAGGGAAAGGGAGGGGGATGGAGGGAGAAACAGAGATGAGAGAGAACGGCAGAGAGGGAGAGAGAGTGTAAGGTGGAGAGAGAGAGTGTAAAAGAGAGAGTGTAAAAGAGAGAGAGAGCGCGAGTGAAAGTGAAACAGGGATGGGGATGACTGCAGCGTTCCCTCAATCCTAATTTATCTTTGTATTCCATGCCGTACGGCTCAACTCATGGTCCATTCACACACAGGCAGCTCTGGGAGGAACTAAATCAGCCCCCTGTAGGGGGTCTGAGCTGGGGGGGCGGGGGTTTGAATGCCTCTCAGAGGTGCTCCCCCCCACAGCCTCTGGAGACTGGCTCTCATTTATAGCAAAGTGTAAATAATGTGAAACACAAGCTTTGGAGAGAAAGAGAAATATCGCAGCCAAGTAGAATGGGCTTTCTCTCATAAAGGCCCCCTTTATGTTGAGGAACAAGAGAAATGATACTACATAACATTTTGTAACACAGAGGTTTTTGTGCTGAAAGCATGTCTTTTCTCATATGGTAAGAAATACAATTTCACAATAGTGAATTGAGAGCATGGCCAAATCATGTCGTTTTGGATGAGAAGCCACAGTAAGAGGGTTTAGATTGCAGGCGGCCAAATAAAGCCGGCAGTGACAGCCAAGTTTAAAAGGCCGGGCCAAAGTCATTAACCCAAACTTTTAACTTAAAATATTCATGTTTCTACACAGAAAATTGGCTAGTGTTAACAAGTGTTGATTTTTCAGTGTAACATTTCTAGTGTTGATTCAAGTGTTAAATTAACTCAGCAAAGAGTTGAATTAACAATCAGTGGTGTAAAAGAACACCAGTGTTGGTGTTAATAACAAAAGTTGAGCCAAAACCACGCACATCATTAACATATTTCCCAGCATGCTCTATTGCAGGTTATTATTGTTTATATGCTTTAGGTAATGCTATATCTTAGTCTTCCCAACCCTGGCAGGCATTCTGAATGCAGATTGCAGGTGAATAAATTGATTGATTAGTTAATCTTATGCTACTCAAATTTAAATAACATTTTTCTAAACAAATCCAATCTGTTAGTTGGAATTATTGCACCCGTTACTGAAATGGTTGTTCCAGTTTAGATGCTTTAGGTAATGCTATATCTTAGTCTCCCCAACCCTGGCAGTCATTCTGAATGCAGGTTGCAGGTCAATAAATGTTTGTACAAATATTGGATATCCCTAGTGATTGGAAACTGAGGCTTTCTGAAGCCTATGGGGCTTTCACCAAATTGTGCCGAAAGACAGTTCATTCCTCAAAGCTTTAAACGCAATGCACATTAGTGACTGGTCAAGATCTGCTGGTCAAGAAATAAATATCAGCATGTTTCAGAATCACCTTTATACGCCAAGTACATTTACACATACCGGTATTTGTCTTAGTGAGAAAGTGCTGCCAGCAATAGACAATATACAAACAGAATACAGACACAGACGTCATACAGAATATACAATATCAGAACAGTAAACATAAAACTGTTGGGTATAGGCTGATTACAGTGGGAATATATGTCTCTATATCTATATATTTGATGTTTATACAGACACTTTTCACCCCTGCATTCATCAAAACGTTGTGGCGCAATGGATAGATGTGAATTTTTATAAACTAAAGTTAGTAATAATGTTGGGTTTGCATTCCACATCCTGCTTACCTTTTCTGACTCCTGGTTCACAATTTAAAAAAATAAATAAAACTGCATCTGTGGTATTGTTTAAGATGCTGAAGACAAAATATTATCATAGGATAAACTAAATGAAACAAATTATTTGAACAACAATTTAACAATGTGCAGATAGTGGGGATTCACAGAAAATTCTTTTCCAAACTTAGCCAGGATTCGATTCTGCGCCTAAGGTGTCTGATTGCTCCGTATTCCTCGACCCTACCTGCCGAGTTACCGTCCAGGTGCTATGTATTGAAAAAAATCGAAGTAAATTGGTAAATAAAGTGTCCAGTAGAGGTCGGTGGTTGAAAGCAACTAGGCTCAAAGTTAGAAATACAATGTAGCCAGTGTTTCAAAGGCTGAGTTTAGACAGGCAAGTCCATTTCTAATCTTTTTTTCACAAATTAGTATTTTGACCAATCAGATCAGCTCTGAAAACGATCTGATGTGAACAGATCTGATGTGATTGGTCAAAAGACCAATTAGTGGGGACTATCATTTGTTTTTCAACTGGACAATGACCCAAAACACACCTCCAGGCTGTTTAAGTGGGAGTGCTGATGACCTGGCCTCCACAATCACCCCACCTCAACCCAATTGAGATAGTTTGGGATGAGTTGGACCGCAGAGTTAAGCAAAAGCAGCCAACAAGTGCTCAGCATATGTGGGCTCCTTCACAACTGTTGGAAAAGCATTCCTCATGAAGCTGGTTGAGAGAACGCCAAGAGTGTACAAAGCTGTTATCAAGGCAAAGGGTGGCTACTTTGAAGAATCTCAAATATAAAATATATTTTGATTTGTTTATAACTTTTTTGGTTACTACATGATTCCATATGTGCTATTTCATAGTTTTGATGTCTTCACTATTATTCTACAATGTATAACATAGTAAAAATAAAGAAAAACCCTGGAATGAGTAGGTGTGTCCACATTTTTGACTGATAGTGCATTCGGAAAGTATTCAGACCCCTTGACTTTTTCCACATTTTGTTACGTTACAGCCTTATTATAAAATTGATTAAAATAATTGTTTTCCTCATCAATCTACACACAATAACCCGTAATGACAAAGTGAAAACAGGTTTTTAGAAATTTTTGCAAATGTATTAAAAATAAAAAACAGAAATACCTTATTTACAAAAGTATTCAGACCCTTTGCTATGAGACTCGAAATTGAGCTCAGGTGCATCCTGTTCCATTGATCATCCTTGATGTTTCTACAACTTGATTTGAGTCCACCTGTGGTAAATTCAATTGATTGGACATGATTTGGAAAGGCACACACCTGTCTATATAAGGTCCCACAGTTGACAGTGCATGTCAGAGCAAAAACTAAGCCATGAGGTCAAAATAATTGTCTGTAGAGCTCCGAGACAGGACTGTGTCGAGGCACAGATCTGGGGAAGGGTACCAAAACATTTCTGCAGCATTGAAGGTCCCCAAGAACACAGTGGCGTCCATCATTCTTAAATGGAAGAAGTTTGGAACCACCAAGACTTTTCCTAGAGGTGAATGCCCGGACAAACTGAGAAATCAGGGGGAAGGGCCTTGATCAGAGAGATGACCAAGAACCCGATGGTAACTCTGACAGAGCTCCAGAGTTCCTCTGTGGAGAGGGGAAAACCTTCCAGAAGGGCAACCATCTCTGCAGCACTCCACCAATCAGGCCTTTATGATAGAGTGGCCAGATGGAAGCCACACCTCAGTAAAAGGCACATGAGAGCCCGCTGGGAGTTGCCAAAAGGCACCTAAAGGACTCTCAGAGACCATGAGAAACCAAGATTGAACTCTTTGGCCTGAATGCCTCGCGTCATGTCTGGAGGAAACCTGGCACCATCCCTACCATTAAGCATGGTAGCAGCATCATGCTGTGGGGATGTTTTTCAGCAGCAGGGACTGGAAGACTAGTCAGAATCGACGGAAAGATGAACGGAGCAAAGTACAGAGAGATCCTTGATAAAAACCTGCTACAGAACGCTCAGGACCTGACTGGGGCGAAGGTTCACCTTCCAACAGGACAACAACCCTAAGCACACAGCCAAGACAATGCAGGAGTGGCTTCAGGACAAGTCTCTGAATGTCCTTGAGTGGCCCAGCCAGAGCCTGGTCTTGAACCCGATCAAACACATCTGGAGAGACCTGAAAACAGATGTGCAGCGATGCAGAGCTTAAGAGGATCTGCAGAGAAGAATGGGAGAAACTCCCCAAATACAGGTGTGCCAAGTTTGTAGCTTCATACCCAAGAAGATTAGAGGCTGTAATCGCTGCCAACGGTGCTTCAACAAAGTACTGAGTAAAGGGTCTGATTACTTTTGTAAATGTGATATTTCATATTTCAGCGATATAAATGTGATATTTCAGGTTTCTAAAAACCAGTGTTTGCGTTGTCATTATGGGGTATTGTGTGTAGATTGATGAGGAAAAAATGTAATACATTTTAGAATAAGGCTGTAACGTAACAAAATGTAAGGGGTCTGAATTCTTTCCGAATGAACTGTATAAAAAAATGTGGATCCATAATTCAATAATTACCAATAAAAACTAGAGATCATTTACAATCACTGTTGGGGGAGGGGGAATCTTAATAGGTTCTTTCAAGATTTGATACTAGTGTGCTGCAATTTCAATATAGTGTGGATTCCTCTGTTGTGTGGTTCTACGCCCTGAGCTATCTTGATAAAAACAATGCCCTTTCAGCAGAGGTTTGTCAGTTCCGACACCCTATAAGTTGGTTGAGTAATGTACAAATCTTTAAATGTCATCAATCACGTGATATTTTTATTTTGACACAAGTATTGATATTTTTCTATTGGATCAGACTGCTAAGAAAATGTTTGATATATTTTCTATATATCCCCATTCTGGTTGGATCCCCCCTCAAAATACAAATCACTTTGCAATAGAGCATAATGTGACTTGCAGGCCTGATGTGGCCTGTAAACCATGAGTTTCAATTTGAATGGAAACATATTCGCTTAGGATCTCACTTGGTGATGGCCACAGGACCAAAAATGTATGAATGCAAACAATCATGTCTCTGTCACTAACAAATACAGTCATGGGTTGTAACTCTATAATTAACTCGAAAGGCACACTGGGGAATATGCAAATAAGGCATTACACTAAGCAAAGTTTTAATTAAACACTGAAAAGTGTGGACCCGTATAGACACTGGAATAGTGTTACATTTAACACTCTCAGAATTGATTCAACAGTGGAGAATTTGTGGTGTGCTGACACCAGAAAAAACACATCCACACAGAGAGAACCATTGTTAGTAACCCCACTTTTGATCACCTTGAATCCTGCTGAAATGCTCTCCTGTAATTGCTATATATACATTAAGTAATTGTTTGATTAATTAATTAATAACACACAGTCAGTCTCCCGATAATCCGAAAGTACTCAAGTGTGAGTACTTCATCACAATAATGCACTCTGGTGCATAGCTATCTTTTTAATGAAGATTAGGTTTAAAATCACAGCAGGCCAGGGGATATGCGCCTGAGTGGCTTCTGGACACCATCCAGCATTACCAGCCAGCCAAGCCAGCAGCCAAGAGGTAACTGGGTGCATTGTGAAGGGAAGGCAGCCCCTGGCCCAGCCAGTCTTTAATTTACAGCCATGGGGGGGACAGGAGAAGGAGTGATAACAGATTAGTGTCCGGGGCTGTCCGGGGCTGGTCAGGCAGGACAAGTGTCAGAACAACCGTTGGCATCTGAGATGACACAGTGACATAGTCAGTGCAATCAGTGGTATTACCTTTGAGAGGGAAAGAACCCCCCCACCCCTCCCCCCATCTCATTTCCCCACCACACACACGCACGCAAACAAACCCATACATGCGTCCACGCGCACGCACACGTACCATTTCCAACTCTAACCCCCCCTCTGGAGTTCCAGGAAGTGCTGTCTAATGTTTTCCAGTCAGGTGGATGTGGGGGTTACAGAGCAGTCAGACAGAAACAATATCAGTCACTCTCTGTCTGTCTGGGGTTTCCTGTTGTACAGGCAGCAACTGGACAGGACATAGCCTGGTGGTCCCAGATCTGTTTATGCTGTCTTGCCAACTCAACACAGGAGTTGGCAAGATAGCACAAACAGATGTGTGACCAGGCTAGACAGGACGCGGATGAGGAGTGAGTGGGTAGACTGGAGCTTATCTCTCAGATCCTGAGCTCACACAGGCATTCCACTCCTCTCGCTGGTGCAGAAGAGAGACACAGAGCAGGGTTTCCATGTGTGTCACAACTGTGACACAGCAAATGGAATGGTCAACCAGCATGGTCAGTCAGTCAGTCAGACAGGATGGAATAGCGAAGTCAGTCAGTCAGGGACAGGGGAGGCAATGTCCGTGCTGACTCGCACAGTCCAGGTAACCCATCATCCAAACCCTCTTTCAAATAATACATTGAGCATTTGATTGAGCCTGTCGGGAGTGCCATAATATGGGCAGGATTTGCATATTTGGGACTCTTCCATTGTTTCCATATTGCCAGCAGCCAGACAAACTCAATCAGATTCTATTTGAAACCAGGTCTGTTATCATCAGACAAACATCATACAACAATTATCATCATCTTAACTCTTCTAGTAGAAATGAATACCACCGATTAGGAGTTAGCAAGTCACCACTTAAAGAAAAATAGCCTGTAATAAGTAGAACACAATTTGAGAGTCTATCTCTATTTGCAATACATAGTAACTGGACAGATTTCCCACTATGGTTCCCTAAAGTCAGATGAAGGTTTACATTCACAATGGCCAAAACTTATTCTCTTGGCTTCAGGTCCCAAAGAATGGACAGATATTCCACAATAGTTCCTGAATATGAGTACATGAAAGTAAAAGTTAGACAAAAGGTCTAGCCTAAATGCACTTACACTGTGCATTAAGGTTCTACATAATTTCTTGGCCCCAAGGATCCAGGTCCCAAAAACTTTGGGTCAAATTCAGGACATGACATCATAATGTGGAGGAGGACGACGTACAGTATCATTAGAGAGCGGATCTGCAGATCACATCTGATTTAGAGCCCAGAATGTTTTACAATGTCACCAGATACATGTTATGGTCCTACTGTAGCAGCAGGGAATATAGTAAACAGGCAATCCTTATTTATGCAGGATTTCAATAAGCCCCCCATTTCCCATAGACTACAGTACACCACTAAAGAGGCACGTCAATTAAAAGGAATCTGTGGTGTAATTGTGGTGTAAAAAGTGGTGTAATTGCATTTGCTGGTGATCGGGGGGTGGTGTAAATCAGGTAATGATCTGGATACACAGACAGTTACTAGGACCATGGAGGGTAAGCAGCAGCAGCACATAACGTTAGTGCTTTGTGAGTGTGCGCTTTGGGGCTGGTTTAAAGGTCTTTGTCTGGCTTTGTATGGGCTTTCCAGACTATTGAGTTTAGGAAATTATTGCATTGGGGAATTGACTGGATATATTATATCTGTAGCTGGGAAAAGTCCAGTATCTGATCCTCAAACCCAACAAACCTTTCCCTTGTTCTTTGTGATTATATCTTAATATCTTTACTCCTGTAGATCTTACATACTGCCATCATGTCTATAGAGGGATTATTAACATAGTACCATAACCTTCCCACCAGAGATTTTGACCAGTGATAATAACCAATGGGCTCAGATCCCCACTCTTCATCTTCAGCAGTGATCCACCACATCCCTGCCAGACCATGGGCCGGACAGTTTGCTTTTCAAGAACCAAACAAGACTGAAAATATTTTACTATGATAGTAAAATCTGGCCACAATGCTGGCCTTTAGGAGTATATACAGTGAGGGAAAAAAGTTTTTGATCCCCTGCTGATTTTGTACATTTGCCCACTGACAAAGAAATTATCAATCTATAATTTTAATGGTAGGTTTATTTGAACAGTGAGAGACAAAATAACAACAAAAAAATCCAGAAAAACGCATGTCAAAAATGTTATAAATTGATTTGCATTTTAATGAGGGAAATAAGTATTTGACCCCCTTTCAATCAGAAAGATTTCTGGCTCCCAGGTGTCTTTTATACAGGTAACGAGCTGAGATTAGGAACACACTCTTAAAGGGAGTGCTCCTAATCTCAGTTTGTTACCTGTATAAAAGACACCTGTCCACAGAAGCAATCAATCAATCAGATTCCAAACTCTCCAAACTCGCCAAGACCAAAGAGCTCTCCAAGGATGTCAGGGACAAGATTGTAAACCTACACAAGGCTGGAATGGGCTACAAGACCATCGCCAAGCAGCTTGGTGAGAAGGTGACAACATTTGGTGCGATTATTCGCAAATGGAAGAAACACAAAAGAACTGTCAATCTCCCTAGGCCTGGGGCTCCATGCAAGATCTCACCTCGTGGAGTTGCAATGATCATGAGAACGGTGAGGAATCAGCCAGGAACTACACGGGAGGATCTTGTCAATGATCTCAAGGCAGCTGGGACCATAGTCACTAAGAAAAAATTGGTTACACACTACGCCGTGAAGGACTGAAATCCTGCAGCGCCCGCAAGTTCCCCCTGCTCATAGAAAGCACATATACATGCCCGTCTGAAGTTTGCCAATGAACATCTGAATGATTCTGAGGACAACTGGGTGAAAGTGTTGTGGTCAGATGAGACCAAAATGGAGCTCTTTGGCATCAACTCAACTCGCCGTGTTTGGAGGAGGAGGAATGCTGCCTATGACCCCAAGAACACCATCCCCACCGTCAAACATGGAGGTGGAAACATTATGCTTTGGGGGTGTTTTTCTGCTAAAGGGACAGGACAACTTCACCGCATCAAAGGGACGATGGACAGGGCAGTGTACCGTCAAATCTTGGGTGAGAACCTCCTTCCCTCAGCCAGGGCATTGAAAATGGGTCGTGGATGGGTATTCCAGCATGACAATGACCCAAAACACATGGCCAAGGCAACAAAGGAGTGGCTCAAGAAGAAGCACATTAAGGTCCTGGAGTGGCCTAGCCAGTCTCCAGACCTTAATCCCATAGAAAATCTGTGGAGGGAGCTGAAGGTTCGAGTTGCCTAATGTTAGGCTCGAAACCCAAATGACTTGGAGAAGATCTGCAAAGAGGAGTGGGACAAAATCCCTCCTGAGATGTGTGCAAACCTGGTGGCCAACTACAAGAAACGTCTGACCTCTGTGATTGCCAACAAGGGTTTTGTCACCAAGTACTAAGTCATGTTTTGCAGAGGGGTCAAATACTTATTTCCCTCACTAAAATGCCAATAATTTCATAACATTTTTGACATGCGTTTTTCTGGATTTTTTTGTTGTAATTCTGTCTCTCACTGTTCAAATAAACCTACCATTAAAATTATAGACTGATCATTTCTTTGTCAGTGGGCAAACGTACAAAATCAGCAGGGGATCAAATACTTTTTTCCCTCACTGTAGATAGTACAGTAGTTGCATAATATGTGCAGTACATATAAGCTATAGCATAAAGTCCATACTGTATGTACTGTACAATCAACATGTTTGAGTTGAGTAACACATTCCTTTGAGAGAGCATTAGAGCCTTTTAAAGAGTTTGAGAGGATTTTTCAATTCTGTTTGCCAGTCTGACAATATTTATGTGAACTCATTTGCTGAAAGAATGGAGGAAGGCAGAGCGTTTGGCATGTCTGGCTGTGAGGGATAAGTAGTAGGGTCAGTGTGGAGAGACAGAGAGTGGATGGAATCTGCCATCACATTGGCTGAGATGATATTTCCCCTCTTGGGGCAGGCCAATAATCCTGCATATAAATAAGGAGAGATGCAGGGGAGAGGGAGGGCAGAATGGATGGGTTTTGGCTGGGCTAAATGGAGACTGTAAATTGCTCAATGGAGTGGAGGAAAGTAAGAGTTACCGTATGTACAGTATGTGATCAAAAAGCTGACTCACAGAGGGTGACATTTTGAGTTGTGATGGTTCGGAAATACTCTGTACGCAGCATATAGAAAATCCATTACTTGATTACACAGAGAAGGGGAATTGCTGCTCTTGCTGTGCCGGAAACAAGTACAAAAACACCAAGAGCAGAATAGCAGCAGGGAAGGAAGGAGGAGTAGAGGTATAGATCCCTGGCTAGTATTCACAACAACCTCTACTGTAAGCAAAAGTGAAATAGCCCATACTCATGTATTCCTGTGTCCAAGTCATTATGGGTAGTGAGTGAGTCTACTATCAGCAGGTGGCATGAGAAGTGGAAACTTGTCTCACCTGCAAGTCTGCACTGTCACTGTTGAAATGCGGCACCATGGAAATAGCATGATGTGCTTTGCTAAGGGGAGTTGGAAAGCAGCAGTAGAGTCATTTACAACATTTACATTCAATTACCAAGTTAAGGATGTTCCTTTTGAGGGTATAAACAGAACTAAATGTGCATGCTACAGAACTCTGCTTTAGGAAGGTACGCTTTCTACAAAGGCATACATTTGGTACCTCACATAAGAGCATGAGCACAGCAGATTAGATTTTTCTCTCCAGAAAGAGAGGGGACAGCTACAGTTACAGCTAAGATGGCTGGCTATCTGCTAAATCAAAAGTATTGACATCAGATGGTCATTTTTAGAAATCAAGCACTTTTAGCCAAGTTACAGCCAGAGGAAAACTCATCAACGGTTCGTTCGGGTTCAACATCAATCTACAAATCAAAACATCTCAACCTTTCAATTTGATGCTCATGCTGGTCAACACATTCTCAGGCTCTGAAAACATCAGCTTTTCTCTATTTCAAATATAAACTAGAGGGGTTGACCTTTTCTCCTTGACTTTTACATTTCTCTCATGATCCAAACACACATCCTACATGATTTTGGAAATGATTTGGATATTATTTTTCGTGGAACAATCCCTGGAATCCCTGATATATTTGTGGGTTTTGGATTAAGCTGAGAATGGCAGAGAGATTTCCACACAGAGGACTTAGAAAGTATTATTGAGAAAAATACTTGTTCACCTCCCTTCCCCACCCTTTCCACAGATGACCAAAAGTCAAACTAATTACATTGTGCAGTAGTGAGGATATCGGCATATGTTGCTAACAGGGGGTGTTTGAAATTAAATGTTTATCACGAGATGAGACAAACAACTTAAAGGGGAGCGGAACTCCAAAATCCTGCAAGTGTTTTTCTGCTGCTCATTAAAAAACGAAATTTGCATCTTGAAGGTGTGGTTCGATGTGGGCGTGTTATGATCGCTATATCATACCATGGCAGTTATAGTTGTTTTTCCCTCTTGAGTCACGGTAGCAACATTTCGCTCTCAAAAGATCAATAATTGATCTACACTGAACAAAAATATAAACGCAACACGTAAAGTGTTGGTCCCATGTTTCATGAGCTGAAATAAAAGATTCTAGACATGTTTCATATGCACAAAAAGCTTATATCTCTCAAATTGTGCACGGTTTTCTGATGTCAACGTTGTGAACAGAGTGCCCCATGGTGGGGTTATAGTATGGACAGGCATAAGCTACGGGACATCGAACACAATTGCATTTTATCGATGGCAATTTCACAGAGATACCGTGATGAGATCCTGAGAACCATTGTCGTGCCATTCATCCGCCGCCATCACCTCTTGTTTTAGCATGATAATGCACGACCCCACGTCATAAGGATCTGTACACAATTCCTGGAAGCTGAAAATGTCCCAGTTCTTCCATGGTCTGCATACTCACCAGACATGTCACCCAAATGAGACGGGGGGGGGCTAGAGATTCTTTTTTAAATTGACAGATTTCCATATATGGACTGTAGATCAGTAAAATCTTTGAATTTGTTGCATGTGTCACGGGCTGGCTCGAAAAAACAGGAGAGGTAGAGTCAGGCGCAGGAGACAGAGAGTTCTTGACCACACTTCTTTATTCAAGAAAACTGGATGTGGTCGCCAAAAATATAGGGACGCAGCCCTTAAATTATTCTGCGGTGGTGTACACAATGAAACCAACCACAGGCAGAGGAAAACCAACACACGTTCCTATAGCACATAAACCGGACAAGAAACACAATCACGCACAAACACAGACATCCTACGCTAAACTAAATAACCCCCTCCCTACTAATGACTAACCCAAAACAGGTGCGTGCCTACCTAGACCTAACCAACAGAAAGTGAAACAAAAAGGGATCGATGGCAGCTAGTAGGCCGGCGACGACGACCGCCGAGCTCCGCCCGGCCGAGGAGGGGCGCCACCATCCGTCGGTGTCGTGACAGCATGGTTCATTTATATTTTAAATATACACTACCGTTCAAAAGTTTGGGGTCACTTAGAAATGTCCTTGTTTTTGAAAGAAAAGCACATTTCTTGTCCATTAAATAAACATCAATTTGATCAGACATTTTTTATGGAATATCGACATAGGCGTACAGAGGCCCATTATCAGCAACCATCACTCCTGTGTTCCAATGGCACGTTGTGTTAGCTAATCCAAGTTCATCATTTTAAAAGGCTAATTGATCATAAAAAATCATTTTGCAATTATGTTAGCACAGCTGAAAACTGTTGTTCTAATTAAAGAAGCAATACAACTGGCCTTCTTTAGACTAGTTGAGTATCTGGAGCATCAGCATTTGTGGGTTCGATTACAGGCTCAAAATGGCCAGAAACAAATAACTTTCTTCTGAAACTCGTCAGTCTATTCTTGATCTGAGAAATGAAGGCTATTCCATGCGAGCAATTGCCAAGAAACTGGAGATCTTATATAACGCTGTGTACTACTCCCTTCACAGAACAGTGCAAACTGTCTCTAACCAGAATAGAAAGAGGAGTGGTGCACAACTGAGCAAGAGGACAAGTACATTAGAGTGTCTAGTTTGAGAAACAGACACCTCACAAGTTCTCAACTGGCAGCTTCATTAAATAGTATCCGCAAAACACCAGTCTCAACGTCAACAGTGAGGAGGCGACTCCGGGATGCTGGCCTTCTAGGCAGAGTTGCAAATAAAAAGCCATATCTCAGACTGGCCAATAAAAAGAAACGATTAAGATTGGCAAAATAACATAGACACTGGACAGAGGAACTCCTAGAAGGCCAGGCCCTGTTATCCCAGTAATAATGCCTTGCATTACACCTGGATAGAAAACACTTCAATTTGCTCAACTTCCCATTGGCTCAACTATTGGCTCAACTTACCCAAAGGCAAACATTGTTGACTATATTAGCCCACAGTTACAAGGATGCACTTTCATGCTAGGGTTAGGACCTCGTATTGAATCTTATAGAGACCCCAACTGATGTATACAGATGCAGGATCTTAATTTGATCACTTGACCCCACTGCAATTGTCACGACCTTGACTTTGAATACCATAACACAATAAATTAATTTGAGTTGGTGGAAATCTGTTTTTTGGACCTAACTTGCTCACCACTTTTTCCATGTGGTTTCTTCTTTCACAGACTCCATGAAATTATGACCTCTTCCTAAATATTTGGTCAAATTATTAATTTTGTGTATGGTTTCCTGGAAACAAAGGTGGCTCAACTTATCCCACTCTCCCCTACTGGGTATGAGCCTGTCACGACTTTCGCCAAAGTCGGTTCCTCTCCTTGTTCGGCGGCGTTCGGCGTCACCGGTCTTCTAGCCATCGCCGATCCACCTTTCATTTTCCATTTGTTTTGTCTTGTTTTCCCACACACCTGTCTGTGTGTGGAATTGTTTGTTGTAAAGTGTATGTGCACTTCTGACTGGTTTGCAACGGGTTATTTTTACCCATATTTTGTTGTTCTGGGTGCCGTTGGTTTTGCATATTAAACTGCTCCGGTTATTACCCAGTTATGCTCTCCTGCACCTGACTTCCCTGCAGCCAGTTACACATCTCTTACAGAGCCAATGATTCATCACACACAAACAGGACATTTAAACACACCTTGCTTTGCAAACACAGAACACATAGAATAGTTCTGTGTTTACAGTCCTGTACTGGCTGCTCCTTGGTAACTGCAGTGGTGGAAACTGGAAAGCCTCACTGGTGATACTTCCAGACCTGGGTTCAAATACTATTTGAAATCTTTCAAAAATAATGTTTTGTCCTGGAGCGCCAGATGGGTAGGGTTTGCAGTTTTGGCACTATTTTATTGCTCCATTAAGCCACGTAAGGTCAATCAAACACAGATAAAGTATTTACAATTATTTTGAATAGTATTTGAACGCAGGTTTACCTACTACCTCTGGGTACAGCAACTCACTGAGACTCCTCTTTTTGGCCTGTTTCCTGTATCCTGATGTTGGTCTGTCGCCAATGAGAATATTTATGTAACAAAATAGTGCTGTGGCTGGAGATTCCTCTTGTCTTTCTTTCCACATTCTTTGGTGTTTTGCTAATGCTCATCGTGTCATGGTCTGACTCTGCCCAGCTCTTGAGGAGTATCCACCAGGTGCAATGGATCTCAACAAAATCACAAACATTTCTGCAAACAAATTAGATATTGATGTCAAAACCAATGAACGTATTGTTTATTAATTAAGAGAAAGGCTTTCAGTTGTCAATGTCAACATGACATGCTGGGAATTATGCTTGTAGTTTCTACAAGCCAGCACATTACGGTTGGGTTTGACACGATAGTGTAAAAAAGGGCAGGCCTATAATAGTCTAAGCATTTTCTATGGGTGAGTCAGCAATACGGATGGACAGACAAACAGTACAGTAAATGTCATAATGAGAGGTATCCCTCCCAGTGAAAGGAGGAATGTGAGGGACAATGCCCTGATTGCCCTGCATGTATTAAAGCAGCCCAGCTGTCAGGGAAGTGTGGTGTGTGAATTCTGCTGACGGGGATGCGCACACACACACACACACACACACACACACACACACACACACACACACACACACACACACACACACACACACACACACACACACACACACACACACACACACACACACACACACACACACACACACACACACACACACACACACACACACACACACAGCTTCGCCCAAGAACCCAGCAGCACGTTGCCGCCCATCTGCAGGTGATTGAATCGCATAACCTGAACACTACATCACACACTATCTCTCTCTCAGCAGAGACTCTCTCTGTTTCGGCATGTATAACACATTCCGTATTATACACAAAGTGTACAAAACATGACATAGGCTGGCCAGGTGATTCCATGTGAAAGCTATGATCCCTTATTGATGTCACTTGTTAGCAATGGAGTCAACATGGGCCAGCATCCCTGTGGAATGCTTTCAACACCTTGTAGAGTCCATGCCCTGGCGAATTGAGGCTGTTCTGAGGGCAAAAGGGGGTGCAACTCAATATTAGGAAGGTGTTCCTAATGTTTTGTACACTCAGGTAAAAGGGTAAATTATTTTCAATATTTCGCTCTTTTGTATAAACTATTTGAATACAATAAAGCCTATATCAAAACAAGCACATCTGGAAAACATACACAGCCCGAAAACTTCAAAGTACAACATCGATTCTTCCTTCTCCCTTCCATCCTATACACCCCGTACACTCTTCCTTAAAATACCAAATCTATCCAAGCCTCGCCCTCATAAACATAAGGAGCTATCCATCCTCTGCCAGCAGCCCCAGGAGCCCACCCAACCCACTCTGCTCTAGTTTTATACTTATTGTATACTGAATGTGATAAATCTACTATTGTGAAAGTGTCAGGTCAGGAACAGACGTTTATCAGAACAATAAGAACTGTACATGCACTTTCTCAGCAGACACACTGCAATTCTCTGCGAGACAAATCCTGTGTTAGCACAGTCTGATTAGTTTGGTTACGTAGTGTTGTTTCGGATGAGGAATCTTTTCCTGTGGGTTGTTGTTGTGTGTCCTGAGAAAGTCTCTCCAGCACTGTGTGTAGTAGACGGTCTAGCCTATCGCTCTCCTTCACTGAAACTTCTGATGCCCAAGTGTGAGCAAAGACAACAAACAGTCATGTTGTTCCAGTGACCACCATTGTTATTGCTGCATTGATATCAGACAAAAACACTCCAGAACTATCAAACGCTCCTCTGCTTTGCCAACATTCTGGCAGCTTTTCCAGCATTACCACTACCTCCAAACATCCTGGCCATGCTGCATGGGCAAGAAACCCACAGGACCGTGGAAGCTCACTATCCTTTTTTGAGCATGAGAAACGCTCTAACCCTCTCTCTCTCTCTTTCTCTCTCTCTCTCTCTCTCTGACTCCCCCTCTCAACTCACTAGACAAACATCTTGCCAGTCGCCACAGTTCACCATGGACGGGGCTTTTATTCTGCCTCCAGACAGCTCTGGTTTACATGGAGTCGGATCTGAAAATAGGCCCACTGTTCTGTGTTCAGCCATAATATTTCACTGAATAGGTCATCATCAGAGTATCTGCTGAGCGTGGGCACTGGGCCATTCTCCCAGTGTGTAGAGCGCTGGACCACAGTCAGAAGGGGAGAGTGGAGAGCCAATATGTAGTGGTGGTTAGATTAGATAAGAAAACATTATCTTCTAATGAGGAAAGTCTTTGTGCAGCAAACAGACAAGATAGGCTAATCAACCTGGTGAGAAATAGATTAAAATCCTCCTCTCGGTCCTTGATCAAATCCCTCTCTCATCGATTGCTTTATCCTCTCCTCTGCAGAGTTCTGTACATCCTGACAAATTAGCCCATTTAGTGATCAATTCTCATTAACTATATGAATGCTTTTTCAATTGGATGGGGCAATGAAGGTCTGAGAATAATAAAAGCATGATTGATAAACTTTACAGTAGACCGCTTCAAATTATAATAAGGGTCTTTATGGGATCGAACAGAGCATGTGTGCGTGTGTGTATACATATACGTACCAGTCAAAAGTTTGGACACACCTACTCATTCAAGGGTTTTTCTTTATTTTTACTATTTTCTACATTGTAGAATAATAGTGAAGACATCAAAACTATGAAATAACACATATGGAATCATGTAGTAACCCAAAAAGTGTTAAACAAACCAAAATATATTTTATAATTTAGATTCTTCAAAGTAGCCACCCTTTGCCTTTGCACACCCTTGGTATTCTCTCAACCAGCTTCACCTGGAATGCTTTTCCAACAGTCTTGAAGGAGTTCCCACATATGCTGAGCACTTGTTGCTTTTCCTTCACTCTGCGGTCCGACTCATCCCAAACCATCTCAACTGGGTTGAGGTCGGGGGATTGTGGAGGCCAGGTCATCTGATGCAGCACTCCATCACTCTCCTTCTTGGTCAATTAGCCCTTACACAACCTGGAGGTGTGTTGGGTCATTGTCCTGTTGAAAAGCAAAAGCGCAAACCAGATGGGATGGTGTATCGCTGCAGAATGCTGTTGTAGCCATGCTGGTTAAGTGTACCTTGAATTCTAAATAAATCACAGACAGTGTCACCAGCAAAGCACCCCCACACCATCACACCTCCTCCTCCATGCTTCACTGTGGGAAATGCGGATATCATCTGTTCACCTACTCTGCATCTCACAAAGTCACGGTGGTTGGAACCAAAAGTCTCAAATTTGGACTCATTAGACCAAAGGACAGATTTCCACCGGTCTAATGTCCATTGCTCATGTTTCTTGGCCCAAGCAAGTATTTTCTTCTTATTGCTGTCCTTTAGTAGTGGTTAATTTGCAGCAATTCGACCATGAAGGCCTGGTTTTATCACCAAAGCCCCATATACTACCCACCACTGCGACCTGTATGCTCTCGTTGGCTGGCCCTCACTATATATCCGTTGCCAAACCCACTGGCTCCAGGTCATCTATAAGTCTTTGCTAGGTAAAGCCCCGCCTTATCTCAGCTCACTGGTCACCATAGCAACACCCACCCGTAGCACACGCTCCAGCAGGTATATGGCACTGATCATCCCCAAACCCAACACTTCCTTGGGCTGCCTTTCCTTTCAGTTCTCTGCGGACAATGACTGGAACGAATTGCAAAAATCTCCGAAGCTGGAGTCTTATATCTCCCTCTCTAACTTTAAGCATCAGCTGTCAGAGCAGCTTACCGATCACTGTACCTGTACACAGCCCCATATCATCCCCATATCATTACTTACCCTCTTGCTCTTTTGCACCCCAGTATCTGAACTTGCACATCATCATCTGCACATCTATCACTCCAGTATTAATGCTAAATTGTAATTATTTTCGCCTCTATGGCCTATTTATTGCCTACCTCCCTACTCTTCCACATTTGCACACACTGTACTTAGATTTTTCTGTATTTTATTTTCTTTTGTGTTATTGACTGTACGTTTATTTATGTGTAACTCTGTGTTGTTGATTTTGTCGCACTGCTTTGCTTTAACTTGACCAGGTCGTAGTTGTAAATGAGAACTTGTTCTCAACTGGCCTACCTGGTTAAATAAAGGTGAAATAAATAAATAAATAAATAAAATCATTAACGCAGTCTCCTCTGAACAGTTGATGTTGAGATGTGTCTGTTACTTGAGCTCTGTGAAGCATTTATTTGGGCTGCAAAGGCTGGTAACTCCAATAAACTCTGGGTCTTCCTTTCCTGTGACAGTCCTCATGAGAGCCAGTTTACACACAATAATTGTTGTAATTATTAATGAAACGTCTCGTTTTTAGCTCAATCCGTTCAAAAGATATGACCCATCTTACCAGCACTACGTTTTTTCCTTTCTATCGCGCATTGGTGGGGCGCATTTTTACATTCTTATACAGGGTCGTGTTTCGGGGGACACATGGCTCTCAACCTTCGCCTCTCCCGACTCCGTAGGGGAGTTGCAGTGATGGGACAAACTGTAACTACCAATTGGATATCACAAAATTGGGGAGAAAAATGGGTAAAAGTAACTTTTTTACTGTACTGTTTGTCTGTCCATCCGTATTGCTGACTCACCCAACTAAACAACAAACAAGGAAAAAAACAAACCGGTCCATGCATCAATACTGTGATCTGATATTTTGGCAATACCACCCAGCCTTACCCGAGTGTGAATCCATTGAGGATAGTTACGCCCTCACTCAACTCTCCAACACTATCATCTTAAAATAACCTCTATCTATGGCTTCATATCAAACATAATCATGGTGAATTTATAATAACAACACATTTGATATGTAGCCTAGTGTGTGTGACTCCACTGAGGATAGTAAAAGCTCTCTGGTAGTACTAGTGATTCTTGGACAGTGTATATTAACAATACTTTACCCTCAGAACAGCCTCAACTCGTTGGGACATGAACTCTACAAGGTGTCGAAAGCGTTCCACAGTTGTGCCAAGTTGGCTGGATGTCCTTTGGATAGTGGACCATTCTAGATACACACAGGAAACTGTTGAACGTGAAAAATCCAGCAGTGTTGCAGTTCTTGACACAAACCGGTGCGTCTGGCACTTACTACCATACCCCTTTTAAAGGCACTTATATATTCCCCCTCTGAATGGCACACAAACAATCCATGTCTCAATTGTCTCAAGGCTTAAAAATCCTTCTTTAACCGGTCTCCTCCCCTTCATTTAGACTGATTGCAGTTGATTTAACAAGTGATATCAATAAGGGATCATAGCTTTCACCTGGATTCGCCTGGTCAGTCCATGTCATGGAAAGAGCGGTCTTTCTTAATGTTTTGTACACTGTATATGAAACATACTGTACGTGATACAAATACTTGACAGATGACAGATGCTACCCAAGGAAGCTGTAATTGGATGATGTTTAGCCTCATATGAACTGGACACACACATACACACGAGTGCGCACACGCGCATGCACACATACATTCCGATGGAGGAAAACACAGTGTCAGACAGACAGCAGGAAGTGACAGCATAGATGGATCACACCACAGGGCTGATGGGACGCCTTCCAGTTGTTCTCGAGGACAAGTCACCCTGAGAAGCTTGAGGACACCTCACCTCACTGTGTGTTCAGTACAGAGGACTCATGTATGAACTGGTTTTTACCCCAAATTTGGCCGATATAAATCTACAGTAATAAGAACAACAGTTATGAAATCCTCAGTGACAAAATTCAAATGACTTCATTGATGTCTTCATTATGCCTTGGCCAGAAACCAAATCCTAAATGAAAACAACAAAAACACCTACATGATATCTGGACAACAATATAGTCTGTGTGTGAAATAGCCAATGCTCTCCCTCATTTGAGCGACCTGTTCGAGAGCAGTATAGTAGAGAAATGTGTGTGACAGGAACCAAGAGTCTAATCTCTCCTGCTGGCATGCAGAAGCTATACTGTAGCCTCCGAATCAGAGCCTGCCGTGCTATCTCACACCACACACACTACCGCTACGAAATGACACGACAACACTCACTAACTGATAACACTACACTGTGTGGTGTGGGCTGTGGCTTCACTGGCTGCCTGCCTGGCTTTTCTCTATTGCCTGCTTGGCCACACTGTGAGTGACACAGGGACTTCACTGGCTGCCTGCTTGGCCACACTGTGAGTGACACAGGGACTTCACTGGCTGCCTGCTTGGCCACACTGTGAGTGACACAGGGACTTCACTGGCTGCCTGCTTGGCCACACTGTGAGTGACACAGGGACTTCACTGGCTGCCTGCTTGGCCACACTGTGAGTGACACAGGGACTTCACTGGCTGCCTGCTTGGCCACACTGTGAGTGACACAGGGACTTCACTGGCTGCCTGCTTGGCCACACTGTGAGTGACACAGGGACTTCACTGGCTGCCTGCTTGGCCACACTGTGAGTGACACAGGGACTTCACTGGCTGCCTGCTTGGCCACACTGTGAGTGACACAGGGACTTCACTGGCTGCACGCACTGGGTGGAAGGAGATCCGGCTACAAACAGAGGCGCTCCCACACACACACTCCTAAACACATACATGCACACACAAAGATGCATACGCAGCACATACACACACACACCTCTTTGTCAGCTGTGCAACAAGTTATTTTACACTAGAGGAGACAATGAGCCCACAGACATGAGCTGATAATGCAGCTATGCTGTTCATGGATAGGACAGAGGTAGGACACAACCTGAAAGGAACATTTGTTGATGAGAGAACAGAAAGAAGAAAGAGAGACAGAGATACCAATGGTTTCTCTGACTAATGTGAAGTTAAAGGCTGCTAAATGAAGTTAACAGAGACTTTGAAATGTAAATGTATTAAGCAGTCTATCCTTAGGGCAGCAGAGAGAGAGAGAGAGAGAGAGAGAGAGAGAGAGAGAGAGCGAGCGAGCGAGAGGCAAAAGAGAGAGGTGAGAGAGATAAAGAGAGAGAAGCTGCATGGGACAGCGATACCATCTCCACTGGCTGATTCCCTGCCTGCCTCTGACAGAGAGGAAGCTGCTGGAAGATAAAACGCACTCAGCACTTTTCATGTCCAGATATCGTGAACCACACACACACACGCTGGCACACATAAAGCCAAAAACACACATGCAAACACACACAGACACACACACACACACTACTAGTCAATGAATATCCTTCTTCTTAGAATCTGAGTAATAAGAGAAGGGCCAAGTAAACCTACAGTACAAACAGAGCCACTGGCACTGTACAGCTCTATATGTCTGATAATTAACCTTTAAATGGGATTTTCTGACATGGCATCATTCATAACTAAGCTATTTGGCAATGCATGGCTTTGTTTGCCTCACATCAATAGAGCAAAGAGGGACAGAGAGGGGGGGAAGAGATAGAGAGAGCGAGTGAGTGAAAGAGATACTGATGAAGTAAATGAGTATAGATAGCCTCAGTGATGGAGAGAGTAGTGGTGAGTGAACAGAGCTAAGCTGGCATACGATACATTACGGTAAGGTAGCAGACCTGACTCAGGTTCCTCCAGCCTACCCGCCTGGTTCCCCATGCTGGTTCGGTCCGCAGCTCTACTCACTCTCCACACCAGGAAGGACTAATCCAAGAACCCCGGCCGCGGGGGAGGCGGCTTTGCTCAGAGAAACTCTCTATCTTACAGTATGTAGTCTCAGTTGATCCACTGGCAGAGATAAATACAGGAGACAAAAACAATATCCCCTCCTTCCTTCCTTTCTCTCTCTTCTCTCCAGCTCTTCCTGAGGCTGAGTGAGTGGAGGCAGACTGTCCCGCTGCCTGTGCTCAGTCCTCCAGGCTGGTGACAGTATGACACACTGGCAGAGCGGTGTGGGCTTCATTAGCCCAGTGACGGCTGGAATCAGCAGAGGAGGAGTGGCTTCTCCAGGCCACACACGCACACACACACACACACACACACACACACACACACACACACACACACACACACACACACACACACACACACACCCATACACGCACACCGGCCCTCCTTCTCTGCTCCTCCTCCTACCCTGTCTCACAGACTCTCCCAGAGTTGTTCTACACTCTCTCTATCACAGTAGAGCAGAAATGACTGCTGCTTTTTAACACAGTGTACTGTACCTCAACAAAGTAATCCCCTCTTTCTGGTACAGTATAATGAAAGAGAGAGAGACTGATGGAGGAGGAAGAGAGGAAGGAAAAATAAGGCGGAGGAAAAGGACGTTTTGTCTTGTTGGCAGAGACTGACAGCAGAGCTCTCTCTTCTCTTCCCTTTCATGTTAACTCTCCTGACCTCATCCGTCCAGCAGAGAGAAGGATCACCGATTAGCTGGAGCTAACTCTTAACACACGCATACATGCAGTATCTTTCTCCCCCTTTCACATACACACATGCATGTGCACACACAAAATCACACACACTGCCAGTGTTTTCATAGCAGGACTCTGCATTACTGGGGGGCTGTTTTGGGGTGGGAAGTTGTGAGTGAGAGGAGGGAGGTGCAGTGTGGGTGAGATGAGAGGATAGCTTGTTTTTTCCCCCTCTCCCTCATTCACAATGTATGTGTCTGAAATATTCATGATGATAAAAGCCACAGTAGGAGAAATAAAGTCGGGAGTGAATTAATGTGTCATCTCGGGTTGGATTTGTCCTTTTTTGAGCGACGCGACTTTAAGGCAACCTCTCTTTCTCTCTCCCTCCATCTTTCAGTGCCTCCCTCTCTGTCACTATGTGTGTGATTGTATGTGTGCCTTTGTCTTCTCTCTCTCCTATTTGATTGTGTTATTAAAGTTATAAGAGCCTCTATCTGTTGCAACATTAAGCATTTTGAAAAATCTCATTAAGGGCTTAATAGTTTAGAAAGTCAAAGAGATGCTGCGGTGGTGCCTCCTCCTCCTCCTCTTCTTCCTTCTCCTCCTGCTTCTCCTCCTCCTTCAGTGTTCTCCACTGATCCTCTCTCCTGTCTGAGCCCATCACTGCAGAACCACCCTCGATAAACAAACATAGCTCTAATCCAGTTAAGAATGTCCTCCTCGCCACAGGAGCCCCATTTCTATGGCCTCCAAGAAACATCTAGAAGAATTTCAGTATTTGGGGGTTGCTTGGGGCACAGTCTTCTCATGACATAGATGGATGTTGTATGTACTTTAGTCAACACAAACCTTGTCAGAATATCTACATATATTTTTCCTAAATAGACCATGGGCCGGTTTCCTAGACACAAATTAAGTATTGTACTAAAAATCATTCTCAATGGAGATTCTCCACTGAAAGCACTTCTTAGTCCAGGACTAGGCTTAATCTGTGCTAGATATACTGGGTGGTGTGGATTCCTGATTCCTCATTGCTAACACCATTACCAATGCTCTGAGTGTGTGTGTGTGTATGCGTGTGTGTGTATATGTGTGTGTGTGCGTGTTAGTGATTTGCGGGTTGACTCATAACCCGCAGTCCACATTATATCTGCATGGCGTGCGGGTTTAGGGCCATGAAATATTGTGTGGATGAATGGCGGGTGTGTGGCGGTCAAGTAGAAAAAAAATACAAATATATCAAAATATCCATAAATGTATCAATTTCTATCTATAGGCTACATTTAGGTTTTTATTGTATTATTTTTAGGCTATTTGACATTAGTGCGTAAGCCTAAGCTTTAGGGCCTAACTGTACGCGCGCCAAATAGCCTACACGCCAATCACCAAACGCTTTTGGGAACGGGCAGAAAAAGTTAAGGTCAATATACTGAGGCAAAAAGGACAATGTCAGAGTTTTATTCAATAAGAGAAAAGCTGTGGAATGGAAAGTTGAAAATAATGAGAAGGGAGGGACAGAAATGTAATGTTTAGGAAATATTTGGTGGTGTTAAAAAAGGATGTTAGCAGTGCCTATGTTATGTGTGATGCTTGTGAGGCACATCAAGGGAAGTGTAGACTACCGTTCAGATGGGTTAAATGGAAACTGAAATCTGGACAGTGACTGTTGGTCTATAACTTCTTAATAGCCTTAATATTAACTCCTGCAGAATTAAGCATTTCTTGCAGTGAAATGATACACTGAAAGTATATTTCTTTCTTTCAGCATCTTGAGAGAATGTGAATACGCAGTTAAGGACGTCTGTAAAGGTGCTATTTTAAAATGATCAGCAGAAACATATCTAAATTAGGCAAAATATTGTTACGCCGTCTCTGACTGTAGCCAACAGTGCATTTTCTATATTCGCGGGTTAGGGCCTCATATTTTCACTTTCTCTCAGTTGTGGATGGGTTATTAGCAATTGCAGGCAGGTGAACAAACAGCTGACCCGCGCACCACCAGTGCTTGTGTGTGTTTCTCTCTCTCTGTAAGCATGTATGCCTGTGTTTGTGTGTGTGTGTGTGTCTATCATGGTAGAATGCTTATGGAGGCTAAAGAGGACTGAGGAGTCTTGGATTAATTAATATGGCAGTGATGAGGAGGAGCTAGAAACAGTGACTGTGCCCCAGTCAGGTGGGCTCCATTGCGACCCACAGGCACACACTGTCCCTTCATGGCCACATGTTCGTGGCCTCTCCACAAGCCTCCAGGGGCCCAGAGTGTGTCCAAAATGCCACCCTAATTACTATATAATACACTACTTTTGACCAGGGCCCTGATCAAAAGTAGTGCACTACAGTATATAGTGCCATTTCAGACGCAGCCCCAGTCTGGTGTCTGAGCACATCCACAGCTTGACAGCCACTACTCTGGATCCTTCTCCTCCCTCCTCCTCGTTCTCTCCACCCTTCACTGTGACAGTCAGTCCGAGGCTGAGGGATAACTCTGACACACACACATCATTCATCACACACTCTGGGCAGTTTGCTCGCTCACTAGGCAAGAGGACAGACCAGACGCCCTCCTCAGGTTTCTCAAATCAGCCACAACGACTCGTGGTAATGTAGAAATTATGAGGTTTTTGGGCTAATGAATGAAGAAGAGAATATAAAAATATCATAATCCATCTGGAGAGGCAACACAAACGGTGAGCAACCTGGGGGTGCGTGTACTCCATCAGTCACTGACAGTCTGCCATACTCATCTAACTTCACCATGGACGTTGTCCTTAAGCCATTTTGCCACAACTTTGGAAGTATGCTTGGGGTCATTGTCCATTTGGAAGACCCATTTGCAACCAAGCTTTAACTTCCTGACTGATGTCTTGAGATGTTGCTTCAATATATCCACATAATTTTCCTTAATCATGATGCCATCTATTTTATGAAGTGCACCAGTCCCTCCTGCAGCAAAGCACCCCCACAACATGATGCTGCCACCCCCGTGCTTCACGGTTGGGATGGTGTTCTTTGGCCTGCAAGCCTCCCCCTTTTTCCTCCAAAGATAACAATGGTCATTATGGCCAAACAGTTCTATTTTTGTTTCATCAGAACAGAGGCCATTTCTCCAAAAAGTACGATCTTTGTCCCCATGTGCAGTGGCAAACCGTAGTCTGGATTTTTTATGGCGGTTTTGGAGCAGTGGCTTCTTCCTTGCTGAGCGGCCTTTAAGGTTATGTCGATATAGGACTCATTTTACTGTGGATATAGATACTTTTGTACCTGATTACTCCAGCATCTTCACAAGGTCCTTTGCTGTTGTTCTGGGATTGATTTGCACTTTTCGCACCAAAGTACGTTCATCTCTAGGAGACAGAACGCGTCTTCTTCCTGAGCGGTATGACGGCTGCGTGGTCCCATGGTGTTTATACTTGCGTACTATTGTTTGTACAGATGAACGTGGTACCTTCAGGCGTTTGGAAATTGTTCCCAAGGATGAACCAGACTTGTGGAGGTCTACAATTTTTTTCTGAGGTCTTGGCTGATTTCTTTTGATTTTCCCATGATGTCAAGCAAAGACGCACTGAGTTTGAAGGTAGGCCTTGAAATACATCCACAGGTACACCTCCAATTGACTCAAATGATGTCAATTAGCCTATCAGAAGCTTCTAATGCCATGAAATAATTTTCTGGAATTTTCCAAGCTGTTTAAAGGCACAGTCAACTTAGTGTATGTAAACTTCTGGAATTGTGATACAGTGAATTATTGTCACGTCCTGACCATAGAAAGCTGTTATTTTCTATGGTAGAGTAGGTCAGGGTGTGACAGGGGGGTTTTCTAGTTTAGTTTTTCTATGTTGTCATGTTCTAGTTTTGTATTTCTATGTTGGGTTTTGTTTGGGATGATCTCCAATTAGAGGCAGCTGGTCATCGTTGTCTCTAATTGGAGATCATACTTAAGTAGGTGTTTTTTCCACCTGGGTTTGTGGGAGATTGTCTTTGAGTTAGTGTATGTTTCACCTCTGCGTCACGGTTTGTTGTTTTGTTATTCAGTTTATTTATATGTATTGCATAGTTTCACAGTGAAAATAAAATGTGGAACGACACACACGCTGCACTTTGGTCCGCTCCTTCCTACGACAGCCGTGACAATTATAAGTTAAATAATCTGTCTGTAAACAATTGTTGGAAAAATGACTTGTGTCATGCACAAAGTAGATGTCCTAACCAACTTGCCAAAACTATAGTTTGTGAGAGACAGAGAGAGACATTGTTGGGTGGGTCCGCCATTATTACAGCTAACTAACTATGCTAGCTAATCAGTTTGTTGTCCATGTTAACAGCAAGTAAGTTCAGTGGGTTCTTAATGAAATGGAAGTGAAGAGTGTGCGGTAAACGTGGCAGCAGGTGTGAAGGCTTCCTAACCTGAGTTGGTCCTGATGATAAATACTGACCTCCAAATGACCGTGACACAGTGTGAGTATCAGACAGGGCCAGAGGGGCTCCAGAATTAGCGTCTGGGCTGAATCAGTCATCACAATGAGATCTTCTTTGCCCTCTAGTAGTTTAGGACACTGTCAAGCCACCAGTTACAGCTGTGGACACTGTGTTCTAACAGCAGATATATTTGTTTTGGCTTCACAGATATTGATATTGAGCCACAGAGGATTTTCAAATATCTATTGTATCTTTAAGTCAAGCCACTGCTACTGGAAAGGGCAAAATGACTGAGTAAAACTGGCCCTTTGAACAGTGACACACCACGAGACCTTCAAAGTTCAAACTGCCTGCAGTAAGTGCTCTGCATCCATTCCACGTGAGAACAACAGTGTGTAAATCAGAACAGGTGTGAGGTGAAGGGAGTACCCATCCATGAAGTAGCTACTAGTGCACATCATCTTACCTCATCAGGGCTGATGATAAAAAAAATGATTTATAGAGTAGCGACTGCTCTGTCTTCTCTCATCATGGCACTCCATGGGGGATCCTCTACTCTCTTCATTTAAATATTGATGAAGTGCTTAAATAAGTCATCTGGACGTGGCTGTGGTGTTAAACCGTCGTCTGATGGCACAGTGTGAATATAAATATCTTTCCCTCTTTTAACCTTTTTACCCTGGAGCTCCCACTGCAGAGAAATTCCTATGTACTTATACTTAATGGCAATAAATGGAACTTAAACATATTGAACGTAGCGTAAAATACCACTTCCGCTGATTAAGCATTATAAAGAGGTATTATATTACAGACCCACTGTATCATCCCATTAGTATGGAATGCTGTTAAGAGTAGGAGGAAATCCAGACTGATCATAATGGAAGTTAGTGACCCTCTTAGTCGCCCTGGACAGGCGATAGATGATGCTGCTAGTCTGTTTGTTTCCCGTGGCTGTACCCCTCACATTGGCTCTCTCACACACACACACACACACACACACACACACACACACACACACACACACACACACACACACACACACACACACACACACACACACACACACACACACACACACACACACACACACACACACACAGGCCTCTGGCTGGTTCTCAGCAGCTGACGGAGAGGGACACCAGAGTGGAGTCATGGTCTCTAGATGACACTGGTGTGATGATCACAACAAAAGGATGTCACTTTACTAAATAAGCAGAGTGACATCAAGTTAATATATTCATACCTCCAAGGACATGGGGATTCTATCACTACCTCACAAGAATGTAGCCTAACATTCTGCCTTAACTAGTCAGGTGATAGTACGGTATGTAAGATGTTCTGGCACAAACTAATGAATCACGTTGTTGGAACAGTGTAAGACAGGTATGGCTGATGCATTTGAGAAAGTAGCCTACTACATGCTCACACACAAACTACATAGAACAAGTGAAACATTATCTTTCAATAAAATGTTCAATCTGGTATTTGGAAGAAACACCAAAGCCAACATCAAACATCACGAATGAAAGCAAATGTTGATGTATAGAACATGTGTAATGTCTGACAAGTCTGAACAATGCTAGGGTAATGAAAACTGTGCCTCAGTTTACAAGACTAACACAACAATGCTGACACAGTTACATAATTCAGCAATAAAAACTGGCTTCAGTACAAAATACTTACCACCGAGCAAGGTGGTGAGAAGATCAAGTAAACCAAGAAAATAATAAGTTGACATAAATCAATAGAGCTACTTTACCTCCACCAGCACATACAGAACATAACCATCTTTCATTGTGACTGACAGCATGGCACAAATCCTCAAAAGCTACAGTAGATTTCACTAAACTCTGAGCATTATCTCTGCCTATCCTCATCAATACATCAAGATAAGACAGATATTTCACTCAAAATATAAGATCACATCATACGTTTAAATATCAGGCCACAAGCCAAATCTATATTCAAATATTAAATATTCCCTGCCTGATATCTCATCTCAGACATTCACGCAAATTGGAGCACGGGAGGGCCGGAATATGAGTTCAAATCAAAGTATGCGAAACAGAGCATGGAGGGCACTTCTTGAGTGCGTACTCCGTTTGTACATATTTAGAGTGATACATTGATGCAAGTTTCAACGGAAAGTATGCAAAGAAATGTGACGCAACCCCTTAAAAAACAACGCAATTTTTCAAATCAGTGTCGACCATTATTATACCTTTACTTCAACAAGGAACACAGACTGAGACCAAGGTCTCTTTTACAGCTGGGCCCTGTTTATACATGTTTACACATACAGTTTAGGTACAATGATTAAGAAATTACACAAGACAAACAAAACGATCACAGAAAACACCAAAAAATACAACAGCAGATTGTTACATTTACACATAGGTTATTCCTAACTTGCATTACCCGAAGCAAAAATACAAATCCTCCAATAAATATTTAAAATGGGCAAGGGGGACAAGAGTGTCAAGTTTATATTTGGTCTGCAGTCTATTCCATAAGCAAGGAGCCTAACAGGAAAAGGCAACAATACCCAGCTCTGTGGCGATCGCAGGGGCTTCAAGTGTAATCCATGCTTGAGACCTGGTTTTATGAATTATATTTCTAATGTTGATAAGTGATGATAAATAAGAAGGTAGTTTATTCAGAAGTGCTTTATAGACAAACACGAGAGCATGTTGTTCTCGTCTCATGGACAACGAAGTCCAACCCACATTTTGATATAAAACACTGTGGTGAGTTCCGACTTCGGAATGAAATGTAACCTATTCACATCGCATATGTTGCCTGACTACAATATTTTATCTTGAGAAGTGAATTAATACATGCAGTGTTAATTTTGGCATGTTTACCCGCCTACGTACCGTAGATCGCAAGTCCATAATAAGTCAATAGGGATAACTACTACAGTTAGCTAGCTACCCACAAAGAATTGACAACTATATTGCGTAATATTAGTTTTTATGTCATTATGCCTGTTAAACTATCTGGTTAGCTACATTATTATGATTCACATATAGCTAGCTGATTGTTATGAAGTAAAATGGTTGCTTTGTGTATATCTTGTTTCGTCTATTGCCATTGGCCTGGCTGGAAGACGGTTCAGTGAATGGGTAAGTCAACAGGGCTAACTCGTTAACTAGCAAGCCACAAAAAATGTACATCTACCTTCCATAACATTAGTTGTAGGTCATTCTTGCCTGTTTAACTAGCTGGCTAACTAGATTACTACTTATGAAAACGTTTGCTTTGTGTATATCTTGTTTTGTCTATTGTTACCACTGGCCTGGCTGGAAGAAGGTTCAGTGAATGGGGAGGTGAAGCGTGAGGTAATACAGTAGGGTGCTTATCAAATGTAATGTTTTATGCATTCTCCACACTCTCGTCCTCACAAGAACTTACTCAAGAGAACGTTGTCGGAGAATGCATTCGGAGCATGAGTGTGGAGCAAGATAGTATGCATATAGAGAAACAGTCAAGGTGTGTCAATCAACATCCTTTTGCTTGGGTTCCTTTCAACCACCATCATTATTTCTTAACCATTATGTAGGCCTCAACTGTCAACCCAGGTTGTATACATTGTTGACTAGGCTAACACTCCTTCATCACATGATCATGCCTAATGGGATTTTTTCTTCAGACCTGTCTGACCTGTCCACTGACTGTCAAGTTAATCTGTCTCAACAGGTACTCACTGGTGTGGAGGAGGCAGATAGACATAGACACATAGAACACAACACAATACAACCTGCTGGGTGGAGTATGCTAAGCATGTGCTCATGATAGGTCCATTCTAGTTGTTCACTTGAGTGATTGTTAGACTGGATAATAGATGCTATAGCTCATGCTATAGCCAATGTAGTGGAGCTAGGCGATATGGACAAAAATACATATTGCGATACATTGCCTGAATTGATGTAATAACAATAAACAGAGTGATACGTTTATAACATTAATGTGCACCACAGTGTTTTAAATTATCCTTTAAACTACTACTACTACTACTTTTATTTTATTTTATTTTTATTTCACCTTTATTTAACCAGGTAGGCAAGTTGAGAACAAGTTCTCATTTACAATTGCGACCTGGCCAAGATAATGCAAAGCAGTGCGACACATAGAACAACACAGAGTTACACATGGAATAAACAAACATACAGTCAATAATATAGTAGAAAAATAAGTCTATATACAATGTGAGCAAATGAGGTGAGATAAGGGAGGTAAAGGCAAAAAAAGGCCATGGTGGCGAAGTACATACAATATAGCAAGTAAAACACTGGAATGGTAGCTTTGCAGTGGAGACTCACCAGCAGCAAGAGCGACATCATTGATGTATACAGAGAAGAGAGTCAGCCCAAGAATTGAACCCTGTGGCACCCCCATAGAGACTGCCAGAGGTCCGGACAACAGGGCCTCTGATTTGACACACTGAACTCTATCAGAGAAGTAGTTGGTGAACCAGGCGAGGCAATCATTTGAGAAACCAAGACTATTGGTTACTAATTAAATCATTATACAGGCAGGACACAAAGTATACAAATCTCATTTCTATCCTGTGGTGTGATACCTTGAAAACAAAATTATTTCATTAAAAGGCCCTTGATACATTTAAAAGCCAATCAGGGCTTCCTTGTGTGACAACTTGAGAATGATATTCTGCACAACACTTTTTGCTTGGTTTCACACTTTCACTCAGCTCCCAGAAGCCCTTTGTTCAATGGAGAAAAAAAATGTTTTCCTCCATACAACAGACCTAAAGAGAGATGTGAATTAGCAATCTACCCAAAACAAAACACTGTGTGGATGGGGTTTGATAAACAAACACTGCTAGTCTGCTACCACAGTGGGATTTTACAAGGGAAATGCTAAGACAATATGGTTACTGAACACAAATCTATGTCCGTCCAATACTAACTGTAGGCCTACTATTTGTTGAGGTTTGTTGGATGAAGCTATTCTTCACAAATATACTACTGACACAGCTGATTCAAAACAGAACCAAACTGATGGTTAGGCCTACCAACAATTCATCACTAGCAGAAATCTGGAATGTCCTTGGTCATACACAGTACCAGTCAAAAGTTTGGACACACCTACTCATTCAAGGGTTTTTCTTTATTTTTACTATTTTCTATATTGTAGAATAATAGTGAAGACATCAACACTATGAAATAACACATATGGAATCATGTAGTAACCAAAAATGTGTCAAACAAATCAAAATATATTTTATATGAGATTCTTCAGAGTAGCCACCCTTTGCGTTGATGACAGCTTTGCACACTCTTGGCATTCTCTCAACCAGCTTCATGAGGTAGTCACATGGAATGCAATTCAATTAACAGGTGTGCCTTGTTAAAAGTTAATTTGGGGAATTTATTTTCTTCTTAATGCATTTCAGCCAATCAGTTGTGTTGTGACAAGGTAGGGTTGGTATACAGAAGATAGCCCTATTTGGTAAAAGACCAAGTCCATATTATGGCAAGAACAGCTCAAATATGCAAAGAGGAACGACAGTCCATCATTACTTTAAGACATGAAGGTCAGTCAATGTGGAACATTTCAAGAACTTTGAAACTTTCTTCAAGTTCAGTCACAAAAACCATCAAGCGCTATGATGAAACTGGCTCTCATGAGGACCGCAACAGAAAGGGAAGACCCAGAGTTACCTCTGCTGCAGAGGATAAGCTCATTAGAGTTACCAGTTTCCGAAATAAGCAATTAACTACACCTCAGCTTGCAGCCCAAATAAATGCTTCACAGAGTTCAAGTAACAGACACATCTCAACATCAACTGTTCAGAGGAGACTGCGTGAGTCAGGCCTTCATGGTCAAATTGCTGCAAAAAAGCCACTACTAAAGTACACAAATAAGAAGAAGAGATTTGCTTGGGCCAAGAAACACGAGCAATGGACATTAGACCAGTGGAAATATGTCCTTTGGTCTGATGAATCCAAATTTGAGATTTTTGGTTCCAACTGCCGTGTCTTTGTGAGTAGGTGAACGGATGATATACACTTGTGTGGTTCCAACCGTGAAGCATGGAGAAGGAGGTGTGATGGTGCTTTGCTGGTGACACTGTCTGTGATTTATTTAGAATTCAACGCACACTTAACCATCATGGCTACCACAGCATTCTGCAGCAATACGTCATCCCATCTGGCTTGTGCTTAGTGGGACTATCATTTGTTTTTCAACAGGACACCCTCCAAGCTTTGTAAGGGCTATTTGACCAATAAGGAGAGTGATGCAGTGCTGCATCAGATGACCTCGCCTCAACAATCACTCGATCTCAACCAAATTGAGATGGTTTGGGATGAGTTGGACCACAGAGTGAAGGAAAAGCAGTCAACAAGTGCTCAGCATTTGTGGTAACTCCTTTAACCTGTTGGGGATAGGGGGCAGTATTTGCACGGCTGGATAAAAAACGTACCCGATTTAATCTGGTTACTACTCCTGCCCAGTAACTAGAATATGCATATAATTAGTCGATTCGGATAGAAAACACCCTAAAGTTTCTAAAACTGTTTGAATGGTGTCTGTGAGTATAACAGAACTCATTTGGCAGGCCAAAACCTGAGAAGATTCCAAACAGGAAGCGCCCTCTCTGACCATTTTTTGGTCTTCTTGATCATCTCTATCCAAAACAGGGGATCTCTGGCATAACGTGACATTTTCTAACGCTCCCATAGGCTCTCAGAAGGCGCCAGAACGTTGAATGATGACTTTGCAGGCCATGGCTGAAAAACAGTAGCGCATTTGGTAAGTGCTCGATCTGAGAACAATGAGACTGGGGCGCGCGTGCACGAGACTCCACCATGTTTACATTTTCAGTCTTTGAACGAAAACAGGGTTTCCCGGTCGGACTATTATTGCTTTTTTACGAGAAAAATCGCATAAAAATTGATTTTAAACAGCGTTTGACATGCTTCGAAGTACGGTAATGGAATATTTTGAATTTTTTTGTCACGAAACGCGCCGGGCGCGTCACCCTTCTTTACCCTTCGGATAGTGTCTTGAACGCACGAACAAAACGCCGCTATTTGGATATAACTATGGATTATTTTGAACCAAACCAACATTTGCTATTGAAGTAGATGTCCTGGGAGTGCATTCTGACGAAGAACAGCAAAGGTAATCCAATTTTTCTTATAGTAAATCTGAGTTTGGTGAGTACCACACTTGGTGGGTGTCAAAATAGCTAGCCTGTTATGGCCCGGGCTATCTACTCAGAATATTGCAAAATGTGCTTTCACCGAAAAGCTATTTTAAAATCGGACATAGCGATTGCATAAAGGAGTTCTGTATCTATAATTCTTAAAATAATTGTTATGTTTTTTGTGAACGTTTATCGTGAGTAATTTAGTAAATTCACCGGAAATGTTCGGTGGGAATGCTAGTCACATGCTAGTCACATGCTAATGTAAAAAGCTGGTTTTTGATATAAATATGAACTTGATTGAACAAAACATGCATGTATTGTATAACATAATGTCCTAGGGGTGTCATCTGATGAAGATCATCAAAGGTTAGTGCTGCATTTAGCTGTGGTTTTGGTTTTTGTGACATTATATGCTAGCTTGAAAAATGGGTGTCTGATTATTTCTGGCTGGGTACTCTGCTGACATAATCTAATGTTTTGTTTTCGTTGTAAAGCCTTTTTGAAATCGGACAGTGTGGTTAGATTAACGAGAGTCTTGTCTTTAACCTCTATGGGCTAGGTGGGACGCAAGCGTCCCACCCGTGGTGCACTCCATCAACAGCAGGTGCATTTCAAGAGCGGCAAATTTGAATCCAAATAAATGTCAAAATTCAAATTTTTCAAACATACAACTATTTTACACCCTTTGAAAGATAAACATCTCCTTAATCTAACCACGTTTTACGATTTCAAAAAGGTTTTACGGCGAAAGCATAAATTTAGAGTATGTTAGGACAGTACATTTACAAGAGTTGTGTGTAATGTTTTGTCAATTCAAAGACAGGGTCACCAAAACCATAAAACCAGCTAAAATGATGCACTAACCTTTTACAATCTCCATCAGATGACACTCCTAGGACATTATGTTAGACAATGCATGCATTTTTAGTTCTATCAAGTTCATATTTATATCCAAAAACAGCGTTTTACTATGGCATTGATGTTGAGGAAATCGTTTCCCTCCAATAACCGGCAGTCAAGTCAGCACCACAAATTAAATAATTAAAATTAGAAAACATTGGTAAAATATTATATTGTCATTTAAAGAATTATAGATTTACATCTCTTGAACGCAATCAACTTGCCAGATTTAAAAATAACCTTACTGGGAAATCACACTTTGCAATAATCTGAGCACTGCGCCCAGAAAAATACGCGTTGCGATACAGACTAGCTGTCATGTTGGGGAGATCTATGTAAATAATCCATTACCTTTGATTCTCTTCATCAGATGTCACTTCCAGGTATCACAGGTCCATAACGAATGTAGTTTTGTTCAAAAAAGCTCATCATTTATGTCCAAAAATCTCTGTCTTGTTAGCACATGATCTAAGCCCGCCGGACTTCACTTCATGAACGAGGGGAAAAAATATATTTACGTTCGTTCAAACATGTCAAACGTTGTATAGCATAAATCATTAGGGCCTTTTTTAACCAGAACATGAATAATATTCAAGGTGGACGAATGCATTCTCTTTTATAACGTATTGGAACGAGGGTACCCAACATGAACTCGCGCGCCAGGTGTCTAATGGGCCATCATCGTTCCATGGCTCTTGTTCGGTCAGATCTCCCTCCAGAAGACTCAAAACACTTTGTAAAGGCTGGTGACATCTAGTGGAAGCAATAGGAAGTGCCAAAATATTCCTCAGCCCCTGTGTTTTTCAATGGCATAGGTTTAAAGGTAATACAACACATCAGGTATCCACTTCCTGTCAGAAAATGTCTCAGGGTTTTGCCTGCCAAATGAGTTCTGTTATACTCACAGACACCATTCAAACAGTTTAAGAAACTTTAGGGTGTTTTCTATCCATATATAATAAGTATATGCATATTCTAGTTACTGGGTAGGATTAGTAACCAGATTAAATCGGGTACATTTTTTTATCCAGCCGTGCAAATACTGCCCCTTAGCCCTAACAGGTTAAAATGGTGTAAAATAGTCATATGTTTGAGAAATTGAAGTAATAGCATTTCTAAGGTATTTGAATATCGCGCCACGGGATTCCACTGGCAAGCGTCCCACCTAGCCCATAGAGGTTAAAACTGTTGCAAAAGCATTCCAGGTGAAGCTGGTTGAGAGAATGCCAAGAGTGTGCAACGCTGTCATCAAGCCAAAGGGTGGCTACTATGAAGAATCTAAAATCTATTTTGATTTGTTAAACACTTTTGGGGTTACTACATGATTGCATGTGTTATATCAAAGTTTTGATGTCTTTACTATTATTCTACCATGTAGAAAATAGTAAAAATAAAGAAAAACCCTTGAATGAGTAGGTGTATCCAAACTTTTGACTGGTACTGTATGTCCAGGAATTCAGGAAGCTATTAATATACTTTAACACGTGTAACTCATCACAGACAAAGAGGCAAGCGTGGCCTAATGGGATTCTTCATTATATATATATATATATTATATATGCCTCAAACCTGTATGTATGGATTCAGACCACTTCCCAACATATACAGTACAGTAGGAACAGCTAGAGCTGAGGCAGAAAAACAAGTCTACTGAGTTCTACCAACCTTAAAACCTCTCTGGGCTACGTGGGACGCTAGCGTCCGCGGTACACACTATCAACAGCCAGTGAAATATCAGGGCGGCAAATTCAAAACAACAAAACAACAAAATCTCATAATTCAAATTTCTGAAACATACAACTCTTTTACACCATTTTAAAGATATACTTCTCCTTAATCCAACCACATTGTCCGATTTCAAAAAGGCTTTACGACGAAAGCATAAAGTTAGATTATGTTAGGACAGAGCCTAAACAAGAAAAACCACACAGCCATTTTCCAAGCAGGAGAGGCGTCACAAAAAACAGCTAAAATTAAGCACTAACATTTGACGATCTTTATCAGATGACACTCCTAGGACTCAATGTTACACAGTACATGTATGTTTTGTTCGATAAAGTTCATATTTATATCCCAAAAAAACATTTTACATTGGCGCGTGATGTACAGAAAATATTTTGCCTCCAAAGCTTCCGGTGAATGAGCACAACAATTTACAAAAATACTAATCATAAACGTTGATCAAATATTAAACTGTTATTCAAAGAATTATAGATAAACATCTCCTTAATGCAACCGCTGTGACAGATTTCAAAAAAGCTTCACGGGGAAAGCACACTTTGCAATAATCTGAGTACATCGCTCAGAAAACAACAGCAGGCAATACAGATATCTGCCATTTTGGAGTCATCTAAAATCATAAATAGCATTATAAATATTCACTTACCTTTGATGATCTTCATCAGAATGCACTCTCAGGAATCCCAGGTCCACAATAAATGTTGTTTTGTTCGATAAAGTCCATCATTTATGTCCAAATACCTCCTTGTTGTTAGCGCGTTCAGTCAGCTACTCCAAATGTAGGAAGCGCGCCGAATATTTCACGACGAAAAGTCAAAAAAAGTTATATTTACGTTCGTAGAAACATGTCAAACTATGTATAGCATCAATCTTTAGGGCCTTTTTAACATAAAACTTCAATAATATTCCAACCGAACGATTCCAATGTCTTGAAAAATGTAATGGAACAGAGCTAACTCTCACGTGAATCCGCGCCAATGAACTCATGTCCACTCCTGAGTCAACAACTTCCAACTTCCTTTGTTCGCTCTCTGTTCACCATAGAAGCCTCAAACAACTTTCTAAAGACTGTTGACATCTAGTGGAAGCCGTAGGAAGTGCAAAATGAACCCTACGTCACTGTGTGTTAGATAGGCAATGACTTGAAAAGACCGCAAGCATCAGATTTCCCACTTCCTGGTTGGATTTTTCTCAGGCTTTTGCCTGCCATATGAGTTCTGTTATACTCACAGACATCATTCAAACAGTTTTAGAAACTTCAGAGTGTTTTCTATCCAAATCTACTAATAATATGCATATCCTACCTTCTGGGACAGAGTAGCAGGCAGTTTAATTTGGGCACGTCATTCATCCCGAATTTCTGAATACTGCCCCCTATCACCTGAGGTAAAGTCAGCCAGTCAGTCAAAGATAGTTAAAGTAGGCCTAGTGTGATCAGCTCCTGGCTGCTCCACCCTATTCAGTGGTATTCACACACAATGCTGCCAAACCCATGCAATAGCACAGCATTCCTCCACATTGTGAGACTAAATACTGCTCAGTTAATTCAGTTATGCCCTGCCTGGCCGGCCACACCCACACTGGAGGGTAGGCAGAGCACATGCACACACGCACTTACACGTTTTCTGTTGAAATGAGCAGCCAGCCAAGCAAAAACAGCAGCAAAGACAGACAGGCAGCAGACTAAACAACAGCAGGCTGTATAAAGAAGTAACCTCCTCTGACGCAGCATCAGCAGCAACAACATACTTCAGACTGGGACCCTGTAAACAATCAAACACTCCACTTTTTAATTCTACTTTCAAAGACCTTATGCTTAGTTCAGTCAAAACACAGACAGGGTTTATATAACCGCTAGGCCTAAATGTTTAGTTTGTTATTCACACATAAATTAATTAGAGGAGTGGAGCCTGGTTTAACTGTGTCATGAACAAAAGTCTGAGCAAAGTAAAATAGCCAAAATGTTTAGAAAATGCAGTCTACAATGGATGACTGCTGTAATTGAGAAATCTATCTTTATGATTGATGTGTCCAGTATGTGTCCTGTGGGTGAAAGTGTGATACAGTTACAGTATTATACTGTCACAATGACAGAGTACAGGGTTAATTTGCTGAGGTTGTTGCTGAGGTTCAAACACAGTCAACTCAGTCAAACATACTGAGCACATACTGAGCACTGGGTGAACACTGGGTGTTCTTTTGTTACAGGGCCTCATGTTCACCCATGTGACTGACTGACAATCCCTAACACTAAACACCTGAGTGTGTAACTCACTAACAACACACACACACACACACACACACACACACACACACACACACACACACACACACACACACACACACACACACACACACACAGCACTTGAACAGTAAAACATAAAAATAATTAAAATCTCTCAAAAGAGAACAATGATGAGCATTCATTCCCTTTCCATTATAGCTGCTATTGAAAAATAAGTCCTAATTTCTGTATCATGACAGAACAAATGGCCACAGTTCAGAGAGCTAATCAGGGGTTGTTAGAGGGGCAGACGATAAGAATGTCCACTCACTGTGTCAGGTTTTGCCACAGAAACATTAAGAGCCATAAGACTATCAGACAACTATCTGCATCCCAACAGGCCAGCGAGACACAGAACAGTTATGGAAAATAAAGAGGGGATTTCGGGGAAAGTGGCGGCTTGTGTTTCTGGACCTTGAACAGTTAGGCAAATCAGAGTGATGATCTATGGCCCTCTAGTGGCCATCAGGGGACATTTCACCCTATAACCCTAGAACTCCATGCCTTCAGAAAGTATTCACACCCCTTGATCTTTTCCCCATTTTGTTGTGTTACAGCCAAAATTTAAAATGGTTTAAATTGAGATTTTTTTTTTCACTAGCCTACACACAATACCCCATAATGTCAAAGTGTAATTATGTTTTTATTTTCATTTTACAAATGACTTGAAAAGCTGAAATGTCTTGAGTCAATAAGTATTCAACCCCTTTGTTATGGCAAGCCTAAATAAGTTCAGGAGTACAAATTTGCTTAAGAAGTCACATAAGTTGCATGGACTCACTCTGTGTGCAATAATAGTGTTTAAAATGATTTTTTTCATCTCTGAACCCCACATATACAATTATCTGTAAGTATCACGCCCTGATCTGTTTCACCTGTCTTTATGATTGTCTCCACCCATCTTCAGGTGTCACCTGTTTTCCCCATTAGTCACTGGGTATTTATTCCTGTGTTCTCTGTCTGTTGTCAGTTCGTCTTGTCAAATCAACCAGCGTGTTTTTCCGTGCTCCTGCTTTTTCCTTATCTCTGTTTTTCTAGTCCTCCCAGTTTTGACCTTTGCCAGACCTGATTCTGAGCCCGCCTGCCTGACCATTTTGCCTGCCGTGACCTCGAGCCTGCCTGCCACTCTGTACCTCCTGGACTCTGACCTGGTTTCTGATCTTTTGCCTGTCCATGACCTGTCTCTTGCCTGCCCCTTGGATTATAATAAATATCAGAGACTCAAACCATCTGCCTCCCGTGTCTGCATCTGGGTCTCGCCCTGTATTGTTATAGTAAGGTCCGTCAGTTGAGTAGTGAATTTCAAACACTGATTCAACCCCAAAGACCAGGGAGGTTTTCTAATGCCTCGCAAAGAAGGGCGCCTATTGCAAAAAAACAAAAAACAGAAATTGAATACTTCCTTTGAGCATGGTGTTATTAATTACACTTTAGATGGTGTGTAAATACACGCAGTCACAGCAAAGATACAGGCGTCAGTTGCTGGAGAGGAAGGAAACCGCTCAGGGTTTTCACCATGAGGCCAATGGTGACTTGAGGCCAAACAGTTAAAGAGTTTATAATGGCTGTGATAGGAGAAAACTGAGGCTGGATCAACAACATTGTAGTTACTCCACAATACTAACCTAATTGACAGAGGGAAAAGGAAGCCTTTACAGAATAAAAATATTCCAAAACATGCATCCTGTTTGCAACAAGGCAGCAGTAAAGTAATACTGCAAAAAAATTGGCAAAGCAATTCACTTTTTGTCCTGAATACAAAGTGTTACGTTTGGGGCAAATAAAACACATGAGTACCACTCTCCATATTGTCAAGCATAGTGGTGGCTGCATCATGTTATGGGTATGCTTGTAATTGTTAAGGACTAGGGAGTTTTTCAGGAAAAAAAGAAACGGAATGGAGCTAATCCCAGGCAAAATCCTAGAGGAAAACTTGGTTCAGTCAGTCTGCTTTCCAGCAGACACTGGGAAATTAATTCACCTTTCAGCAGGACAATAACCTAAAACACAAAGCCAAATCTGCACTGGAGTTGCTTAACAAGAAGACAGTGAATGTTCCTGAGTGGCCGAGCTACATTTTTGACCCTAATCTACTTGAAAATCTATGGCAAGACCTGAAAATGGTTTTCTAGCAATGATCAACAACCTTGAAGAATTTTGACAAGAATAATGGGCAAATATTGCACAATCCAGGTGTGGAAAACTCTTAGAGACTCACCCAGAAAGATTTACAGCTGTAATCGCTGCCAAAGGTATTTCAACAAAGTATTGACTCAGGTGTAAATCAGGTCTCCAGTGTGAATACTTACAGTACCAGTCAAAAGTTTGGACACACGTACTCATTCAAGGGTTTTTCTTTATTTGTACTATTTTCTTAGAGACTCACTTGTAGAATAATAGTGAAGACATCAAAACTATGAAATAACACATAACCAAAGAAGTGTTAAACAAATCAAAATATATTTAATATTTGAGATTCTTCAAAGTAGCCACCATTTGCCTTGATGACAACTTTGCACACTCTTAGCATTCTCTCAACCAGCTTCACCTGGAATGCATTTCAATTAACAGGTGTGCCTTGTTAAAAGTTAATTTGTGGAATTTCTTTCCTTCTTAATGCATTTCAGCCAATCAGTTGTGTTGTGACAAGGTAGGGTTGGTATATACAAGATAGCCCTATTTGGTAAAAGACCAAGTCCATATTATGGCAAGAACAGCTCAAATAAGAACAGACAAACAACAGTCCATCATTACTTTAAGACATGAAGGTCAGTCAATGCAGAACATTAAGAACTTTGAAAGTCTCTTAAGTGCAGTCGCAAAAACCATAAAGCGCTATGATGAAACTGGCTCTCATGAGGACCGCCTTGGAAAGGAAGACCCAGAGTTACCTCTGCTGCAGAGGATAAGTTCATTAGAATTACCATCCTCAGAAATTGCAGCCCAAATAAATACTTCATAGAGTTCAAGTAACAGACACATCTCAACATCAACTGTTCAGAGGAGACTGCGTGAATCAGGCCTTCATGGTTGAATTGCTGCAAAGAAACCACTACTAAAGGACACCAATAAGAAGAAGAGACTTGCATGGGCCAAGAAACACAAGAAATTGACATTAGACCGGTGGAAATCTGTCCTTTGGTCTGATGAGTCCAAATTTGAGATTTTTGGTTGCAACCGCTCTGGGTCTTTGGGAAACGCAGAGTAGATGAACAGATGATCTCCGCATGTGTGTTTCCCACCGTGAAGCATGGAGTAGAAGGTGTGATGGTGTTAGGGTATTTTGCTTGTGATACTGTCATTGATTTATCAAGAATTCAAGGCACACTTAACCAGCATGGCTACCACAGCATTCTGCAGCGATACGCCATCCCATCTGGTTTGCGCTTAGTGGGACTATCATTTGTTTTTCAACAGGACAATGACCCAACACACCTCCAGGCTGTGTAAGGGCTATTTGAGTGATGGAGTTCTGCAGCAGATGATCTGGCCTCCACAATCACCCAACCTCAACCCAATTGAGTGGTTTGGGATGAGTTGGACCGCAGAGTGAAGGAATAGCAGCCAACAAGTGCTCAGCATATGTGGGAACTGTCACGGCTGTGATAAGGAACGGACCAAGATGCAGCGTTTTCGTAGTTCCACATAATTTATTTACTGTGAAACTAAAATGCACTTAACAAAACACTGAAGGGAAAAACAACAAACCGTGACACAGGAGGAACCTACACACTCACAAAATATAATCACTAAAGGACACAAGGACAGGTGGGACAAACATCAACTTAAATATGGCCTCCAATTAGAGACAACGACAACCAGCGGCCTCTAATTGGAGGTCATGCCAAACAACGACCAACATAGAAATACAAAAACAAAAACTAAACATAGACATACAAAAACAGATAAAAACCCCCTGTCACGCCCTGGCCACTCTACCATAGAAAATAACAACTTACTATGGTCAGGACGTGACAGGAACTGCTTCAATACTGATGGAAAAACATTCCAGGTGAAGCTGGTTGAGAGGATGCAAAGAGTGTGCAAAGCTGTCATCAAGTAGCTACTTTGAATAATCTAAAATCTGTTTTGATTTGTTTAACACTGTTTTGGTTACTACATGATTCCATATGTGTTATTTCATAGTTTTAAAGTCTTCACTATTATTCTACAATGCAGAAAATAGTAACAATAAAGAAAAACCCTTGAATGAGTGTCCAAACTTTTGACTGGTACTGTACGTCACCGCACTGTGTGTGATTATTTCACAGACATACGACTGAGCATATAAGAAGCCAACTACAATATTTGATAGGAAGCAGTGATATATCAGAATAATATTGATACTTGGCCATTCATTTACTCTATGTAGGAAGGACCCAGAGTTGAAATGTTATTTTCAGGTGGAAAATTGTTTTATAAGGTTAACAATAAAAGAGGAAGTAAAAGGGAACTGTGATTGTGAGTGTGTGTGGTGCAATATCAACAATAGATGCGGTAAAGAGGTAAATCGAACTCCACCAAAACAATGGAATTGCCATGGAAACTCGTGGGGAAAATGGCCGTGGGGGAAAGATCCCAAATCTCCTCATTGCTCCCCAGCAAAAGTACCCTACATTTAGGCTATTGTTTACAGTGCATTCAGAAAGTATTCAGACACTTTCCTTTTTCCCACATGTTGTTATGTTATAGCCTTATTCTAAAATGTATTACATACATAATACCCCATAATGACAAAGCGAAAACAGGTTTAGAAAATGTTGCTAATTTATTACAAATAAAAAAACAGAAATACCTTATTTACATAAGTATTCAGACCCTTGCTATGAGACTCGAAACTGAGCTCAGGTGCATCCTGTTCCCATTGATCATCCTTGACGTTTCTACAACTTGATTGGAGTCCACCTGTGGTAAATTCAATTGATTGGACATGATTTGGAAAGGCACACACCTGTCTATATAAGGTCCCACAGTTGACAGTGCATGTCAGAGCAAAAACCAAGCCATGAGGTCAAAAGAATTGTCTGTAGAGCTCCGAGACAGGATTGTGTCAAGGCACAGGTCTGGGGAAGGGTACCAAAAAATGTCTGCAGCATTGAAGGTCCCCAAGAACACAGTGGTCTCAATCATTATTAAATGGAAGATATTTGGAACCACCAAAACTCTTCCTACAGCTGGCCGCCCAGCCAAGCTGAGCAATCGGGGGAGAAAGGCCTTGGTCAGGGAGGTGACCAAAAACCCGATGGTCACTCTGAAAGAGCTCCAGAGTTCCTCTGTGGAGATGTGAGAAACTTCCAGAAGGACAACCATCTCTGCAGCACTCCACCAATCAGGCCTTTATGGTAGCCTTGCCATACGGAAGCAACTCCTCAGTAAAAGGCACATGACGCCCGCTAGGAGTTTGCCAAAAGGCACCTAAAGGACTCTCAGACAATGAGAAACAAGATTCTCTGGTCTGATGAAACCAAGATTGAACTGTTTGGCCTGAATGCCAAGTGTCACGTCTGGAGGAAACCCGGCACCATCCCTACGGTGAAGCATGGTGGCGGCAGCATCATGCTGTGACAATGTTTTTCAGCAGCAGGGACTGGGAAACTAGTCAGGATCGAGGGAAAGATGAACGGAGCAAATTAAAGAGAGATCCTGCTCCAGAGTGCTCAGGACCTCAGACTGGGGCAAAGGTTCACCTTCCAACAGGACAATGAACCTAGGCACACAGCCAAGACAACTCATTAGTGGCTTCGGGACAAGTCTCTGAATGTTCTTGAGTGACCCAGCCAGAGCCCGGACTTGAACCCGATCAAACATCTCTCGAGAGAAACCTGAAAAGAGCTGTGCAGCGATGCTTCCCATCTAACCTGACAGAGCTTGAAAGGATCTGCAGAGAAGAATGGGAGAAACTCCCCAAATAAAGGTGTGTCAAGCTCGTAGTGTCATACCCAAGAAGAGCTGTAATCGCTGTTAAAGATGCTTCAAAAAAGTGCTGAGTAATGGGTCTTAATACTTATGTAAATGTGATATTTCCGTTTTTTTATATACATTTGCTAAAATTTCTACAAACCTGTTTTTGCTTTGTTATTTGCTTTGTCGGGTATTGTGTGTAGATTGATGAGGGGAAAAAAATAATTTAATTAATATTAGAAAAGGGCTGTAACGTAACAAAATGTGGAAAAAGTCAAGGGGTCTGAATACTTTCTGAATGCACTGTCTACGTGTACTTCACACTGTTGAGGTAGAAATCAGAGTATAATGCTTGTATGGAAGTCAACTCCAACACATGTTCATGTCATCATCACCAGTCAACTGCATTACAGTTAAAAACGATTTACCAACATCACCAATTTCTGTATGCTAGCTATGCTAACCACCTTATATGAACAGGAGTTGGCATTTAGCAGCCACTTCTTCTAATCCTGAAAACGTAAACATTTTATGCAGCGAAAACAGCCAAATATATCCAAATCAGACTTAAGTAACCACATTGTGGGTCTGTTACAACACATAAATCATGACAGATTTGACAATTATCCACTTAGTTAGATCAGATTTGTTGAATGTGCGCCAATCTGGTCAATGGAACGGTCTGCATTCCATTGACTCTTTACTGAATCTATCAAACCAAGCATGATAGAATGTTTGAATTTTGAATGTTTGTTGCTCAGAGTCAATGTTGATTTAAAACCATTCTATTTAATTTCCATGATGATTCTAAATCATACGAATACACTGATATTTGAATAAGATGATATCACAATTGAATAGAACAACTTCAATGGAATGTTTTAAGTTTAGAATGTTTGGTAGTTAGCCGTAAATGTTGATTGGAACTCCGTTTTGGTGGCAACAACCCCAAGACTACAAGTCTGATTTGCTTTATCTATGATCGATCCAGTTCTAATTATTACATTTTTTACCCCTTTTTCTCCCAAATTTCGTGGTATCCAATTGGTAGTTACAGTCTTGTCTCATTGCTGCAACTCCCGTATGGACTCGTGAGAGGCGAAGATCGGGAGCCGTGCGTCCTCCAAAACACAATCCAACCAAGCAGCACTGCTTCTTGACACAATGCCCACTTAACCCAGAAGCCAGCCGCACCAATGTGTCGGAGGAAACACCGTACACATGGTGACCGTGTCAGCGTGCACTGCGCCCGGCCCACCACAGGAGTCGCTAGTGCGCGATGGGACAAGGACATCCCTGCTGGTCAAACCCTCCCCTAACCCGGACGACGCTGGGCCAATTGTGCGCTGCCTCATCGGTCTCCCGGTTGCGGCCGGCTGCGACAGAGCCTGGACTCAAACCCAGAATCTCTAGTGGCAGAACGAGCACTGCGATACAGTGCCTTAGACCAATGCGACACTCGGGAGGCCACAGATCTTAATTTGAGCCAGTTTGCTACGGCAGGAATATAATCCTGCAGCAACAGAAAATGTGAACTATTATGTGGATTATGTGGATTATAATTATTGGATTTTTTTTGTAGGGGTTGATACATTTTCCATTAGGGCAAATCAAGTCTGACATTTTAAAGTGGAAATTCCAAACTTTAGAAGCCTTTTTAAACCTTGAATACACTACAAAAGAGTGATCAAATTAAGATCCTACATCTGTATATCCAGCGATATGTACAGGCTGGACCATGAATGGCATGCATAGCACAGATGGAGGCAAATGGCCCGGGTCTCTGTCAGTGCGAGCCGTACTGGACGTATCAGCTCAGACACATGGCTATGATCCTTGAGCACAGCCAGCACCTGCCTGAGCAGGAGCAGAGCCGCCTGGTAGACTTGTACAAGGAGGTGAGGCACAGGTTTCTCTTTTACAGAGTGACAGTGAAAGAGACCCTAGATAGATTCATACAAGAAGAGAGGAGAAAGGCTTGGGCTTGTGAGTTCTAAAACCAGTGTCTCTTTTCTGATGAGTGTGGAAGGACCACCAGAGGGCAGGCTGGGCTCATAGATAGTAGCCCAACAAGGCATGTGAGACAAGGTAACCAGAGTCAATTAAGCACAGCTGACGGTACTAATGAGATATTCTCTTTCCCCTACAAGAGAGAGGATGGAACCAGCAAGAAGGGGGGAAGATAAACTATCTCTGGAGAATGGCTACGGAGAGAGAGGTGCTATCCAAGAAGATTCATTAACCTGTTAGGGCTAGGGGGCAGCATTGACACGGCTGGATAAAAAACATACCCGATTTAATCTGGTTACCACTCCTACTCAGTAACTAGAATATGCATATACTTATTACATATGGATAGAAAACACCCTAAATTTTCTAAAACTGTTTGAATGGTGTCTGTGAGTATAACAGAACTCAAATGGCAGGTCAAAACCTGAGAGATTCCTTTACAGGAAGTGGCCTGTCTGACCATTTCTGGAACTTCTTTGCCATCTCTATCATTTACTAAGGATCTCTGCTCTAACGTGACACTTCCCACGTCGTCCATAGGCTCTCAGAGCCCGGGAAAAAAGAGAATGTCGTCATTCCAGCCCCAGGCTGAAACACATTATCGCCTTTCTCAAGTGGCCCATCAAGAGACACTAGCTTATGCGCGTGACCCCGACCGCCCCCGCCTTTGGGATTTTTTCCTCTGTTTGCCGAAAAGGAGATTCCCTGTCGGAATTTTATCGCTTTTCTACGAGAAAAATGACGTAAAAATTGATTTTAAACAGCGGTTGACATGCTTCGACGTACGGCAATGGAATACTTTGAATTTTATTGTCAGGAATTGCGCCAAGCGCGCGACACTTCTTTACTATTTCGGATAGTGTCTGGAACGCACGAACAAAATGCCGCTATTCGGATATAACGATGGATTATTTTGGACCAAACCAACATTTGTTATTGAAGTAGACGTCCTGGGTGTGCATTCTGACGAAGACAACAAAAGGTAATGACATTTTTATAATAGTAAATATGATTATGGTGAGTGCTAAACTTGCCGGGTGTCTAAATAGCGAGCCCGTGATGCCTGGGCTATGTACTTAGAATATTGCAAAATGTGCTTTCACCAAAAAGCTATTTTAAAATCGGACATATCGAGTGCATAGAGGAGGTCTGTATCTATAATTCTTAAAATAATTGTTATGCTTTTTGTGAACGTTTATCGTGAGTAATTTAGTAAAATGTTAGCGAATTCCCCGTAAGTTTGCGGGGGGTATGCTAGTTCTGAACGTCACATGCTAATGTAAAAAGCTGGTTTTTGATATAAATATGAACTTGATTGAACAAAACATGCATGTATTGTATAACATAATGTCCTAGGGTTGTCATCTGATGAAGATCATCAAAGGTGAGTGCTGCATTTAGCTGTCTTCTGGGTTTTGGTGACATTATATGCTGGCTTGAAAAATGGGTGTCTGATTATTTCTGGCTTGGTACTCTGCTGACATAATCTAATGTTTTGCTTTCGTTGTAAAGCCTTTTTGAAATCGGACAGTGTGGTTAGATTAACGAGAGTCTTATCTTTAAATGGCTGTAAAATAGTCATATGTTTGAGAAATTGAAGTAATATGATTTTGAAGATTTTGAAAATCGCGCCACAGGATGGCAGTGGCTGTTACGTAGGTGGGACGAATTCGTCCCGCCGGTCCCATAGAGGTTAAGACGGTGACGAATATGTGATTGTTGTTATAATTTGAAGATAACCATAATGTGATCCTGTGTCATCTAAAGAAGACGTATGTTGTTCCTTTGGAGATTCTCATTGACTGTGTTGGAGTGTTTGTAGTGTCAGAAATCCCTCAATAGAGAACTGTGTTGAATCAAGAAAACCTACTCTGGACTCGTTTATTCCACCTTTCCAATTTAGAGTGACACCAAATGACTTGGTCCGCTCACATTGGTGGAGAATGTGGGCACTAGGTGGACGAGTGACACAAGGATAAGTGAGTAAATCAAGATTCTTCCAGTAGACAGAGGAACCATTCAAGAACGATGGACAACGCTCTACTACAACAGTTGATCACGGCACAGCAGACAACCATAGAACTCCTGCAACGACAGCTGAGTGGGCGAGAAGAACCTAGAGTGAAGCCAAGAGCGGCTGCTCACGCCATCTTACCTCGTCTCTCCAAGGAGGATGATATCGAGGCCTTCCTCATGATCTTCGAAAGGACGGCCACCTTGGAAGAGTGGCCGCCCACAGAATGGGCGAGCGCATTAGCCCCTCTTTTGACCGGAGTGGCCCAGGAAGCCTATTTTGACCTGGATTCCCACGAAGCTGCGGACTATGGGCGACTAAAAACCGAGATCCTGTCCCGGTACCAGCTGACTGCCAGAGATAGAGCTGTAAAGTTCCATCAGTGGACCTATATGACTGACCAACCCGTCCGTGCCCAGATCTTCGCTCTAATACGACTGATGAAACAGTGGCTGGAACCCGGAAAGGGAGTAGGACATGTAATTGAGACCCTCGTTGTGGACAAGATATTGAGGGAATTACCCAGTGACTTAAAAAGGGTTGTGGGTCAAACCAACCCGTTGTCAGCCGACGACATAGCCCAGGCGGTGGAAACATACCGATCTACAGGGGAGTTGTTAAAAGGGGACAAGAAGGAACGGAAGGATTCTGCAAATCCCGTACCACGACTCGCCCCGGCACGTCCGCCACCGAAACCTCCAAACCCCCTCCGGAGGTGGGAGAAGTCATCCCCCACACAGCAGGGTCGGTGTTTTAAATGTCAGTCTCCAGACCATTATGCCTCACAATGTCCTAGCAAGGACGAGTCCATGGTCACGGAGTCATCGATGCCCATCCCCACGCATCCCGGTTCGAGAGGGCATGATCAACACTGTTGGTTAACAGAAATAGCCCCAGCCCCAGAGATTCCGGTTCGAGTAGAAGGACAAGATGTGGTTGCCATTCTCGACTCGGGAAGTATGGTTACGTTAGTAGAGGAGCAGATGGTGACCTCAGCAACACTGCTACCAGACAAAGTAGCCGTGTCCTGTATCCATGGAGACACCCACTATTACCCCACCGTGAATCTGTCTATTCTCACTCCGAAAGGAAGGTGTACAGTCAGGGCAGGGAAAGTACCCCAGCTGAAGGTGCCATTATTGATCGGGAGAGACTGTCCTCTATATAAAGAGCTGCGGCAGATGACGTTATGCATGGGAAGAAGGGGGACAGGAAAGAAGAAAAAAACCAAATCCAAGCCCGAGGTAGTAGTCCTACAAGGAGACGTAGCCTCGTCCTTGTCCTCTGGAGCAGAGGAAGAAATAGAGACCCAACGTTTACGACAGATATTCCAGGAAACCACCGATGAAGACACCTGCGAAGGGTTATACACGACGCAGGAAGGAAGGAGCAACCAGGCGCTAAGAGATATATTTGAAGCCCCATCCGAGGAGGGAACCTGGAAGGGATTCTCCTCGGTCACCCCTGGAGGGGATGGGGAACAACCTCCACACCCCTCTACCGAGGTTGACCTGCCCCAGGAATTAAAGGGACAGTTCGGCACCTCGCAGCATAGAGACCCAGACCTAAGGGAGGCCATGAGGAAGGTGAAGGTGATCGACGGGAGGAACGTCGACGGATCAGGTGAGCCCCCTCTTCCTTACTATGCAATCAGGCGGGGTCTCTTATATTGGGTCGTGCAACGAAGGGGGGAAATCCAGGAATTACTAATGGTGCCTAGACTATACAGGGATACAGTCCTACAGTTAGCCCATTCCCACGTCCTAGGAGGACACCTGGCACGGGACAAGACTATCGACAGAATCATGCAGAGATTCTATTGGCCCCGTGTCACCCGTGATGTGGCCAGGTATTGTAGGACGTGTGATCAATGTCAGCGTACAGCTCCACGGCCACACCTACGTAACCCTTTGATTCCTCTCCCCATCATAGAGACTCCCTTTGAACGCATAGCTATGGACCTCGTGGGACCCCTCCCAAAATCTGCCAGAGGACACAAGTACATCCTAGTGGTCGTAGATTACGCTACCAAGTTCCCAGAGGCCATACCCCTGCGTAACATGTCGTCCAAGGGAATTGCCAAGGAATTGTTCATGATGTTCTCTCGGGTAGGCCTTCCCAAGACGATCCTAACCGATCAGGGAACCCCGTTCATGTCCCGGTTGATGAAGGACTTGTGTCGGTTATATCAGGTTCAACAGATACGTACAAGCATATTCCAACCTCAAACAGATGGGTTGTGCGAACGCTTGAACAAAACGATTAAAAGCATGTTGAGAAGAGTGGTGTCCAGAGACGGGAAAAACTGGGACATGCTTCTCCCACACTTAATGTTTGCCCTGCGAGAAGTACCCCAGGCGTCCACTGGATTCTCCCCGTTTGAATTGCTCTACGGCAGACCCTGTTGAGGGATCCTCGACTTAGCCAAGGAGACCTGGGAGACCCAACCATGTCCCTTCCGATCCACAATAGAACATGTTACCCTGATGAGAGACCGCCTGTCGGCAGTGTGGCCCATAGTAAAGGAGCATATGGAGAAGGCGCAAAGGACCCAAGGCTGGGCCTACGATAAGTCCGCGACATCCCGTGAGTTCTCCGTGGGAGAGAAAGTGATGGTGCTCGTGCCCACAGTTGAACACCGCTTGCTGGCACAGTGGAGGGGGCCCTACGAGGTAATGAAAAGGGTCTCACCGGTCAATTACCTCATCAAACAACCCGACAGGAGGAAGAAGGTCCAACTCTATCACATAAACCTGTTGAAGAAGTACCATGGAAGAGAGGAGGAGGTGGCTTTGATGGCCATGGAGGGCCAAGGAAAAGAGGAGGTTCTACCACAGGTGCGCCATGGCCAAACTCTCTTGCCGGAACAGTCGAGACAGCTAGACAAGCTGATTATTCACTTCTGCCGGGTATTCTCTCCGTTCCCAGGACAAACAGATGTCTTGTTCCACCATATCCACACTGAACCCGGCAAGAAGGTGCATATCCGTCCTTACAGGATTCCTGAGGCCCGCCGAGTCATCGCCAAGAACGAGGTAAGGGAGATGCTGAGGATGGGTGTGATCGAGCCATCGACGAGTGAGTGGTCCAGTCCCTAGTCCTGGTCCCCAAACCCGATGGTAGTATGAGACTCTGCAACGACTTTAGGAGCGTGAATGCAATCTCTACATTCGACGCATATCCCATGCCCCGCGTGGATGAACTCTTGGAGCGCTTAGGAAAGGCCAAGTTCATCACCACCCTGGATTTGACGAAGGGATATTGGCAAGTGCCGGTGGCTCCAGAGGACCGCCCAAAGACCGCCTTCGCCACACCGGAGGGGCTTTTTCAGTATGTGAGGATGCCCTTCGGACTGCATGGTGCTGCTGCAACTTTCCAACGCCTCATGGATGCCATTCTACGGCCCCATCAAGAGTACGCAGCGGCGTACATAGACGATGTGGTCATCCACAGCGAGGACTGGGATAGTCACCTCCTACGACTACGGGCGGTGCTCATGAGTCTGGACGCCACAGGGTTGACGGCCAATCCAAAAAAATGCTGCCTGGGTCTGTCCGAAGCGGAATACCTGGGGTACACCGTGGGGAATGGGAAAATACGCCCACAGGCAGAGAAGACCAGGGCAATTCGGGACTGGCCTCGACCCCAGACCAAGCGGGACGTTCGGGCCTTCTTAGGGATAACGGGATATTATCGCCGTTTTATCCCTGGATATGCAACCATTGCCAACCCCCTCACAAACCTCATCAAGAAAAATTTGCCAAACCGGGTAGAGTGGAAAGATGAGGCGGAGGAGGCCTTTCAATTGCTAAAAGAGGGCCTGTGTTCTGATCCCGTCCTACAGGCTCCGGACTTCTCACAAGAGTTCATTGTACAGGTAGACGCCTCGGATACGGGGCTCGGGGCCGTACTAGCTCAGGGTGAAGGCGAAGCAGAGAGGCCGATTCTCTTTATAAGTAGAAAGCTCAGCGATCGGGAACAGAGATATGCTACCGTAGAGAAAGAGGACCTAGCCATTAAGTGGGCCCTCGATTATCTCCGGTACTACCTACTGGGTCGGAGGTTTGCATTAGTTACGGACCATGCGCCCCTCACGTGGATGGCTGGTAAGAGAAACAATAACAACCGAATAGCCAGATGGTTTCTTGCTTTACAACCGTTCTCTTTCCATGTCATCCACAGGGCCGGATCGAGGAACGGGAATGCAGACGCGCTGTCCCGACGCGACCAAGACGGTGCGTCTGGCGCCCGACCCTCCGGTCCGGTCCTGAGGGGGGAGGTATGTGGAAGGACCACCAGAGGGCAGGCTGGGCTCATAGATAGTAGCCCAACAAGGCATGTGAGACAAGGTAACCAGAGTCAATTAAGCACAGCTGACGGTACTAATGAGATATTCTCTTTCCCCTACAAGAGAGAGGATGGAACCAGCAAGAAGGGGGGAAGATAAACTATCTCTGGAGAATGGCTACGGAGAGAGAGGTGCTATCCAAGAAGATTCATTAAGACGGTGACGAATATGTGATTGTTGTTATAATTTGAAGATAACCGTAATGTGATCCTGTGTCATCTAAAGAAGACGTATGTTGTTCCTTTGGAGATTCTCATTGACTGTGTTGGAGTGTTTGTAGTGTCAGAAATCCCTCAATAGAGAACTGTGTTGAATCAAGAAAACCTACTCTGGACTCGTTTATTCCACCTTTCCAATTTAGAGTGACACCAAATGACTTGGTCCGCTCACATGAGGTAATGGAGAAACTGGAAGCTAATCTGTGAATGCACTGTACCCATGTTGAATTACATTGTAGTAGTAGATAAGATTAGATAAAAGGTGATAAGTTAAGTTGTTATTTTACTTTGAATACATTGCATAAATAATACATTTGAATTTAACCATAAACAATTGTGGTGAGTCTTGTGTGTGTGTTCTGATCTATTTTAAAAAATATATATATTTTACCTTTATTTAACTAGGCAAGTCAGTTAAGAAAGAATTCTTATTTACAATGATGGCCTGGGAACAGCGGGTTAACTGCCTTGTTCAGGGGCAGAACGAAAGTCTTTTCCTTGGCAGCTCGGGGATTTGATCTAGCAACTTTTCGGTTACTGGCCCAACACTCTAACCACTAGGCTACCTGCCACCCCTATGGTCTATGGTCCCCTACCTGAGAGGCTGCGAGGTCTCGCGTCGGCCAGGTCAGAGATGGCCCCTGTAGTGACAGTCTTCTTCATTCGGGAGCTTGTGGCTACTGCCCCCAGGGCAGGCTTGGCCAGGGTGTCATCACTACTGGCTCTCTTCAGCTATAAGACACACATACAACATACAGTCTGTGAGGACAGACGCTGGGAGACGAGAAGCAAGTACAGGGAGTGAAGATTTAATGGACAAAAGGACATATAACAAAACAAGAACAGCATCTGGACGGGGGAACAAAACGACATTAATGTAGACACGGGGAAGAAACTGAGGAAGTGACAAATATAGAGGAGGCAATCAATAGAGTAATAGACTCCAGGTGAGTCCCATGAAGCGCTGATGCGCGTAACAGTGGTGACAGGTGTGCGTAATGATGGGCCGCCTGGTGCCCTCGAGCCCCAGAGAGGGGGAGCGGGAGCAGGCTTGACACAGTCAAGGATTAGGAAACCACAGATTACCTTACCAATTGGAAAACTACTAGTAAACTACTCAATCTACTAGTATGAAATTGTAGTAGCACTCATACTGTACTATAGTGAGATATGTTGTCAGTCTATGCTTTGTGACACCCAACCGAGGTCAGAGTGTCTGCAGGAGATGCAGAGGTAGACTAATGCAATTGAACATTATCAATTATCCAAATGAACAGAGTGGCTCTTAGACAAAGTAAAGGGGTGGTAACTTCCCCCATCCCCCTCCCACCTGTCCTACTTCCAACCTCCCACCATTAATTAAGGAGATGTTGGGTGTGTTCAGTGGTGTGAAGTTACTCTCCTGTCTGGTATAACTCACCCTGCTGAGGCGCAGGTCTGTGGCTAGGGTATTGGAGGACCTGGATGTCTTGATGCCTGTAGCTGTGGTGGAGGTGGTGGTAGAGAGGGCGAGGGAGACTTGCTTGGCCCTCTCCTGAAGCCCTGGCTTAGGCAGCCCCACCTTGGCGGAACCCCCTTTCAGCATGGCTCTGTCTGCTATACCTGCAGCCTACGAGAGAGAGAGAGAACAGGGTATACATATTAATATGGATACATGAGTATGACAAAAATGCTTCAGTCATTATGACCTCTGCTGGTTTAAATTAAATGATTTCAGTACGGGTTTACTCTATTTAGCCTATTTCAATAAAAACTATTAAACATGGCCCTCAGTAGTAGACATAGTATTCCAGATCCACATCAAAATAATGTACAGGAAAATATGTACAGGAAAAGAGTCCTACATCTAATCAAGTAGACCTTGGGTACATTTGGTACAGTTGTAAAGAGAATGGGCCTATGTATCTGAGAGAAGAGAGAGTCCAGAGTGAAGGGGTGGTTAGAGGATATGGTGCTGCCACTGATGGCATTTCAGCCTGTGCCATGACATACAAGACACAAGTCAACAGTAGGTATTCTGAGCAGAGTGAGAGGGCAGCTGAGGAAGTGAGACTATCAGCCCCCCGTTGGTCAGGACACTTCCTGTTACAGAACTGAGAAAACACAGCCTCCTGTCCAATCAGATATCCTTCGACACCACTGGGACTGGGAAATCAAAATGTAACACAACACACTCAGATCACAGCACACTAGTTGGTGGTAGGTGGTTTGGATTCACTTAACTAGGGGACTACGCAAATTGGAATTCAATCATATAACACCTCATTTTGAAGCACAAAAAAAGTAAACAATACAATATCATCCCTTACTGCAGTTGGGATTCAAAGTAGGCTATTATACTGAAAAAAAGACAGGAGTGGCTTGGTGTCAATATACAATTAAAATGTTTGTGAGATCGATGAAAAAGCACAGGGACCAGCACAGTGACCAAAGTCTACTAGTGACAAATTACAGACATAGTGTAAAAATTCTGAATAATGAAAGAAGATATAGGCAAGTGGGTGTGGAAAAGGCAGGTGGTTATTGACTGAAGGAAAACTAAGTGCTCTTAGCTTGGAAAGCCACTGACTGCACTGCCCCACTCTTTACTGTAATGACCTGTACCACTGCTCGCTGTGGAACTGACTCATTGATTTGAACCAAGGTGGGGAGGTGAGGTCTCAGGGAAGGGTATCCCAATCATTACTGACTAACACGCACGCATAACACACTCACACAATGTTAGAGTGAGAGTGCCTGTGAACGGAGATACCCGACACTTTGGTGTCCTCCAACAATAAAAGGGGTTGGCTGAGCGCAGACATCCCCCCCACTCTCTGATCTAAATTATTATAATTCTTGCAGCATTTTCCTCAGCGTTTACCCTACTTACTGCAGCACACAGTATAGACCTCAAGTTAACAATTACATTGCAAGAAGTCCCATTTAGAATCAAATTGAGTGGTTCTCCGAGGTACTTAAACCCTACAATGAACTAAATAGCAAAGAGCACTTCGGCATAATAATAAATTGCTGGATGGATGTGTTCTTCAAACATTAACAATTAGTCTACCTCTAACGCTGCAAGGCATTTAGCACATTCAACGTGACATTGTACAAGCAGCCCGGATCCTATTTTAGCCCAGTCTTTCTCACAACCTCCAGGGGTGTATAATGACAGGCAGCCTGAGCAGGAATTAAACAAGCTGGCTTCACAGCAAAACCATCTACCCAGATCTGAGTTCAAATGGTATTTTGAATCTTTCAAATAGTTTGAGCTGGTCTAGAGTTCCAGGTGGGCAGGGGTTTGCACTTTTGGGACTTTTCCCTTAGTTCCATTACGCCGGGAAAGTTCAATCATGTGCACCTACAGTTTTTCATAGATCTCAAATACTATTTGACTCCTTTGAACCCAGGTCCTGCTGATTGATAGAAGGTGGTTGTCTCCTTAGAAAAGTTCCCACTGATACCTTTTTAACATTGAACTGTAATTAGAGAAAGCCTGCAGGTCCTTACAGCCTTATCTGATTATCTGTGCACTGTGTGTGTGTGTGTGTGTGTGTGTGTGTGTGTGTGTGTGTGTGTGTGTGTGTGTGTGTGTGTGTGTGTGTGGTGTGTGTGTGTGTGTGTGGGGGGGGCTGTGTGTGTGTGGCCCGTCATATGATGTTGCTGTTGGGCCCAATATCATCCATCCTCACTGGCCTTCTCAAAGACAAGTCTGGTAATGTACCTCAGCTAGATAGGGCTAACCATTGTCACATGTATAAATCATATCCAGGTTAGTAAAACATGTTCAATGTTTCTAGGACATGTTTGGAACTCCCAGATGAGGAAGTGAGACAAAATTGAGGAAAAGCTAAGAGCTGCTTTTAAATGTGAAAGGTGAAATTGAGAAATGGCAGAAATTGAGGAAGCAAACACTGAGGTAATGTCTATTGAATAGTCACAACGAGTTAGCCTATCTTCACAGAAAAATACTTATCAGCTAAGATGTTTAAAAAGTACTTCACTATGTGTAAAACTCCCTATGAAAACACTGACCTTGTCTCTGTAGTACCCTGACAGAGACACATGGGCCTAATTTGTTTTCACATTCATAGTAGCGCATGACTCAAGGTTTAGTTTTCCTACTGCCTGGACACAGTTATGTAAAGACAACCTTTAATGTTCCTCAGCAGAGACAGAAGGACAATTAGGCCTACTACACTGGGAGTGTGTCCTACATCAAAATGACCTAATTACAACAAAACCAATGTCTTAGAAAGAGATCGAGAGGGGGAGATAAAGAGAGATAGCGAGAGAGAGAAAGAGGCATTTTACAAAATGTAATTGTCTTCCTGATGACAGCGGTTTTCCCTCATTTTGCTTCAAACATTTAAAAAAAACATACAATATTTCTCAGGAAATATGAGTAATGTAGCTAAATGGGTTTATGGGAAAGCTAGGCTAAATATGGAATTTGGTCAGCAGCATATCCACAAATTAAAAACTACAATATGATTTATAGTTACCAAAGCCACTGCCCTAACTATTGGGTTGTTCTTCCCTAATTACATTGGCTATGACAGCTAGGCGATGTAAAGACATTACAAATACAGAGATCTTATGGGGTTTTCTGTTGCAATACTTAGACATACAGCTGAAGGATCATAATTTGAGCCAGTTTGATAAAGCATGAAAATAATCCTGTAGCAACAGGAAATATGAAATATTATGTGGATTATAATTAACAGAAATTTTTTGTAAGAGTTGATACATTTTTTTTGTTTGGGAAAATCAAGTCTGACATTTTAAAGTGGAAATTACAAACTTTAGAAGGCTTTTTAAACCTTGAATACACTACACGTTTGTGTGTGATCAAATTAAGATCCTACATCTGTTGGGCTAACAACAATCCAAAAGGCTGCAGAGTTTAGATAAGGAATGCTTGTGCCAACGGACATTTCTTATCAGTTTGGGATTAAGATGTGAGTGAAACACTTCTGAGACATCCTCTAATTCAGGGGTGAGCAACAGGCAAGTAAACCGTATCAGTTCTCTATATCTGACAAGTAGTATGGAGCTGCGGTTCGGAGTATTGTTTCTTCATCATAATGTAGGCTAATGTATTCTCAGTGAATTTGGTGATGTTTTTTTCCCTGTTCATAAAAAAATATTAATTTAAGTTGTTAGGTTTATCTCCTATTCTACATCCTGATATTACCAGGTTCTGACCACTAACTGGTTCTGTTCCTGCTATTCTGTGATAAAAAAATGTATGACAAAAGGATAGCTCACCCAATAACTGGAACAGCACCATCTAGTGGTCAGCATTTGGTAATATCAGGATGTAGGACAGGACATAAACCTAATAACTTCAATTACTAATTTCACTGAACAGGGGAAAAACATCACCAAATTCACTGGGAATACATTACATAGAATAAAGAAACAATACTCCAAGCCGCAGCTCCATACTACTTGTCAAACATGGAGAACTGATACTATATACTCTATATACTTGTGGTTGAGGTGGGATTGGTGTGGTGTGGGGGGAGGTCCGTGGGTGGCTTTTGACCATTTCTTTGGATTCCTCATGTCTAAGTCATTGTTCAAAAAAAGTTTGGTCCAATTTAAATCTTAGGTTCTATATTTATTGAATATTATATGAATCCTGTACATTAAAATGACCAATTTGGGTGCAATAAATTAGGTTAATTTCTCAGAGATCAAATTATACTTAAACAAAACAATACGCAGGAATGCTAATCTTATCTGTTTCTAACAACATAAACTATTTCAGAACAATCTGAGATGGTGGGTGTCGAAATCCTCTTCTTGTGCTTTTGGGGTGGAACAACCCACCAGGAATTCAACAGAAAATGTGTTTAATTTAGGAAATCTGTTCACCAAAGAGACATGCGATCATGTCTCAATGTAATCAAGGTATGAAATTATTGTTATTTTAGAATACAATCTCTTTTTGGGCTTAGTTGTGCTCAAATTGCAGTGTCCAAGTTATTATAATTATGTTACATCCCCCCAACCAACAGCTCCGCCAAAAATTGTCCCACGGCTGAACCTAGTTGCCTTCTCCTGAAGGGAAGACAACAAACTGTATGGATAACATAGCTAGGCTATCCTTTTAACAACACACATTCAGTGAGTTACAACGATCAAACCAACACTACTGATCTCATATTCATAAGTTACCCTATGAAATAAGTCTACAAAAAGCTTAACTTCAAACATTTTAGAGTCTATAATGTCAAACAGTGGGAGACCTCCCTCCATAAACTGTGTGCTGATCTCAAAGGGAAGGTACAGTAAAACAGGTTATGTGGGCGGGCTTCCAGTACTGTCTGTCTACCCAGTCCAGGCTCAGTGTCTCTGTCTTTGTCTGAGGGAGCAGATGTGCACAATTAGCCTAACGCTAGCTGAACATACTGTAGCTAACATTGGTGTGAAGGAGCCTGATTCATTCCATTAGCATCATCCACCACCACAGTAAGAACATGGGCAGGGGGTGGGTGGCTCCTGAGTCCTTGCTGGCCTCAGTTTGGCAGTGGGTTGGAGAAAGGATGTTGGGTTGAATATTGCACTGCTTCATCACATCCTCTGATATGTGTTCCGCTATGCGGCACTCAACATGCTCAGCACTGACACAAATAGCCTTCATTTCTCAGAACAAGAATAGACTGACGAGGTTCAGGAGAAAGTGCTTTGTTTCTGGCCATTTTGAGTCTGTAATCGAACCCACAAATGCTGATGCTCCAGATACTCAACTAGTCTAAAGAAGGCCAGTTTTATTGTTTCTTTAATCAGAACAACAGTTTTCAGATGTGCAAAAGGGTTTTCTAATGATCAATTAGCCTTTTAAAATGATCAACTTGGATTAGCTAACACAACGTGCCATTGGAACACAGGAGTGATGGTTGCTGATAATGGGCCTCTGTACGCCTATGTCGATATTCCATAAAAAATCTGGCGTTTCCAGCTACAATAGTCATTTACAACATTAACAATGTCTACACTGTATTTCTGATCAATTTGATGTTATTTTAATGGACAAAAAATTTGCTTTTCTTTCAACAACAAGGACATTTCTAAGTGACCCCAAACTTTTGAACGGTAGTGTAGATGTACACGGAGGGTGAATGTTAGTGGTATGCATGTCAATCTCTCCTGGCTCAAAGTTGAGGAGATTGATCGCATCACTATTGGTCTTTGTGTGAGGTGTTGATACAGTGGGGGAAAAAAGTATTTGATCCCCTGCTGATTTTGTACGTTTGCCCACTTACAAAGAAATTATCAGTCTATAATTTTAGTAGTAGGTTTATTTGAACAGAGAGAGACAGAATAACAACAAAAAAATCCACAAAAACGCATGTCAAAAATGTTATGAAATTAATTGCATTTTAATGAGGGAAATAAGTATTTGACCCTTCTGCAAAACATGACTTAGTACTTGGTGGCAAAACCCTTGTTGGCAATCACAGAGGTCAGACATTTCTTGTAGTTGGCCACCAGGTTTGCACACATCTCAGGAGGGATTTTGTCCCACTCCTCTTTGCAGATCTTCTCCAAGTCATTAAGGTTTCGAGGCTGACGTTTGCCAACTCGAACCTTCAGCTCCCTCCACAGATTTTCTATGGGATTAAGGTCTGGAGACTGGCTAGGCCACTCCAGGACCTTAATTTGCTTCTTCTTGAGCCACTCCTTTGTTGCCATGGCCGTGTGTTTTGGGTCATTGTCATGCTGGAATACCCATCCACGACCCATTTTCAATGCCCTGGCTGAGGGAAGGAGGTTCTCACCCAGGATTTGATGGTACATGGGCCCGTCCATCGTCCCTTTGATGCGGTGAAGTTGTCCTGGCCCCTTAGCAGAAAAACACCCCCAAAGCATAATGTTTCCACCTCCATGTTTGACGGTGGAGATGGTGTTCTTGGGGTCATAGGCAGCATTCCTCCTCCTCCAAACACGGCGAGTTGAGTTGATGTCAAAGAGCTCCATTTTGGTCTCATCTGACCAGAACACTTTCACCAGTTGTCCTCTGAGTCATTCATATGTTCATTGGCAAACTTCAGACGGGCATGTATATGTATTCTTGAGCAGGGGGACCTTGCGGGCGCTGCAGGATTTCAGTCCTTCACGGCGTAGTGTGTAACCAATTGTTTTCCTGGTGACTATGGTCCCAGCTGCCTTGAGATCATTGACAAGATCCTCCCGTGTAGTTCTGGGCTGATTCCTCACCGTTCTCATGATCATTGCAACTACACGAGGTGAGATCTTGCATGGAGCCCCAGGCCGAGGGAGATTGACAGTTCTTTTGTGTTTCTTCCATTTGCGAATAATCGCACCAAATGTTGTCACCTTCTCACCAAGCTGCTTGGCGATGGTCTTGTAGCCCATTCCAGCCTTGTGAAGGTCTACAATCTTGTCCCTGACATCCTTGGAGAGCTCTTTGGTCTTGGTCATGGTGGAGTTTTGAATCTGATTGATTGATTGCTTCTGTGGACAGGTGTCTTTTTTACAGGTAACAAGCTGTGGTTAGGAGCACTCCCTTTAAGAGTGTGCTCCTAATCTCAGCTCGTTACCTGTATAAAAGACACCTGGGAGCCAGAAATCTTTCTGATTGAGAGGGGGTCAAATACTTATTTCCCTCATTAAAATGCAAATCAATTTATAACATTTCTGACATGCGTTCTTCTGGATATTTTTGTTATTCTGTCTCTCACTGTTCAAATAAACCTACCATTAAAATTATAGACTGATCCTTTCTTTGTCAGTTGGCAAACGTACAAAATCAGCAGGGGATCAAATACTTCCCCCCCCCACTGTATGTTAAAGGTACTGAACTGTCTGTTCAAACAGTTGGCACACAGTTCAGACACTCATCCGTATAACACAAGACATGCAACCAGAGGCCTCTTCACAGTCCCCAGGTCCAGAACAGAGGCTGGGAAACACACATTATTAAACAGAGCCATGACTACATGGAACTCTCTGCCACTCCAGGTAACTCAAGCTAGCAATAAAAACAGATAAAAAAAACAGATTAAAGAACACCTTACGGCACCACAAGGACTGTGAAGAGAGACATTTTTATATATTTTGTATTATGCATTTTAATTGTATTATGTATTTTAATTGTATTATGTATTGTATTATGTAGTGGTATGTATATTATGTATTTTATTTGTATTATGTATTTTAATTGTATTATGTATTGTATTATGTAGTGGTATGTATATTATGTCTTTTATTTGTTGTGTTTTGTTTTCTGTTTGGACCCCAGGAAGAGTAGCTGCTGCCTTAGTCTTTAAATAATGTAGTCTTTAAATAACCTAGTCCAAAGGAGAGGAACTGCTGGAGAACTATGACAAACAACATTAGTGTTATAGCAGTGACTTCAGATACATTTTTGTACTGGTAGAATGTTAAAAGATCTATGGATATTTGTTCTGTAACAGATTTACGGATATGGTCATAAAAACATACATTTTGAAATTCAACGGTTTCCTACAACTTTTCTCAAGCCTCAAATGACTTCAAAGTTTCCTGTTCAAAGCCTCCAATGCTCTGAGTTTCCCATGCCCCTGTAAAATCTCTACAACATTGCTCAAAACAGTAACACTTAGGCTAGGGCTAGGCAGAGGGAGAGAAGAAGTGTACTCACAGAAACAAAACGCACTGGTCTTGAGCAGCCTCACTCACAAAGTGTTTTGATGACTCCTTCCCAGAAGCTGACCCTGCCCTGTAAACAGTACCTCCCACTATAGAGGCACTGACTTCAGCCAGAGTTGAGCTGGACAGACTACACACAAAGCACTGCGACTAGAGAGCAATGCGACAGCCCGACCTCTGGTTCAGAGAGGCACTGAGAAAGAGTAGCAGGGCCAAGAGCAGTTCAGCTGCTGTAGCTGTCTCCACACACACGGATCAAGACACGGAAGCAGCCTGCCTGCCTGCCCCTGTGCTGGCTATGTGTGGCTCTGCCTCCCTCCCTCCCTCCCTCTCTCTCACACACACACACACACACACACACACACACACACACACACACACACACACACACACACACACACACACACACACACACACACACACACACACACACACACACACACACACACACACACACACACAGAGATGGTCTAGCCACGAGGAAGTCTCCCTCCCTACTTTGACTATTTTTCCAAGCTGAGGTACAGACGGTGGGAGAGGAGAGGAGACAGATGTTATTTTATTTCACATGATCATATAAGATATTTGCTAACTTTAATATTCAGCATTTTGTCACAAATTATTTTTGAAATTGATTACGGCATGTCTCATTGCTTTCTCTGAGTCCTGTGCTTTGGTTCCCTCCCCTCATGACACTGTAGCTTGTCATTTAATTCCGGCAACCTTAGGCTTAGATCATGTGTAGGAGAGATTGTAGAGGACACAACCCCCCCCCCCCATTGTACGGTTATATCACTTTAGAGAACTGAGTCTGTGTTGAGCCACTTCAGTAAGATGTGTGCTTCTTTTATTCATGTCCTTGACTATACCACTATTTTCTAAATCAAAAGCGGCAGATGCCTTTTGGTGGACAACATTTCTCACTTCCAAATGTCCTGGCTGTGTTGAAGTGAAGTCCAAACACTACGCTAACACTGACAAAGCTCATCTTTGTCTCATAGGAAAATAGCTCTAGCTTCAGTAGAGAAGAGGGAGGGCTGAGGGTTGAACATTTGTGGTGGGGCCCGCATTTTACACATTTTCCAACTGTTCAAATTTGAAACTGTCAACCTACGACATGCCAAGGCCATAGAAAATGTGGGTAATAATTAGCTGGAGAATATTGCTGCACTGGGTTGTGATGCGAAAAGCTCAAGTTTTTGGTGAGTGGTAAAATAGGAAACCCTGACCACACCCCTGTACAGCACTGTACAATACCACACAAAAGGTTGTTTTAAAGGCTGGCTAATGACTGAGAATTTTTTAAGAGAGCAGAGCAGTTTAGAGGCCCCACATCCTGTTTGACACCACACACAGAAACACACATTCAGATTTAGAGCCGTATTAAGCCGGTAGTAGGAAGCTCTCTCATCCATTTATGTGCATCTGATACAGTCTTATACTCAGCCCCTCCCCAGATTTTGTTTTAAAAGCTAAACATACAACACCCGTTCTGCCAGTCACATTCTGTAAAAGGTCTCCACTTTTCCGTTTGCTGCAGCTAGCGACTGGAACAAGCTGCAAAAAACACTCAAACTGTACAGTTTTGTCTCCATCTCTACATTGAAAGGCTCAATCATGGACACTCATACTGCCACTTGTGTCTGCTTCGTGTGATGTAATGTTGTCTGTACCTTTTCCCCTCCGTGCTGTTGTATGTGCCTAACAATGTTTGTACCATGTTTGTGCTGCTACCATGTTGTGCCTGTTGTGTGTGAAGCACACCTGATTCAACTTGGCAACTAATCATCAGGCCCTCAATAAGTAGAATCAGATGTTTTTTGTCCTGGGCTACAACAGAAATGTGTGCTGTTGGGGGTCCTCGAGGACTGGAGTTGGGAACCACTGTCATACAATATTGAGATTTTTACCAAGTAGACAACTGACTCACAAGTCACATTGGTAATCCGTGTCATCGGGAAACCACTATGGATTTACTACTGATTTACAGTAGTCATTAGTGAGGCCACGAGTCTGACAATAACAATGACCATAGGGAAAGATGCTCTCCCTGTTCACCCACGACTGCGTGGCCATGCACAACTCCAACACCATCATCAAGTTTGCTGACGACACGACAGTGGTAGGCCTGATCACCAACGGCGATGAGACAGCCTACAAGGAGGAGGTCAGAGACTTAGCAGTACGGTGCCAGGATAACAACCTCTCTCTCAACGTCAGTAAGACCAAGGAGCTGATCGTGGACTACAGGAGAAAGAGGGGAGAGCATTTACCCTGACAGGGCTGCAGTGAAGCGGATCGAGAGATTCAAGTTGGCGTCCACATCACTAAGGACTTAACATGGTCCAAACACACCCACACAGTCGTGAAGAGGGCACGACAACACCTCTTCCACCTCAGGAGGCGGAAAAGATCCTCAAAAAGTTCTACAGCTGCACCATCGAGAGCATCTTGACTGGCTGCATTACCGCTTGATATGGCAAATGCACCGCCCTCAACCACAAAGCGCTACAGAGGGTGGTGTGGACAGTCGAGTACATCATTGGTGCCGAGCTCCCTGGCATCCACGACCTCTATATCAGGCGGTGTCAGAGAAAGGCCTGAAAATGGTCAAAGACTCCAGTCACCCAAGCCATAGACTGTTCACTCTGCTACCGTCTGTCAAAAAGTACAGGAGCATCGACTCTCGAACCAACAGGCTTCTACCCCCAAGCCATAAGACTCGGGGCTCCCAAGCGGCGCAGCCGTCTAAGGCACTGCATCTCAGTGCTTGAGGCGTCACTACAGACACCCTGGTTTGATTCCTGGCAGGATCACAACCGGCTGTGATTGGAGTCCCATAGGGCGGCGCACAATTGGCCAGGCGTCGTCCGGGTTTGGTCGGTGTAGGCTGTCATTGTAAATAAGAATCTGTTCTTAACTGACTTGCCTAGTTAACAAAAATATATATTAAAAAAAGACAGCTAAATGGCCATAAGACTGCTAAATAGCTAATTCAATGGTTACCCGGACTATCTGCACAGACCCTATCTTGCACTGACTCTATGCACACTCACAATACTATACAGTGAGCTCCAATACAGTGAGCTGACAATAATTTTAAAAAATGTCTCTGTACTCCAGCACTTTGGATTTGACATTCTTTTTTCATCCATATCAGGTGAACTGTTAAGAAACTACAGCACTTTTTGTACATCGTCCCCCCACATTTTAGGGGACCAAAAGTATTGGGACAAATTCACTTATGTGTATTAAAGTAGTCAAAGGTTTAGTATTTGGTCCCATATTCCTAGCACACCATGATTACATCAAGCTTGTGACTCTACAAACTTGTTGAATGTATTTGCTGTTTGTTTTCATTGGGTTTCTGATTATTTTGTGCTCAATAGAAATTAATGGTAAATAATGTATTATGGCATTTTGGAGTCACTTTTATTGTAAATAAGAATATAATATGTGTTTAAATACCGCTATATTCATGTGGATGCTACCATGATTACGGACAGGCTAGTCCTGAATGAATCATGAATAATGTTACAGACGCACAAATATCATACCCCAAGACATGCTAACCTCTCACTACCTCAATAACAGAGGAGATTAGCATTTTTGGGGGGTATGATGTTTGTGCGTCCGTAACTTTCTCACTCATCATTATTCACAATTCTATTGTGCACAAAATAATCTGAAACACAACCAAAACAAACAGCAAATGCATCCAAGAAGTTTGTAGTCACAAGCTTGATGTAATCATCGTGTGCTAGGAATATGGGACCAAATACTAAACCTTTGACTACTTTAATACATATATAAGTGAACTTGTCTAGATACTTTTGGCCCCCTGAAATGGTGGGACTATGTACAAAAACTGCTCTAATTTCGAAATGGTTATGGATGAAAATACCCTCAAATTAAAGCTGACAGTCTGCACTTTATCCTCATAGTCACTGAGTAGGGTTACATGCACACAAAAATGTGATTATTGTGGATAGTCCGATTACTATAATAATTCAATTACGATTCCCCTAGTAATCCTGTTTACATGGACACATCTGAAATCAGGCTACCTGATAGCACTCTGATAAATGCAGAAAACCGCCAATCAAAATAAACTTTCTATCACAGCGAACATGTTATTTTTGGGAAGCATATTTGGACATATTTGGACAGCAGTTTGGACATAAAGTTTATAGTTTGCACGTGAAAACTACTTCTAAGACACATACATTCAGTTGCTCCGAACTCACTTCACTTGAGCTAAAGAGGGAGGCTCGCTTAACTGGTGCTAGCACATGCGCAGATCAAATACACTGCTGGAATGCATTTACATGTCCTAATAATTTGAAATATTGCTCAGAAAAGCAGGTGTTTTAACGCCATATTAAGATAGTCGTGTAAACACCTTACTCTATTTATTGCATAATCTGCCTACTGCCATAATTAGTTTAATATCGAATTATTAGTGTGCATGTAAACGTACTCATTGTATCATTTCAAATCTAAAGTGCTAAAGTACAGAGCCAAAACAACCAAAAATGTGTCACTGTCCCAATACTTTTGGAGCTCACTGTGTATATACACAATATATACAAACTACACAGACACTACATACGCACACACCCACGCATACCGACACCACACAAACACATACGCATACCGACACCACACACGCACACACACATATACTCACACACTTTTACACTTATCATATGCTGCTACTCTGTTCTTTATTTGACTCTTATTATTATCTAACCTGACGCCTAGTCACTTTACTCTGCCTTCATGTTAGGACTGTCCCTGACTAAAGAAAATCTTGGTCGACCAAGAGTCGTCTGGTCTTTCGACCAATCGATTGGTTGAAATTCTAAAACATACATTTTTCCATATATAGACACATTCTATGTATTTTAATCAAATCAACTATATGCACTGAGCTTGTCTGATGCTTTAAGCAAACTGTTTGAGGAAATAATTAAGACACACAAATGACTAGAGGGAGTCTGACCGCAATTGATTTGATTGTGCCGGGCCTGCGCTGTGTTAAAAAAAGACAGTGAGTGACTGGGTGACTAGCACCCGCTGTCTCTATCTCCTCCCTGCTGCAGCGACCACCACATAACATCAACAGTGTGTATCGTGGTGTCCATGTTGCTGAAGCTGCAACATAATTACAGCAATTTTTGACTGAAAAGTTATGTTACCGAAATCCCTAATTTATTTAGGAAAAACATTCCGTATTCTATGCATCTCATGCATGTGACCAATAGGATATCCTAAATCACATCAATAAATTGGTTATAACAAACACCGTAACACCTGACAGCAAAATGGATGCATTGTTATGGGGGAATGTTTACTGGTTGCTCAGGAGGTAAAGGGGAAGTCAGATGTGTGGAATAAATTTGGTACTAGTTGTGGAAAATACTGGAGATCAAGAACAATAAGGTAAGGAGCAAGCTCTGCGTGCATATTATGTCTGCCAAACAGGTGCTGTTAGAATATAATATAATTTTTCTGACCATTTGGAACAATTTAAACAAAACAAAATAAATGATAAGCATACCAGAGTATGTAATGTTTTTGTAAAGCCTTTATTACAGCAAAGACTAAAAACAGTCACTTTCATTAGTGAATTCAATTTCTGAAATGGAACGGTTTAGGTCTGTTTATTGTTATGCAAATTATTCAATGGTGGCTTCATTTCATTTTAAAACTAAAATGCTTGATTGCATTTCTAATCATGTATGAGTCGTATGTGTAAGGTTCTGCTTTTCTTTTCTTAGTCAACCTTGTGTTCTTTTTCTTTGTGTTCTTGAACGTAGCCCTGTTTCTTTGTGTTCTGGAATGTAGCCCTGTCTTTCTGTTTGACCATTGCCTGCCTGTGACCACGATTCCTGCCTTCTGCGAAGGCTTAATAAACATATGCCGCGCTCTGCGTGTGAATCAACACCTTTTTCTCCCTGAGTATTCATTACAAAATACCTCACCTAAAAACAGAATGGATTCAGCGGAGCTACAGCGGCGCCTAACCCAGAAAGAGGAGCTTATAGAGGAAACTTGTCATCTTCTCCGCCAGCCTATCCCTACTCCTCCGATGCCAGGTATCATAACCCATAGCCCTCCTTCGTTCATACCCATGCCTGGAAAATATGACGGTTCACCAGCTGGGAAGAGTTACATACCAGCAGCTGTTAGACCCCAACTGATGCAATGGTGTCACACGTCCTTGGGGTCAGGACATCCGGGCATTACACGAACCACCGAACTTCCCAGAAGCCCAGAAGTTCTGGTGGTCCTCACTGACTTCTGATGTAAGGGATTACTTACACTCCTGTACAGTCTGCTCTCAAACCAAAAGCCCTCGTCATCTCCCTTCCGGGAAGCTTCAACCTTTGCCAATCCCTCACAGACCCTGGCCCCACATAGCTGTTGACTTCATCACAGACCTTCCTGAATCCTCTGGTAACACCACCATCCTTGTCATAGTAGATAGGTTTTAAAAAATGTGTAATCTGGTTCTTCATCTACCTAACGCCATAGAATTGGCGGAGTGTATGTTCCAGCAGGTGTTCCATCTGTATGGGACTCCGGAGGACATTGTCTCTGACCGCGGGCCCCAGTTTGTCTCACGGGTGTGGCGAGCGTTCTGTGACCGACTGGGGGTTGCCCCCAGACCAACGGGCAGATGGAACGCCTGAACCAAGAAATAGGGAAGTACCTCCGCCAACAATGTTCTGCCTCTCCACACGACTGGAGTCGGTATATAGCCTGGGCCGAATACGCTCAGAACTCACTCTTGCACTCATAACTCCGCCTTACTCCATTTCAGTGTGTCCTTGGTTACCAACCCCCCATGTTTCCCTGGGAGGCAGAGCCTGGTACTGTCCCAGCTGTCGTCGACTGGTTTCGGCGTAGTGAGCGGGTATGGGAGACCGCTCACCGGCATCTGCAGGACGCCTCTAATACCAAGAAACACTTTGCCGACAGACGCCGCCGACCTACGCCACTCTTTCACCCCGGACAGAGTGTGTGGCTCTCTACCAGAGACATCCGGCTCCGCCTCCCCTGCAAAAAGTTCTGTCCTCGCTTCATTGGTGCCTTCAAGATAACCCATCGCATCAACCCTGTCACGTACCGCCTCCAGTTACCCCATCAGTATAAAATCTCCTCGTCCTTCCATGTGTCTCTGTTAAAACCGGTCACCTACAGTCCTCTTCATCCTCCAGTCTCTACCCGCAGTGCGCCCCCACAGTTGGACGTTGGAGGGGAACCTGCCTACGCCATAAGGGCCATCCTTGATTCCAGGTTGCATCCACTACCTAGTGGACTGGGAAGGTTATGGGCCTGAAGACCGGTCCTGGGTCCCCGATCAAGACATCCTCGACCCAGAGATTATTCAGGCATTTCACCATAACCGTCTGGATCGTCCCGCTCCCCGACCTCAGGATCGACCCCCGAACAGACCCACTGGACATCAGCCTCGACGCAGAACGTCGGGTCAGTCGACGACCTCGTTGAACCAGCCTGCTGGACCTCGACCCCGAGGTAGGCGGCTGCCTCTGCTTCCCCCCCGCCCGTCCAGTCTTTGTGTTCTGGAACGAAGCCCTGCCTTTCATTTTTTTTCATTGATTTCACCTGTGTTCGTTTCTCACCTGGTCTCATCAGCTCCCTATTTAGTTCAATTCTTTCTGTTTGTATGGTTGTGGGGTATTGTTTGTTTTTGACTGCCTACCTGTGACCATGATTCCTGCCTTCTGCGAAGGCTTAATAAACATCTGCCGTGCTCTGCGCATGAATCTACACCTTTTTCTTCCTGAGTATTCATTACAGTATGCTGTGTGATGACATGAACAAATAAATGATTGATTGATACAGTAGCCTATTTAAGTATTGAAATATAAGCCTAAGTAAGTTACGGTAGTAAGACTAAACTGGATGCACTCTTAGGCCTACAGCTCGATGGTGGTTATACAACGCTGTTGTACAAGGCTAAGTATGCTCCCTCTAATTTTCTCTTTCTCTCGGAGGACCTGAGCCCTAGGACCATGCCTCAGGACTACTTGGCCCGATGACTCCTTGCTGTCCCCAGTCCACCTGGTCATGCTACTGCTCCAGTTTCAACTGTTCTGCCTGCAGCTATGGAACCCTGACCTGTTCACTGGACCTTGTCCCGGACCTGCTGTTTTGGACTCGCTCTCTACCACACCTGCTGTCTCTAACTCTGAATGATCGGCTATGAAAAGCAAACTGACATTTACTCCTGAGGTGCTGACCTGTTGCACCCTCTACAACCGCTGTGATTATTATCTGACCCTGCTGGTCATCTATGAACGTTTGAACATCTTGGCCATGTTCTATTATAATCTCCACCCGGCCCAGCCAGAAGAGGACTGGCCACCCCTCAGGGCCTGGTTCCTCTCTAGGTTTCTTCCTAGGTTCTGGCCTTTTAGGATGTTTTCCGAGCCACTGTGCTTCTACATCTGCATTGCTTGCTGTTTGGGGTTTTAGGCTGGGTTTCTGTACAGCACTTTGTGACTACGGCTGCTGTAAAAAGGGCTTGATAAATACATTTGATTGACTATACTAAACCTACTAATGATAATGACATATAATAACGATCATAATAATAGTAACAATAAGAAGGAGTTCAAGGAAAAATAAGTTATTATTATAAATAATTTTTCTGATAATTTAGAACATTGTAAACAACACTAAATCAATTATAAATAATACCAGAGGCTGGTCTAACGAAAAAAAGTGTAAATCCTTTATTACAGCAAACAAAATTAAAAACAGCCACATTTTTAAAATTGTTTACTTGACATGTAGTTGTGTGAGGCTTGGTACTCATGGAATCAGTAGGCTATTAAACAAATACTCAAACAGGCAACAGAAGCAGGATCAGTCTTATTTCTGTAGATATACAGTGCCTTGCAAAAGTATTCATCCCCTTGGCGTTTTTCCTATTTTGTTGCATTACAACCTGTAATTTTAAATTCATTTTTATTTGGATTTCATGTAATGGACATACACAAAATAGTCCAAATTGGTGAAGTGAAATGAAATAAATAACTTATTTAAAAAAAACTGAAAACTGGTGCGTGCATATGTATGAAGGCTATGAAGCCCCTAAATATGATCTGGTGCAACCAATTATCTTCAGAAGTCACATAATTAATTAAATAAAGTCCACATGTGTGCAATCTAAGTGTCACATGAGCTCAGTATATATACACCTGTTTTGAAAGGCCCCAGAGTCTGCAACACCACTAAGCAAGGGGCACCACCAAGCAAGTGGCACCATGAAGATCAAGGAGCTCTCCAAACAGGTCAGGGACAAAGTTGTGGAGAAGTACAGATCACGGTTGGGTTATAAAACAATATCTGAAACTTTGAACATCCCATGGAGCACCATTAAATCCATTATTGAAAAATGGAAAGAATATGGCACCACAACAAACCTGCCAAGAGAGGGCCACCCACCAAAACACACAGACCAGGCAAGGAGGGCATTAATCAGTGAGGCAACAAAGAGAGCTGCAAAGCAGGGAGATATCTGGAGTATCTGTCCATAGGACCACTTTAAGCCGTACACTCCACAGAGCTGGGCTTTACGGAAGAGTGGCCAGAAAAAAGCCATTGCTTAAAGGAAAAAATAAGCAAACACGTTTGGTGTTCACCAAAAGGCATGTGGAAGACTCCCCAAACATATGGAAGAAGGTACTCTGGTCAGATGAGACTAAAATTGAGCTTTTTGTCCATGGAAAACGCTATGTCTGGCACAACCCCAACACCTCTCATCACCCTGAGAACATCATCCCCACAGTGAAGCATGGTGGTGGCAGTATCATGCTGTGGGGATGTTTTTCATCGGTAGGGACTGGGAAACTGGTCAGAATTGAAGGAATGACGGATGGCGCTAAAGACAGGGAAATTCTTGAGGGAAACCTGTTTCAGTCTTCCAGAGATTTGAGACTGGGACGGAGGTTCACCTTCCAGGAGGACAATGACCCTAGGCATACTGCTAAAGCAAAACTTGAGTGGTTTAAGGGGAAACATTTAAATGTCTTGGAATGGCCTAGTCAAAGCCCAGATCTCAATCCAATTGAGAATCTGTGGTATGACGTAAAGATTGCTGTACACCAGCAGGAACCCATCCAACTTGAAGGAGCTGGAACAGTTTTGCTTTGAAGAATGGGCAAAAATCCTAGTGGATAGATGTGCCAAGCTTATAGAGACATATCGTAAAAGGTGGCTCTACATTGTATTGACTTTGGGGGGGGGGGTGAATAGTTATGTACGCTCAAGTTCAGTTTGTCTTATTTCTTGTTTGTTTAACAATAAAACATATTTTGCATATTCAAAGTGGTAGGCATGTTGTGTAAATCAAATGATACAACGCCCCCAAAAATCTATTTTAATTCCAGGTTGCAAGGCAACAAAATAGGAAAAATGCCAAGGGGGTGAATACCTTGCAAGGAACTGCATATGGATGATTTATAAAGCCAGGCACATTTAACAGTTAGGCTATTGATTATAGACATAATTAAGTTGGAGTTTCCTCTGTCTGTTTTCTCGTCACCTAACTCCGCTGCTGCCTCCACCGCATTGTTCTCAATACCAATATGCTGGTTTACTTTTCTACTATCGCACATAGCAACATTGTCTAGGAAAAGGCGGCAATTCAACAGCACACTGATTATTTCAGAACAGCGGACAGCGACTACTATCCAACGTGGGAGAAAGTGCATTGTCAAAAAATAATATTATTTGTATTTGTGTTGCACCATTGTTCTTACATAATAAACTCAGCAAAAAAAGAAACGTCCCGTTTTCAGGACCCTGTCTTTCAAAGATAATTCATAAAAATCCAAATAACTTCCCAGATCTTCATTGTAAAGGGTTTAAACACTGTTTCCCATGCTTGTTCAATGAACCATAAACAATTAATGAACATGCACCTGTGGAACGATCGTTAAGACACTAACAGCTTACAGACGGTAGGCAATTAAAGTCACAGTTATGAAAACTTAGGACACTAAAGAGGCCTTTCTACTGACCCTGAAAAACACCAAAAGAAAGATGCCCAGGGTCCCTGCTCATGTGGCCAGGGCAATAAATTGCAATGTCCATACTGTGAGACGCCTAAGACAGTGCTACAGGGAGACAGGACGAACAGCTGATCGTCCTCGCAGTGGCAGACCACATTTAACAACACCTGCACAGGATCGGTACATCAGACTGTCCACAATAGGCTGAGAGAGGCTGGACTGAGGGCTTGTCGGCCTGTTTTAAGGCAGGTCCTCACCTGACATCACCGGCAACAACGTTGCCTATGGGCACAAACCCACCGTCGCTGGACAAGACAGGACTGGCAAAAAAGTGCTCTTCACTGACAAGTCACGGTTTTGTCTCACCAGGGGTGATGGTAGGATTTTCGTTATCATCAAAGGAATGAGCATTACACTGAGGCCTGTACTCTGGAGCGGGATCGATTTCGAGGGTCCGCCATGGTCTGGGGTGGTGTGTCACAGCATCATCGGACTGAGCTTGTTGTCATTGCAGGCAATCTCAATGCTATGCGTTACAGGGAAGACATCCTCCTCCCTCATGTGGTACCCTTCCTGCAGGCTCATCCTGACATGACCCTCCAGCATGACAATGCCACCAGCCATAATGCTCGTTCTGTGCGTGATTTCCTGCAAGAAAGGAATGTCAGTGTTTTGCCATGGCCAGCGAAGAGCCCGGATCTCAATCCCACTGAGCACGTCTGGGACCTGTTGGATCGGAGGGTGAGGGCTAGGGGCATTCCCCCCAGAAATTTCCGGGAACTTGCAGGAGCTTTGGTGGAAGAGTGTGGTAACATCTGGCAAATCTGGTGCAGTCCATGAGGAGAAGATGCACTGCAGTACTTAAGTTTGCTGAAAATAAACGCAGTTGACAGTGAGATGACGTTTCTTTTTTTGCTGAGTTTATAACCATATACAATTTTATTAGCACGTCTCAGTGATGGACTGTACCATCCCCACGGCCTCCACAATGGATTAGTCCACTTAGACATGCGCGAGTCAGACAGGTGTCTTGTACACCAGGATTTTTTGTTGTTGCTACTGCTCGACTAAAGAAATCTCGGTCGACCAACAGCCTATCGACCAAACAACCAGTCGACTAATGGGGTCAGCCCTTCTTCATGTGCATACAATATCTACCTCAAATACTTCATACACCTGCACATTTATCTGGTACTGGTACTCCCTGTATATACAGTAGCTCCATTCTTGTGTATTTTATTCCTCGTGTTATTATTTTTACTTTAATTATAATTTTTTTAACTCTGCATCAATGGGAAATGCTCGTAAGCAAGCATTTCACGGTAAAGTCTGCACCCGTTGTATTCGGCGCACGTGACAAAATGTGATTTGATTTGCTATATCATTATTGGAGTAGCCTAAGTGACTTGACTGTAACCATGATTGTACAGTACATGACTGTAACCAAGATTGTCAAAGACTCCAGCCACCCAAGTCATGGACTGTTCTCTCTGCTACCGCACGTCAAGCGGTACCGATGCACCAAGTCTGGAACCAACAAGAGCCTGAACAGCTTCTTCCCCCAAGCTAGAAGACTGCTAAATAGTTAACTAAATAGCTGCGCGGACTATCTGCATTGAACCTTTTTGCACTAACTCTTTTGACTCATCACATACAGTGCTGCAACTGTTTATTATCTATCCTGTTGCCTAGTCACTTTACCTCTACTTGTATGTAGTACCAGTCAAAAGTTTGGACACACCTACTCATTTCAGGGTTTTTCTTTATTTGTACTATTTTCTACACATTGTAGAATAATAGTGAAGACATCAAAACTATGAAATAACACATATGGAATCACGTAGTAACCAAAAAAGTGTTAAACAAATCGAAATATATTTTATATATGAGATTCTTGAAATTAGCCACCCTTTGCCTTGATGACATTTAAAAAAGTCTAATAAATCAATTTAATATACACCATCACAGTAAATCCATCACTTATTTTAGGCATGTCTAAATAAACATTATGACATGCAGAAAATGTATTTCAGAAGAACAGAATATGATTTGGCCTACTCTATGTGAAACAGGTCCTATATGCTAGATTGAGTTAAAAAATAAGTCATTTGAATGTACTCGAATAGCGAATGGAGGCCGCTTTACCGCCGGTTTGTTTTTCCATCATGCCGGGTAGGCTATGCAGGTTATTTCACTCCACGCATCAACCCTTGTTTGAAGAGAATGCAGCCTCTCGCTGCACGACAGGTGAAAGTCCACCCAAACTCTGTATTCCATGGTTTCTCCAACCCTGTTCCTGCAGTTAAATCTGTTTGGGAACTTCAATAGTAACATGTTTTCACAACAAAACATTTCATTAAACTGTTGACAGCCCCTCTCTCTACGCGCTCGAGAAAGGAATGAAGGTGAGAAGAGGAGATGGAAACACACGGTGTTGAGATATTCTGTAGCTAAAGGTAATGTATAGCTAACGGCCTATTAATTAGGAAAATATAAAAAATGCCCTATTACTAGGCTATTCAAAATACAAATTCACTATAATTGTAGGCTGACCCTGTAAGCCACCCTGAACAATCAATGGACCAACAGCATCGTCTAGGCCAGGGGTGGGCAACTCCTCCAAGGCCTGATTGGTGTCACACTTTTTCTCCATCCCTTGCAAACACAGCTGATTAATCAATTTGCATTCTAAACTGAAGATCATGATTAGGTGATTATTGGAGTCAGGTGTGTTAGCTGGGTTGGGGCAAAACTGTGACACCAATCAGGCCCTCGAGGACTGGAATTGCCCACCCCTGGTCTAGGCCTACATGTTCTCTCCCAGACTCATGGATAGAAAGTTTGGAGCGTAGCATAAAGTAACCAGTCCATCCAGTATGCATAATAATGTTTTTCTGCTGTGTGTAATATTCAGTAGGCTATGATACAATCGTTAAATTAAATGTACACATTTTCGGCCTTGGGCTCATACACTACATGACCAAAAGTATGTGGACACCTGCTCGTCAAACATCTCACTCCAAAATCATGGGCATTAATTTGAGTTGCTAAAACAGACAACTCTTTTGGGAAGGCTTTTCACAAGATATGGGAACATTGCTGTCGGGACGCGCTTCCATTTAGCCACAAGAGCATTAGTGAGGTCGGGCACTGAAGTTGGGCGATTAGGCCTGGCTCGCAGTCGGCGTTCCAATTCATCCCAAAGGTGTTCGATGGGGTTGAGGTCAGGACTCTGTGCAGGTTAATCAACTTCTTCCACACAAAGCTCGACAAGCCATTTCTGTATGGTTCTCACTTTGTGCATGTGGGCATTGTCATGCTGAAAAGGGAAAGGGCTTTCCCCAAACTGTTGCCACAAAGTTGGAAGCACAAGAGCCTGAACCATGAACCAGACCATTATTCCTCCTCCACCAAACTTTACAGTTGGCATTATGCATTTGAGCAGGTAGCGTTCTCCTGGCATCTGCCAAACCCGGATTTGTCATTTTTTTTTTTTACATTTAACCTTTATTTAACTAGGCAAGTCAGTTAAGAATAAATTCTTACGTACAATGACGGCCTAGCCAGGCCAAACCCGGATGACGCTGGGCCAATTGTGTGCTGCCCTATGGGACTCCCAATCACCGCCAGATGTGATACAGCCTGGATTCAAACCAGGGACTGTAGTGACGCCACTTGCACTGAGATGCAGTGCCGTAGACCGCTGCGCCACTCGAGATTCATCAATCCAGAGAACACGTTTCCACTGCTCCAGAGTCCAATGGCGGCGAGCTTTACACCACTTCAGCCAACGCTTGGCATTGCGCATGGTGATCTTAGGCTTGTGTGCGGTTGCTCGGCCATGGAAACCCACTTCATGAAGCTCCAGACAAACAGTTCTTGTGCTGACGTTGCTCCCAGAGGCAGTTTGGAACTCCATGTGCTTCAGCACTCGGCGGTCTCGTTCTGTGAGCTTGTGTGGCCTACCACTTCACGGCTGAGCCGTTGTTGCTCCTAGACGTTTCCACTTCACAATAACAGCACTTAAAGTTGACTGAGGCAGAAATTTGATGAACTGACTTGTTGGAAAGGTGGCATCCTATGACAGTGCCACGTTGAAAGTCACGGAGCTCTTCAGTAAGGCCATTCTACTGCCAATGTTCGTCTATGGAGATTGCATGGCTGTGTGCTCGATTTTATACATCTGTGTATATAGGCCTAAGCGTATGCATAAGCTCTAATATGTGTATGGGTGTTTTCAATTGATCATCATCACCTTAGAAAGCGCTGTCCATTTCGTTGTGTTAGGCTCTGAAACACCAACCATGTTTTACACTCAGTTTCAACCTGTTGTTGAACTTCTTTCATCAAATTGATCAATCACAATGAGGTGAGTTTTAAAAGCACATACTGTTTTGATGATAAATGTTTGATGTGATTTTCAATTGCATTTGCATTGATGTCAGAGGACCAATAGAGCCCTGAGTACCAGGCCATTAGGACTTGACGGTCATTAGTGAGTTGGGTACTACAGTACCAACGTGGAATTTTACTGAGGTCATGACTGCCGATGTAGTGGTAATACGGTCACCGCAAAAGCCCTAGCTGTGTCTCAATATCTCATTCCTCAGAGAGAAATACCAGAGGGGAGGAGAGAAGAAAAGAAGAGAGGAGAGGCAGCCAGACTGGCCATATCTACCTCTCTCTCTATTTTGCTCTCTCAGTTTTTGGTGAGTGGTAAAACAGGAACTACACCCCTGTACTGCACTGTACTATACTACACAAAAGGTTGTATTAAAGTCTGGCTAATGACTGAGAAATTCACCACTTCACCACTTCACACCACTTCGCCTGACTTCCGCCTCACTAATCACTAGAATGCAATTCTTACACTCTTGGAAATAACAGCTAACCGCACCATTTCAGTGCTTTCCAAATGAGTATTGCATACAACAGTGATTCCCAACTCCAGTCCTCGATAACCACCAACAGTACACAATGACCAATCAGGTGTTTTTTGTCCTGGGCTACAACAAAAATGTGTGCTGATGGGGGCACTCGAGGACTGGATCACCTGCTATTGAAATTATGCAAACATCATTCACTTTCCTGTCAGATCTTGACCCAGGCGGCGGGCCAGTATTCCTTTCATTCGGGCCAGTATCTTTCAGTTGCCACTGACAAATCTACCTGAATGTCGAGCGCTGCTGTGTGCAGTGTGCGGGTGGGGCCTACATGTCTACCACTTAGTGTAGTCATTAGCGATGCTAATGATAGCCTAACCGTCTCTGGGTAGATGGAAAGGCAATTAAAAGTTAACTACAAAGTAGCCTATGCCTACCTGGCAGAATCATGATTATTTGCAGCAATCCTGTGGCCATCACAAGTGCACTACAGAAACACCGCTAGCCAAACACAACTGTCTGGCTGGTGCACACCTGAATTAAAGGGTAACTACACAAAAAATAACATGTTTTCTGATTTTTCACAGACCTCAAAAATGATGTGGTTTAATCATTGTTGTGGACTTAGAACATCCAATTTGGTTGTTTTTCAACAACAACAGAAAAAGTGTGATTTTGAGAGCGAAAACATGGAAAAATTGGGTGAATCCCGTTTCTTTTTTTTTTGCCGTGGTATCATTTTGGTATCAAGTATCATTTATCAAATTCTGCCCTCTAGATGATTTCGCAGAAAAGAACACATGGCACTTTGAAATCTGCAATAACAAAATGTGAGCTTAATTTTAACAGTCTCTTTTCTTTGCTGTTACAGTGCATCCAAATGAATGTAAAAACACAAGGGCTCTGTATGGAATGCAGGAACATTATGGGACACAGGCCAGGTCACTAGCAATTATATATATATTTTAAATAAAATTGCTGTCGCCAAATCATGTGCCAGTGCCACCAGTGAAAAAAGTTAGTGTAGAACCCTGAATCATCTTGGAAGAGAGAGGAATATTCTCTCTTTGTAAACTCATTGAGAGTATTCTCTTCTCTCCAAGGAAAAATGTGTGAAATTTATGTTGCCTTTTCCCTTTCTTGCCACAGTTGACTGACCTCAAATCATATTGAATTATTGACTAACAATACACAGACGCAGAGGCTATTTGTGCATGGGCAAGATTGCCCTACCAAGTTCAGCAAACACACAAAGCAAAAGACTGTGAAATACTTGCATGCATGGATCAAAGTAAAAAAATATAATACTATTTATTCAATGGAGGGATTCTCTACTGTCCTCATATGACTCATTCTAACATAAGGTTTTTCAAGGCCAAACAATAATAGCTTCCTATTGATGCTGAGAAAAAGAGGATAAGAAGCCAAGGTAGCTGATCTGCACCCAGCTCTTCTGTCCCTCTTTCACCTCCATGCTCCATCGGTGACCATGGGCCCAGGAAGCTAGCCTGGCCTGGCCTGGTCCCAGATCTGAAACTGTAACGCAAATGTATATGTTAGCAAGACAGCACAAACAGATCTGAGGCCAGCCTACCAAGTGGCTGCCTGGCTCCCACACAGGAAAAAGGCCATCAGCTACTGAGTCGCTGTACAGATGGAACCACCTTAGTCTGGCAGCAGGGCAGTGCTTCTGGCCCTGGGCTCCCATAAACGTAGCTTTAAACCATAACCAACATCTGCACCTCCTCATAGGGGATCTCTCTCTTATGACAGCTGCTTCAGCTGTAGCTACTTGCAACCACTGACTAACAGACTCTGCCTTTGCTTTCACAGCTGCTGATGTTACATTACGCTACATCCCATTATATTACCACAAACAGGTCTGCTACAGCCTAGTTCAAGGGCAGGCAACCCTTGTCCTGGAGTAGCATTCACAACTCTAAATTGTCATTCATCTTCCCTAAGCTGAAAACATTGTGTAGAGAATGTTTTGGAGTCTGTGAAAAATTACAGTATACCATCTGAGGAACATCTGTGTGTATGGGAACTACAATTACCACTGTCAGAGTCTAAATACAGGCATACAATAGACCCATTTCCCTGCTGCGTCACGAAAAGTTTCACGTGCAGTACTGAATCAGAAAAATTGTTGATTACCTAGCAGTGAATACGATCACATGCAATCAAATGCAGCTCGTGAACGTTAACAAACACGTAATCAGATGGTCATCATCTACAACATTACAGATGTCATCAGAGGATTGATTACCTAGCAAGCTAGCAAGCCAGAGAGGCCAGGTAAAATACCACAAAAGAGAGATAAAGCCAGAAAAACATATTTGTGGAACATAGCTATAGCCAACAGTCTTGCATGTTTTCATGGTCATCACTCACTCACTCACTGTTAAAGATGCACTATGTAGAAATAGCTCCGCCATTTCCTGGTTGCTAAAATTGAAATAGTTGACTTTATTTCAGTTTATGTGACGAAACAAGCAAATATGTGACGAAACCGCTGTGAAATATATTTTCATAACCAAAAATATCGTATTTTCAGCTGTTTGAAGCTGGTGTACAAAACCGAAAGTAAAAGACCCAAAAACAAAACTTGAGAAAGGAAAGCATAGAAATAGCGCACATAAAATATATCTCCCACTTCCTAGACTTGCTGTCAATGAGAATGACAGATCTATAACACACATTTCTATGTGAATTTGGTCAGGTCGCCCCAAAAGTTACATATTGCTGCTTTAAATTTACCAAGGTCCCGACTCAGCGATAGTTAGCCAACCTGTTGTCCCGGACAAAAACAGACGGGGTGTAACAGCATTTCACCAGTTTATAATTTCTTGGAAATTACATGAGATTAAATCTCTATTTGAATTGTACATGTTTCAGGGCAGCACATAGACTGAATGTTAAATCAAATGAGTCAGCTACTTTCACCACATGTGCATAAGACTTTTTATTGTATTTGTGTGTGTGTCTGTGTGTCCACGTCAGCAGCTCCAGAGCATCTGTGCAGCACCTGGGACTAAGGAAACTGATGTGTGTGCTAAACTATGGCCTCATCCTCAAAGTAACCTAAAGTGAATCAGGAAGTGTGTAGAAATAATCCCATCCCCCATGCTGTGAGACAGTCTCTGCCCTCTCCCTGTGTACTAGAAGGCCAGCATCCTGGTGTTGCCTCTTCACTGTTGAGACTGGTGTTTTGCAGGTACTATTTAATGAAGCTGCCAGTTGAGGACTTGTGAGGCGTCTGGTTCTCAAACTAGACACTGTAATGTACTTGTCCTCTCGCTCAGTTGTGCACCGGGGCCTCCCACTCCTCTTTCTATTCTGGTTAGAGTCAGATTGCGCTGTTCTGTGAAGGGAGTAGTACACAGCGTTGTGCGAGATCTTCAGTTTCTTGGCAATTGCTCGCATGGAATAGCCTTCATTTCTCAGAACAAGAATAGACTGACGAGTTTCAGAAGAAAGTTCTTTGTTTCTGGCCATTTTGAGCCTGTAATCGAACCCACAAATGCTGACGCTCCAGATACTCAACTAGTCTAAAGAAGGCCAGTTTTATTGCTTCTTTAATCAGAACACCAGTTTTCAGATGTGCTAACATAACTGCAAAAGGGTTTTCTAATGATCAATTACTCTTTTAAAATGATAAACTTGGATTAGCTAACACAACGTGCCATTGGAACACAGAAGTGATGGTTGCTGATAATGGGCCTCTGTACGCCTATGTAGATATTCCATAAAAAATCTGCCCTTTCCAGCTACAATATTCATTTACAACATTAACAATGTCGACACTGTATTTCTGATCAATGTGATGTTATTTTAATGGACAAAAAATGTCTTTCAAAAACAAGGACATTTCTAAGTGACCCCAAACTTTTGAACGGTAGTGTATATACCTAAATTGGAATATTCATAATTTTTTAAAATAAATACCTGCAGTCAACTTGTGCACTAGGTAATAGATAAAGCAGATCATCATTTCTCCTGTCACATAATTTTTTATTATGAAGCTTAAGGGTCCTAGTGTCCCAAAACAGTTGTTTGAGGCAGTCATGTCATGTGTGTTTGTTTACAAAGAAGCACAACGAGCAAAACGGGAGCTTCGTGAGGTCAGCTACTCCTGCAGTTACACTTGTATGAAATTCACTACTAATGTTTGCCAGCTATTAAGTTAACTATCTAATGTGCCAAATAAATTCTCTCCAGCTGGGTTTTGCTAACTTGCTAATGCTAGCTAAGTGTCTAACGTTAGCTTGCAAGATCAAGCTTCTTCGTAACTGCAGCAGAGACAATCCCCTCCTGGATTAAGGTCCCTGCTATCTAATATTTATTTTGTGGATGCTGCAAACTGCGTTTTGAGATACTTGCATAACTTTATGAGCTGGGTTGTCTGTCTTAGTAGTAAATGTTTTTTATGCGCTCATTAGCATTTACCTAGCATCTGCTACGGGGATTCCTTAGTACTTGTTAGCCTTTTGTTAGCATTCTGGTAAGTTACTTTGGAATTTTTTTTAAAGAAAAGGCTCCCCTTGTGTGCACTACCAGTAATACTGTATATCCCGAGATGGCACAGGCACGATATGAAAGTATGGAAATCTGGATACCGCCCAACCCTAATGTAGTTCTGACACCACTGACTGAGAAAGCAAACCCTGACAATATGTATCGTAGACACACACACACACACATACCCAGAAACATGTGCGAGCACACATACACACACACCATGGCTCGACATAAACGCTTGTCCTCTTGTCTGGGACAAGAAAATAAAATTGGCGGACAAGAAGAATATTGATTTGACAAGAAAAAAAGTACAAGTAATCACAAAAAAATCACAATATCAAACAATTACTCCGATCAGAATTGAATCAGAGGCCCACATTGGAATAATGTTCAAATATTTTTTTTATGTAGGCTACGTAAATAAAAAAGCCTACATGTCAAAGTAGAGATGATATGCATACCAAACCAATGCTGACATGAGGGAAGCGCCAGACATTTTTGACAAAAGTTAATGAGACTTAATTGCATAAATATAGGCTAAACGCCAGTCATGTATGACAAATATAACAATGGACAATTAGCATTAACGTCTAAAGGCTTGATTCTGTCGACAAGGCACGGTTTGTTCAGATAATGGTCACAAGACCAGAGAGTTAAGGACAGTGCCTATTGCGAACCGCACATAACCCACCTTGAATCTGAGCACTTCATTGTTTAAAACCTGGACATTTTATGAAGCATGTCTTACCTTGTTTCAAAGTAGCCTAGCCTAGCCAAAATACTAAAATAGAAATGTTGAGGGAATTATTTGATAAAATCTTAATATGCCATTGAAACCAGCATTTTTCTCATATTCTATTGGTTTTCAAACCAACATTCTTTTATTGTCCAGCAGCATAAGGCATAATCCTTGTCATATATGTAACCCATGCTAGTTGATGCATCTTTATATATATATATATCTCTCTTTTTTCTTAATTTCTTAATTTTCATCTCTGTCACATGAAACTGCTCATCAGAAACAATGTTTGTATTGGAACCAAGACTTAAAAAGAACTGATGTTGGCACAAGATGGAGGGACTGTTGGAGCATAACTAACGAAAGTTCAGTTAACGTAAATGTACGCTTAATCCAATATAAACTAATGTATAGAATTTATTATATAAGAGACAAAGTTCACAAATTCTACAGCACAACGGCAGTCATGTATTAAGTGTAAAACTAACAATGACTCAAATATCCATGCTTTCTGGGAATGTTATAAAGTCCAAAAGTTATCGGCAGAGCAAGAAAGTTGGCTGTCAGAAGTATTACAATGTAAACTTACTTTTAGTCCATCTGTCTGCATATTTCAAGACATGCATATGGGGGTGTAGTGAGATACCCAATGGGCTGGATGATTCTCTTCATCATTTATCTTGAAAAGACGTATTCAAAAAACTTGGAAATCAATCAATCCGCCATCATTAACAAAATGGAAAAATCAAATGATATATTATTGAAATAACTTGGGCGACCGAGAAAAACAAATTGGTACAATTTAAGGCCATGTGGCAAACAATGATGCAGGCACTAGGGATGGGGGTGTGAGTATGCGGATCTGGGGAGATGATATTTAGTCATTGTTTGTGTGCATCTGTTGTTCGCATGTGTATGTTTGTATCTGGTGGGGAATAAAAAAAATAAAAATAAAGCAAGAGAACGATGTTTTCCCGCTAATGGTATTTTGGAACATTCCCACGTAGCCTACAGCCATGTGCACACTGTTGAGCTTATAATACGAAGAAATAACACTTCACCACTATCCAGAAGCTGAGCTAGTCTTTCATGTATATTTCATGTTTTATCATATTTTTCTCAGACTCAGAGCTGGGCTCCCCAAGGGCCAAACTTCCTGTACTGCCAGTGTCAAAGCTCTCTCGCAATAATCACAGCAGGTCAAAGCCACATCTCAGCAAACTCAACCTCAGCTGCCGGCCTTGTTCCAAAGAGTGGGTGGTGGATTCCATAGAGCAGGGTTCCCCAACTGGCAGCCTGCGGGAGGAATTTGGCCTGCGGGTGGTTTTATTTGGGCCCCCAAGTTTTCTGAGCAAAAACAAGTTTCCCTTGTTGGACATAAAAGACTGTAAAAACACCAGAAAATCAGCTCCAAGTGATTTTAATTTAGGAAATCTGTTCCCAAGTATTCCCACTCATAATTGAGAGACGTGATTGTGTACAACTGTAAGCAAGGTTTGAAATTATTACGCTTTAGTTAAATATTATATGTGTTTGGGATTCTTACGGTCAATTTGCAGTCTACAAATTATTTGTAATTATGTTCCGGCCCCCCGAACATCCACTCAAAAAAATCTAGTTGATGATCCCTGTCATAGAGACCCATCCATAGAACTTGGACACAGCTTAAACAAAGCTCTGGAACTGCTGGAAGCTACTTGTTAATGTATAGGCCTAATACCACAGTGGCATAGGCCTACCAGTGAAAGAAGCTAGGATACCCATTACTGCAATAGCACAGTGACATACCAGTAGTACTAATGTCTACTATGCCACAAATATTCTCTGATCCCTTAAAAGGTGTGTCACCTAGGCTTATGTGTTAGCTACACAGAGCTTTGGCATGAGAGCTATTTGATGCTCATTTCATTATGGGTGTTTAAGTATCAGCCACATCAGACTATAATAGCTGGACCGCCTCCCAGCTGTGGTGAACAAACATCTCATGCCGCCACAGACTCCCACACACGGACGTCATAGACATCCATAAACCTGCTACCCCTGTTTACCTTGAATGGCTGCCTGAATACCTCTGGACCATCATTTCAGATCATGTTTTTACTGCTGATGCAAAAGCTCATTTTAAGCGTAAAATTGAATATGAATGAAGTAAAAATAGGCTACTTAAGTACTGGACATAGTCATCCAAAACAGCTAGGCTAGACAGCCATGTGCAAAGACCCTAGGAATGCTTATATTTCTGACTGAATGGCTTGGCCCAGATGACTGCCTAGCTAGCACATTTGGTTCCTTGGAAGTTGTGGGAATGTATGTTTTTGGTTTCCCATTGGTTCTGGGAAAGAAGTTTCCTGACTGGTACAAAATGGAAGTTTTTTTTTTTAAGTTCTGAGAACGGAAGTAAACCTTTTGTCTGTTCTGGGAATTTTGCCTGTTCTGGGAATGTTTATTTTTAGATTGCAGGGAGGTTTTTAGAACGTTTTACTCTGGTTCCTTTAAAGTTTTCCTGGGAGTTTTCCCAGAAATTATAGGTTGTTTTTAGGTTTTTGAATAGCTTTCTTAACTTTCACTGAATGTTTCAAGAAGACTTTTAATAACACTGCTAGCTTATTTTGGATTAACATTTTTGTTACTTCAAGCACAGATAGGACAAATGTAAATGTATTTAGGTATGAATGTATTTTATATTGTGACATGGAATCAGTGAGATTCAGAACTATAATCTTCTGTTTTCTATCCATGGAATTAGTCCATTTAGCCACAAGGATGGAGCTAGCATAACATGTATTTTACGCATACAAAGCTGTTCATTTTACTCTATTCAAACAGACCCCATTTCAATTGACACAAGCACTCATTAAGATCAGGTGTGCACGGCCAACACAACAGAAAACACAACAAGTTAGAGGATAGAGAAAGTTTTATTGATGTTGAGAACAGAATGTAGATGTTTTTAAATAACATTCTTAGAATGTTTCCTGAATGTTACAAAAGTTGTATGTTTTTTGTGGAAAGTTTTCTTAACGTTCTGAGAACGGAATGTACAGTTGAAGTCGGAAGTTTACATACACCTTAAACATTTAAACTCAGTTTTTCACAATTCCTGACATTTAATCCTAGTAAAAACTCCCTGTCTTAGGCCAGTTAGGAACACAACTTTATTTTAAGAATGTGAAATGTCCGAATAATAGTAGAGAGAATGATTTATTTCAGCTTTTATTTCGTTCATCACATTCCCAGTGGGTCAGAAGTTTACATACACTCAATTAGTATTTGCCTTTCAATTGTTTAACTTGGGACAAACCTTTTGGGGAGCCTTCCACAAGCTTCCCGTTGGGTGAATTTTGGCCCATTCCTCCTGACAGAGCTGGTGTAACTGAGTCAGGTTTGTAGGCCTCCTTGCTCACACACGCCTTTTCAGTTCTGCCCAGAAATGTTCTATTGGTTTGAGGTCATAGATTTGTGATGGCCACTCCAATACCTTGACTTTGTTGTCCTTAAGCCATTTTGCCACAACTTTGGAAGTATGCTTGGGGTCATTGTCCATTTGGAAGACCCATTTCCGACCAAGCTTTAACTTCCTGACTGATGTCTTGAGATGTTGTTTCAATATATCCACATAATTTTCCTTAATCATGATGCTATCTATTTTGTGAAGTGCACCAGTCCCTCCTGCAGCAAAGCACCCCCACAACATAATGCTGCCATCCCCGTGCTTCACGGCTGGGTTGGTGTTCTTCGGCTTGCAAGCCTCCCCCTTTTTCCTCCAAACATAACGATGGTCATTATGGCCAAACAGTTCTATTTTTGTTTCATCAGACCAGAGGACGTTTCTCAAAAAATACGATCTTTGTCCCCATGTGCAGTTGCAAACCGTAGTCTGTCTTTTTTATGGCGGTTTTGGAGCAGTGGCTTCTTCCTTGCTGAGCGGCCTTTCAGGTTATGTTGATATAGGACTCGTTTTACTATGGATATAGATACTTTTGTACCTGTTTCCTCCAACATCTTCACAAGGTCCTTTGCTGTTGTTCTGGGATTGATTTGCACTTTTCGCACCAAAGTACGTTCATCTCTAGGAGACAGAATGCGTTTTATTGGGTTGACCTTAAATTGGAGGCAGCTGTTCCTCGTTGCCTCTAATTGAAGGTCCTATTTAGTAGGGGTGATTTCCATGGGTTTTGTGGGTAGTTGTTCCATGTATAGCTGTGTAGCCTTACAGGACTGTTTTTCATCGTTGCTTTTGTATAAGTGTTTTGTTTTGGTTTCCTTCTAATAAAAGAAGATGAGTATTCATATACCCGCTGCGATTTGGTCCACTTTTTACGACGCACCTGACAGAACTACCCACCAAGAAAGGACCAAGCAGCGGAGGAAGGAGCAGCAGAGGAACTATATGGAGTCATGGACCTGGGAGGAGATCCTGGATGGGGCAGGACCTTGGCACCAGGCTGGGGAGTACTGGCGCCCTAAGGAGGAGCTGGAGGCAGCCAATGTGGAGCGGCGCCATTACGAGGCGTTATACGCAGAGATTGGCAAGTGCGAGAGGCAGCCCCCAAAAAATTATTGGGGGGGGGGAGGGGGGGGGCACACGGGTAGTATGGCTAAGTCAGGTCGTAGACCTGAGCCAACTCCCCGTGCTTATTACGGGGAGCTGCGGATCGAGAAAGCACCGAGCTATGCGGAAATGCGCACTGTATTGCCCAGAAGCATTCAAAGGCCGGTGCAAACGGTGAAAGCTCCTCAGTATGGCCAGGCTATGGTGAGCACTCGGCCACGAAGGGTTGTGCAGGCTGTATGCTCCAGACCTCCAGTGCATCTCCAGGGTCCAGTTTACCCTGTTCCTGCTCCTCACACTAGCCTTGAGGTGCGTGTCACTAGTCTGGCGCCTCCAAAGCCAGCCCCACGCACCAGGCCTTTAGTGCGCAGTCCCGTCTACAGCTTCCGGCGACAGTGCCCCGTCTAGAGCTTCCGGCGACGGCCCACCAGAGTCGCCCGCAAGTCCGGCGCCGCCAGAGTCGCTCCTCAGCCCGGCGCCTTCAGCGGACAGGTTAGGTTGGGGACTAGGGCCAGAACCAGAGCCACCTCCATAGGGGGGTGTTTGGGGAAGGGAGGGTGTTTGCACAGGGACCATCGGTGACGGTGGCCACCCTCCCTCCCTCCCTTCCCTCCATGTAGTTTGGGTTTATTGTTTTGGTAATTTTGTTTCAGGTGCTTTCGGGGTCTGCACCTTTGGGGGGGGGATACTGTCACGTCCTGACCAGTAAAGGGGTAATTTTGTTATTGTAGTTGGTCAGGACGTGGCAGGAGTGTGTTTGTTTTGGGGTTTTTTGGGTTATGTTCTATGTTAATATATTTCTATGTTTGTTCTAGTTCTAGTATTTCTATGTTTAGTTTATTGGGTTGACCTTCAATTGGAGGCAGCTGTTCCTCGTTGCCTCTAATTGAAGGTCCTATTTAGTAGGGGTGTTTTCCATGGGTTTTGTGGGTAGTTCATGTATAGCTGTGTAGCCTTACAGGACTGTTTTTTGTCGTTGTTTTTGTATAAGTGTTTTGTTTTGGTTTCCTTCATCTGTTTGTACAGATGAACGTGGTACCTTCAGGCATTTGGAAATTGTTCCCAAGGATGAACCAGACTTGTGGAGGTCTATCATTTGTTTGGCTGATTTCTTTTGATTTTCCCATGATGTCAAGCAAAGAGGCAGTCAGTTTGAAGGTAGGCCTTAAAATACATCCACAGGTACATCTCCAATTGACTCAAATTATGTCAATTAGCCTATCAAAAGCTTCTAAAGTCATGACATCATTTTCTGGAATTTTCCAAGCTGTTTAAAGGCACAGTCAACTTAGTGTATGTAAACTTCTGACCCACTGGAATTGTGATACAGTGTATTATAAGTGAAATAATCTGTCTGTGAACAATTGTTGGAAAAATGACTTGTGTCATGCACAAAGTAGATGTCCTAACCAACTTGTCAAAACTATAGTTTGTTAACAAGAAATTGTTGGATGAAAAACGAGTTTTAATGACTCCAACCTAAGTGTTTGTAAACTTCCGACTTCAACTGTATGTTTTTAAATTACATTTATAGAACGTTCTCTGAACGTTACTAAAGTTTTCTTTTGTTTTTTTATGGAAAGTTTTAGAACAATTTCACAACGTGACTTGGCCCATTTCCATGTGAATTTGGTCAGATCGCCCAAAAAGTTACGCATTGCCACTTTAAAAGTTAGCAAAATGAGAAGGACTAGGCTAAAATGAGAAACCAACAGGTAGGCTGTTGTTTTATCTGTTGTTTTATATTATTTCACATGCTGTTGTGCAAATGGAATAGACAACAGGTGGAAATTATAGGCAATTAGCAAGACACCCCCAATAAAGGAGTGGTTCTGCAGGTGGGGACCACAGACCACTTCTCAGTTCCTATGCTTCCTGGCTGATGTTTTGGTCACTTTTGAATGCTGGCGGTGCTTTCACTCTAGTGGTAGCATGAGACGGAGTCTACAACCCGCACAAGTGGCTCAGGTAGTGCAGCTCATCCAGGATGGCACATCAATGCGAGCTGTGGCAAGAAGGTTTGCAGTGTCTGTCAGCATAGTGTCCAGAGCATGGAGGCGCTACCAGGAGACAGGCCAGTACATCAGGAGACGTGGAGGAGGCCGTAGGAGGGCAACAACCCAGCAGCAGGACCGCTAACTCCGCCTCTGTGCAAGGAGGAGCCGGAGAAGTACTGCCAGAGCCCTGCAAAATGACCTCCAGCAGGCCACAAATGTGCATGTGTCAAACGGTCAGAAACAGACTCCATGAGGGTGGTATGAGGGCCCGACGTCCACAGGTGGGGGTTGTGCTTACAGCCCAACACCGTGCAGGACGTTTGACATTTGCCAGAGAACACCAAAATTGGCAAATTCGCCACTGGCGACCTGTGCTCTTCACAGATGAAGCAGGTTCACACTGAGCACATGTGACAGAGTCTGGAGACGCCGTGGAGAATGTTCTGCTGCCTGCAACATCCTCCAGCATGACCGGTTTGGCGGTGGGTCAGTCATGGTGTGGGGTGGCATTTTTTGGGGGGCCGCACAGCCCTCCATGTGCTCGCCAGAGGTAGCCTGACTGCCATTAGGTACCGAGATGAGATCCTCAGACCCCTTGTGAGACCATATGCTGGTGCGGTTGGCCCTGGCTTCCTCCTAATGCAAGACAATGCTAGACCTCATGTGGCTGGAGTGTGTCAGCAGTTCCTGCAAGAGGAAGGCATTGATGCTATGGACTGGCCCGCCCGTTCCCCAGACCTGAATCCAATTGAGCACATCTGGGACATCATGTCTCGCTCCATCCACCAACGCCACGTTCCACCACAGACTGTCAAGGAGTTGGCGGATGCTTTAGTCCAGGTCTGGGAGGAGATCCCTCAGGAGACCATCCGCCATCTCATCAGGAGCATGCCCAGGCGTTGTAGGGAGGTCATACAGACACGCGGAGGCCACACACACTACTGAGCCTCATTTTGACTTGTTATAAGGACATTACATCAAAGTTGGATCAGTCTATAGTGTGGTTTTCCACTTTAATTTTGAGTGTGACTCCAAATCCAGACCTCCATGGGTTGATAAATTGAATTTCCATTGATTATTTTTGTGTGATTTTGTTGTCAGCACATTCAACTATGTAAAGAAAAAAGTATTTAATAAGATTATTTCATTCATTCAGATCTAGGATGTGTTATTTTAGTGTTCCCTTTATTTTTTTGAGCAGTATATATTTTAATTCTTATAAATTTGCAAAGATTCCTAAAAACCTCTTTTTGCTTTGTCAGTATGGGGTATTGTGTGTAGATTGATGAGGAAACATTTTTTTAAATCAATTTTAGAATGAAGCTGTAATGTAACAAAATGTGTCAATGGGTCTGAATACCTTCCGAAGGCACTGTAAGTTGAGAATTTTGATAATGAAAAGACTCCAATAGGTATTTTAATTATCTTCTATTTAGGCCTACAGCGATAGCCATTTCGCTTTCCAAACAGTTTTCCTTGACAGTATTTTTTTTTTTTATTGCGATTTGCCTGGCTGGGTCTCTGCTTTTCACTAACAGACGAAACTCAACAATAAGCTATTTCGTATTTGCCTCTCACTCTACCCAAATTGCGGGCCCTTCCGACTGTAGGAAATGCAATTTAAAGCAATCCACTTAGCTAGCATACGAACTTGGTAGCAGAGTAGAGCCTCCATATGACCTTGAGAAATAGAGCATTTTGGGTAGTTTAGAAGATATTTGGAAATAAGATAATAAATAAGTAATAACACCCCCAAAAAATCTATGTTTGTACTAATAGGTAACCAGATCATGACTACAACTAAGTTATTGGATCAATTTGAGAACACATGACTTTAAATAAAACCATGAGGAAACCTGTAGGAACTGAAAATCCCACAGAAGAACGTTGTTTGTTAACATTCTCTTAACTATTTGAGAACATTCCCAATTAGAGGGAATAATTTCATAACAATCGGTAATCTGAATTTTGGACACCGATTATGGCCGATTAGATTGCACTCCAAGAGGAGACTGTGTGGCAGGCAGACTACCTGTTATGCGAGTGCAGCAAGGAGCCAAGGTGCTAGCTAGCATTAAACTTATCTTAGAAAAAACAATCAATCTTAACATAATCACTAGTTAACTACACATGGTTGATGATATTACTAGTTTATCTAGTTTGTCCTGCGTTGCATATAATCGATGCGGTGCCTGTTAATTTGTCATTGAATCACAGCCTACTTCGCCAAACGGGTGATTTAACAAGCGCATTCGCGAAAAAAAGCACTGTCGTTGCACCAATGTGTACCTAACCATGAACATCAACGCCTTTCTTAAAATCAATACACAAGTATATATTTTTAAACCTGCATATTTAGTTAATATTGCCTGCTAACATGAATTTCTTTTAACTAGGAATTGTGTCACTTCTCTTGTGTTCTGTGCAACAGTATCAGGGTATATGCAGCAGTTTGGGGCACCTGACTCGTTGCGAACTGTGTGAAGACCATTTCTTTCTAACAAAGACAGCCAACTTCGCCAAATGGGGGATGATTTAACAAAAGCGCATTTGTTGCACGAATGTACCTAACCATAAACATCAATGCCTTTCTTAAAATCAATACATAGAAGTATATTTTTATAAACCTGCATATTTAGTTAAAAGAAATTAATGTTAGCAGGCAATATTAACTAAGGAAATTGTGTCACTTCTCTTGTGTTCATTGCACGCAGAGTCAGGTATATGCAACAGTTTGTGCTGCCTGGCTCATTGCGAACTAATTTGCCAGAATTTTACATAATTATGACATAACATTGAAGGTTGTGCAATGTAACAGCAATATTTAGACTTATGGATGCCACCCGTTAGATAAAATACGGAACGGTTCTGTATTTCACTGAAAGAATAAACGTTTTGTTTTCGAAATGATAGTTTCCGGATATGACCATATTAATGACCTAAGGCTCGTATTTCTGTGTGTTATTATGTTATAATTAAGTCTATGATTTGATAGAGCAGTCTGACTGAGCGGTGGTAGGCAGCAGCAGGCTCGTAAGCATTCATTCAAACAGCACTTTCCTGCGTTTGCCAGCAGCTCACACCTGGTTCCCATCTTGTTATGATTATTTTCCCTATTTAACCCTCTGGTTCTCATTATGTTTTGTGCGTGATTGTTTGCTTGTCATTGTGTTAGTTGTTTTGTGTCAGGATTATTTATCCCTGCATGGATTATGACTTATGAGTTTCTTAGAGAGTAAAGTACATTATTTTACTCAGTTCTGTGTCCTGCGCTTGACTCTATCCTCACCTCCACATAACTGACACTGACACTCCAACACTCCCAGCCGTGACCGGGAGACCCATGGGGCGGAGCACAATTGGTCCAGCATCGTCTGGGTTAAGGGAGGGTTTGGCCGGCAGGGATGTCCTTGTCCTATCGCGCACTAGCAACTCCTGTGGCGGGCCTGGGCGCAGTGCACGCTGATGCAGTCGCCAGGTGTACGGTGTTTCCGCCGACACATTGGTGTGGCTGGCTTCTGGCTTAAGTGGGCATTGTGTCAAGAAGCAGTACGGCTTGGTTGGGTTGTGTTTTGGAGGAAGCACAGCTCTCGACCTTCGCCTCTCCTGAGTCTGTACGGGAGTTGCAGCGATGAGACAAGACTGTAACTACCAATTGGATACCACGAAAATGTAACCATGTTTGACAATTTAGGAAACGTTTCGTTAAAGGTGCAAAATGCGGAAATCACTCCGCCATTTCCAGATTGCTAAAATTCGAATAGTTTGCCTAATTTCAGTTTATGTGACAAAACAAGGCAATCATTGTACCATTTAAACCACTATGAAATATATTTTCAAGAACCAAAAATATTGTATTTTCATTGTAGTTCTAGGTGAAATTGTTCAGGTCACCCAAAAAGTTTGATATTTCAGCTTTAAAGTAATGAAAGACCAAGAAAATAAAGTTATTTTGTCAAGTTCCTTAAATGTTCTGAGAACGTTCCAAAGCCAAGCAACTATCCTGCACCATTCCCAAAAAGTTGTGCGAAGGTTGTATGCTAAATAACTATAGGACAACCACACTCTTACCAAGCTCTAAGAAACGTATGGTTCTCAGAACATTATGTGCTAGCTGGGTGATTTTCAGTAGCATTCCACACAGTTAGTGAGGCTGTCAGTGTCCAAGTATGCAGTCTGTTTCCTGCACATACCAGCATCTCAAAACCGACCTGCGGGAAAAGGCTTGGAGGTGAGTCAGGCCTGCACCTCCTCACTGTGTCAATGTATTAATCCTCACAGTGAGATTGTTGGATACTGTCGCACTGAATATTGAGAAATGAATACATTTTCTCTGACTGTTTGCAATGGTGTGTTCATAGATTGCAATGGCAATGCTCGCTGGGTATGTTCACCAAAATAGTTAGACTGATTGACAGCTAATAGAAATTTAAAACATTTGTTATTTTCCCTTGAACACTGTTAATCCAAATGACTATCAGTAACTACACCTTATCTACTGGTGACAGCATGGAGAACACTTATTAGATGACAGATCAGGACTGCCCTTAACCCATACCTCTGTTTGTTTCATACACTACCATACAGGACACTTGCAAGACTTGTTAGACAAACTGCACTCAGAAGCACACAAGGACCTCTCAATGAAAGTCTAGCAAAATTTGAGAGGTGTAACTGTTCCCCACCAGTCTAAAAGTACCAGCCAAACCAGTGCCTGTCCGAACTCCCCTCTGCCCAGTCCAACTCCCCTTATCTTTGCAATTAGAGCCTCCCTGCATCTTACTGCAGCAAAGGACGTGCCAGTCCAATGGTATGCAGACCAGGCCTACCCTCCTGGGCATTGATAACTCAGCGATTGTTTCTTTCAAATGATACGGCCTTGTGTGTGTGTGTGTGTGTGTGTGTGTGTGTGTGTGTGTGTGTGTGTGTGTGTGTGTGTGTGTGTGTGTGTGTGTGTGTGATATGCATGCACATGTTTATGTGTGTGTGCGTGTGTCTAGAATAGATTGCTTTATAATACATATTGTCAGGGTTTGCTTTCTCAGTCAGTGGTGTCAGAAGAACTAGTGTGTGTGTGTGAGTGAGAGGGGAGAAGGGATGACGATAGCAATTTCCTTAAACTCCTCATGATGAGAGAAGAAAATAGCACTCATTAAGTTTCTAGGGATTCTATATAGTACAGGGAGAGGGGTACAGGCCTAATTTGACTGTAGTGGTTAATTGCGGATAGATGGCAATCAATCAGTCCAAACAAGAGCCAAAACAAACAAAACAGAATCTGCCAGTGCAAACAAAACTGCCACAACATAAAGTACATTACAAGTGTCGCTGTGTACGTCTCTTTAACCTGGTCCCAGATCTGTTTGTGCTGTTTTTGCAGGAGTTGGCTATAGAGCACAAACAGATCTGGGACCAGGCTAGCTGATAATGGATCAGGTGTCAGGGACTATCAGCCTGTGATTCCCCTGACAACTTGGCCTCGGTCCAGCCAGGAGCCTCTCCCTAGACTCACATCCAAAACGGCATGGTGGTTAATACCTGGGACTCCCTGCTCTAGTCTACACCACTCGCCACACTAATCAGGAATGTAAGAATGCACTTAATTTAATAAATCATCAGTTACAGCAGGTATTCCCAAACTGGGGTTCATGCGCAATGCTGCCGGGGGTACGCCAAATAAAAATGTGATTCACCTTTCTTTTTTTTTTTAAATAATACTTTTTTTTTACAAAATCTTCACATTTTCAAACAGTCCATTTATATTTTCCAACGGGGCTATACATTTGGGTGAGTTTTTTTTCTCACCTGAGTATCCGTGTTTCACTGCCAAAAATACAATTAAATCATCTGGTGTTCAGTGAAAAAACAACACAATGTTAAATACAGGTACTGTAGCCTAGTCAAATAATTAACAGCCAATCACATTAACTGTTACTCTCTCGCGGGAATTCCACTAACGGTCCATATGTACCCAGGAAAGCACCGAACAACATACAGGGACGTTGGACCATCGAAGAGGCTCAAATATGATGAGAACTACATTTATTTGGGGATCACTTATGTTGGGCGTAGTGCCTTTCTTCAGTCACAGTGTGTTATATGTGTAAAAGTACTATCTCACAACTCGATGAAACCTTCACTCTTGCGCAGACATTTAGAAACAAAACATGCCAATTTGAAAAATAAGCCACAGGAGTTTGAGCGAGAAATAAGACAACTTTCAAGTAGTAAGACATGTATAAAAGCAACAGATACCATTAATAAGAAGGGGCTAGAAGTGTCTTATATGGTGAGCTACTGAGTGGCTAGGACAGACAAGCCCCATACTATTGTGGAGGACTTAATTCTTCCTGCTGCCGTGGATATGGCTGGGACAATGCTGGGGAAATAGGCCCGCATCAGTAACATAGCAGGAGATGTTTTGAAACAATTATTGCTTCGCATACAAGCTAGTGAATTCTATGCGTTACAGCTGGATGAGTCAACAGGCCTGGCACAGCTCCTGGTACATGTCCGTTACGTTTATGGGGGGTAAATTATTAAGGAAGACATCCTTTTCTGCAAACCACTGGAAACCAAGACAACAGGAGAGGATATTTTAAAGTACTGGACAGCTTTGTGACATCAAATGGACTTTGGTGGTCAAGATGTGTTGGTATCTGTACTGATGGCGCAAAAGCCATGACAGGGAGACATAGTGGAGTGGTAGTGCGCGTGCAAGGACTTGGGTACACTGCAGCATCCATGAGAGGAATGCCTGACAGCTTCGTACCTGTGTGAGAGTGGATTCTTGGCCCTTACTAGCATGAAAATTAAATACAGGCACAGACTGTGTGTTGAAAATGATTTAAGAGTGAGAATCTCTCCAATACAACCCAACATTGCAGACTTATGTGCATCCTTTCAAGCACACCCTTCTCATTAACCTGTGGTGAGTTATTCACCATTTTATATGAACAAATAAAGTTTTATATGTAAGATGGCTAAATAAAGAGCAAAATTATTGATTATTATTATTATTTGTGCCCTGGTCCAATAAGAGCTCTTTGTCACTTCCCACGAGCTGGAGGTTGAATGTTTAAAGGGGTACGGGACAATAAAAAGTTTGGGAACCACTGAGTCTGACAGAGTCTCTGCTGTGTGTGTGCCCTGAATTTTCAGTGATGTATTGTGTTTGCAATATTATTGTATTCGGTCAGTGTGTACAGAGCTGTGCAGTGAGTGCATCCCCTATAGTACTGCAGTGTTTGCCTTTAGAACTGCCTGCCTGCATGGATGCTTGCCTGCTGCAGATGGAAAAGTTGACACCAACAGATCTTCCCCTCATCCATCTCCCCACTTTACATCACACACACACTATGCACATTGCACATGTACACATGCACAAACATTGGTAAAGCTCTGCACTAAAAATATAGCTTACAGTCGCATACCAAAAATTAGGCTCGGTGAATCGAGGACAGCGATACTAGTGCACATTCTTGAATCTCGACTTTGTGGAACAGAAACTATACAGCAGAGAACTTGAAATCCCTTTGGAAATAAGGTCACCCTTAGCGTCGGACTGTAACAGTATAATGATGATGCAGGTGGACAGCCAGGACACTCCAGTCAATACCCCTGCATCTCCCCTCCCCACATATGTCCCACCCTTCAGTGTTCCAGCTACCCTCCCCCCGTCTGTCTCCCCCCACCCTCCTCCCAGGTTTCAGGACACTGTGTTCTGAGTGCAGCCATCGGCTAAATACAGTGCATTCGGAAAGTATTCAGACCGCTTAACTTTTCCCACATTTTGTTACGTTACAGCGTTATTCTAAAATTGATTAACAAAAAATGTCCCTCATCAATCTACACACATACCCCATAATAAGAAAGCAAAAACAGGTTTTTAGTCATTTTTGCAAAAGTATTAAACATTTTTTACGGAAATGTCAAATTTACATAAGTGCTCAGACCCTTTACTCAGTACTTTGTTGAAGCACCTTTGGCAGCAATTACGGACTCGAGTCTTCTTGGGTATGGCGCTACAAGTTTGGCACACCTGTATTTAGGGAGTGTGTCACTGCACAGCTATTTTCAGGTCTCTCCAGAGATGTTCAATCTGGTTCAAGTACGGGCTCTGGCTGGGCCACTCAAGGACATTCAGAGACTTGTCCTGAAGCCACTCCTGCGTTGTTTTAGCTGTGTGCTTAGGGTCGTTGTCCTGTTGGAAGGTGAACCTTCGCCCCCAGTCTGCGGTCCTGAGCCCTCTGGAGAAGGTTTTCATCACGGATCTCTATGTACTTTGCTCCGTTCATCTTTAGCTCAATCCTGACAAGTCTCACACTCCCTGCCACTGAAAAACATCCCCACAGCATGACAATGCCACCACCATGCTTCAACGTAGGGATGGTGCCAGGTTTCCTCCCAACGTAACACTTGGCATTCAGGCCAAAGAGTTCAATCAGAGAATTTTCTTTCTCATGGTCTAAGAGTCATTTAGGTTCCTTTTGGAAAACTCCAAGCGGACTGTCATATGCATTTTACTGAAGAGTGGCTTCTGTCTGGCCACTCTACCATGAAGGCCTGATTGGTGGAGTGCTGCAGAGATGGTTGTCCTTCTGGAACTCTGCAGCTCTGTCAGAGTGACCATTATATAGACAGGTGTGTGCCTTTTCCAAATCATGTCCAATCAATTGAATTTACCACAGATGGACTCTAATCAAGTTGTAGAAACATCTCAAGGATGATCAATGGAAACAAGATGCACCTGAGCTCAATGTTGAGTCTCATAGCAAAGGTTCTGAATTCTTATGTCAACGTTATATTTACGTTTTTTAATTGTTTTTATATTGCATAAATTGATTTTAAAAAACAGTTTTTGCCTTGTCATTATGGGGTATTGTGTGTAGATTGATCAGGGGAAAAAAACAATTGAATCAATTTTAGAATAAGACTGATATAACAAAATGTGGAAAAAGTCAAGGGGTCTGAATACTTTCCAAATGCACTGTATTTCTTCTAGCTATTTATATTTCTTGGATGGTTTGCCATGAGAAAAACAAGGGGTGTAATTATCTATGCCTACTGTACAAATGACTTTTGCATAACTGGGAGAGGAAGGACACTTTATTTATAGTTATTTTCTTCCTTTATTACTTGAGTACTCATCAAAGGAAGAATAATGGAATGTAGAACTGAAAGGTGTGATTTGTTTCCCATTATATAGGCTAGGCCTACCCCAGCCAGTTAGACTATATGTCACACCCTGATCAGTTTCACCTGTCCTGGTTATTGTCTCCACCCCCTCCAGGTGTCGCTTGTTTCCCCCAGTGTATTTATCCCTGTGTTTCCTGTCTCTCTGTGCCAGTTCGTCTTGTATGTTTCCAAGTCAACCAAGTTGACTTGGAAAAATGCTTTTTTGCATTCTCCTTTTTCTAGTCCTCCCGGTTTTGACCCTTGCCTGTTTCTGGACTTTGTACCCGCCTGCCTGAACATTCTGCCTGCCTTGACAACGAGCCTGTCTGCCACTCTGTACCTCCTGGACTCTGATCAGGGTTTGACCTTTTTACCTGTCCATGGCCATTCTCTTGCCTACCCCTTTGGATTAATAAACATTGTAAGACTCCAACCATCTGCCTCCTGTGTCTGCAATTGGGTCTCGCCTTGTGCCTTGATAGTACGAACTGGCCATTACAGACCCAGCAGACTTGGACCAGCTCCGCCACACTGTCTCCCTGCAGGGAGCCACCATTGGGAGACATCAGGAGTTGCTACAGGGCCTTTTGGAAGGGCTCAGTTCCTTGACAGAACGCCACGACCATGGGTTAAAGGCTATTATGGAGCAAATCAGGGAGTTAGCTTAGACTGTCTGCCACCTCTGGAAAAACTCCAATCACCCAGTAATTTTTTCCCCCCTATCTGTGGTGAGTTGGTACAGTCTATCCCGACTCCCCGTGAACCCCGCTTACCACCTCCAGAGCGATATTCGGGGAATTCTGGTGCCTGCCGGGGTTTTCTTTCTCAGTGCTCGCTTATTTTTGAGCTACGACCATCTTCGTTTTCTTCAGACCGATCGAAGATAGCGTATATAATTACGCTAATTTCGGGAAGGGCGCTCTCCTGGTCTACGGCAGTTTGGGAACAACAATCTGCCATTTGCGGGCATTTGGAGGAATTCATGGCAGAGGTGAGAAGTTTGAGTATTTGGGAGAAAGGCAGCCAGCAAACTGCTTGACTTACGTCAAAACTCCCGTAGTGTGGCAGACTACGTGGTGGACTTTCGTACGTTGGCCGCCGAGAGTGCCTGGAATCCGGAGTCTCTTTTCAATACTTTTCTGCACGGATAATCTGAGGAGGTTAAGGATGAGGATCTATCACTCCAGTGTTTAATTGCTAAATTGTAAATATTTTGCCACTATGGCCTATTTATTGCCTTACCTCCCTTATCTTACCTCATTTGCACACACTGTATATAGACTTTTTTTCTCTGTTGTGTTATTGACTGTATGTTTGTTTATTCCATGTGTAACTCTGTGTTTGTCGCACTGCTTTGCTTCATCTTGGCCAGGTCGCAGTTGTAAATGAGAACTTGTTCTCAACTAGCCTACCTGGTTAAATAAAGGTGAAATAAAAAAAATGAGCTAGCTGCTCTGGAACTGCTGGTGGACCTCGACTCCCTTATCTCCTTAACCATTACAATTGATGGACGCCTTAAGGGAACGCAAGAGAGGAGGTCTGGTCTCAGGCACACTCGTGCACCCGATATGGTGCGTTCACCTCCTATGGAATCCAGAAGTTTCTGAAGGCAGCTCTTCTGAGAGAAGTCGAAGCCACCCAAGCTCTCTCATGACTCTACGACGGGTGAGTTGGATACTCCTGAGCCTATGCAGTTGGGAAGAACTAGGCTATCAGTTTGGGAGCGCTCATGGAGGATAAATAATAACTGTTGTCTGTACTGTGGAGGGGCAGGACATTTTATAGCTACCTGCCCTATTAGAAAACCCTTGTCTCTAGTGGGTACTATGGTGAGTCAGACTGGGAGTTCCCTAATTCCCATCACCCGCACACCCCGTTTTGCTCTTGTGCTGTTGGGAGACCAATCTAAGTCTCTCTGAGTGTTCATTGACTCTGGGGCTGATGAAAATCTTATGGATGCCACAATAGCGTCGGAGCTTGGTATTCCCTCTCAGCCTCTCTCTGTGCCCATGGGTGCTAGGGCACTGGTTGGCCTCTCTATTGGGGAAGTCACCCATAGTACTGTGCCCGTTCAATTATGGGTTTCTGGTAACCACAGTGAGACAGTACAGTTCCTCCTCATTACCTCTCCCCATGTTCCGGTGGTTTTGGGATTTTCCTGGCTTCAAAAGCATCATCCGATGATTGATTGGACCACAAGCTCCATCCTGGGTTGGAGCCCATTTTGCCATTCCCACTGCCTTCAAGCAGCACAGCCTTCCTCAAGTCATCTTCCTCAGGATGTTAGCAAGACTGTGGATGTCTCTGCTATCCCCATATAATTCCATGACCTCCTGGAAGTGTTCAGTAAGGCACGTGCTACTTCCCTTCCCCCTGCACCATCCTTATGATTGTGCCATTGATCTTCTCCCAGGCACTACACCACCTCGGGGTCAATTGTATTCTCTGTCTGTACCAGAGACCAAAGCTATGGAGGAGTACATAGCGGAGTCTCTGGCCACTGGGGCCGTCCGTCCGTCTGCATCTCCTGCCGGCGCAGGGTTTTTCTTTGTGGAGAAGGACAAGACCCTGCGTCCGTGCATTGACTACCGGGGACTTAATGACATTACTGTCAAGAATCGTTACCTCCTACCTCTCCTCGGTGTTTGAACCTCTCCAGGGGGCCACCATATTTTCCAAGTTGGACCTTCGAAATACCTACCACCTGGTTCGGATACGCGAGGGGGATGAGTGGAAGACAGCCTTCAACACAGCCAGTGGACATTATGAGTACTGTTTTCCAGGCTTTGGTAAATGATGTGCTTCCGGACATGCTAAATCGGTTTGTGTTCGTGTACCTTGACGACATCCTGTTTTTTCCCCAATCTGCACAAGAACATGTTCTTCATATCAGACAGGTCCTTCAGTGCCTCCTGGAGAACCAACTGTTCGTGAAAGCCGAGAAGTGTGAGTTCCACTGCTCTATCACCTTTCTGGGATATGTCATTGCTGTGGGCAATGTTCAGATGAATCCTGGAAAGGTGAAAGCAGTGATGGATTGGCCTCAATCAACGTCCAGGCTGCAGTTGCAACGGTTTCTTGGTTTAGCAAACTTCTACCGCCGTTTCATTCGGGACTTCAGCACCCTGGCGGCCCCCCTCTCGGCACTCACCTCTCTCAAGGTACCGTTCAAATGGTCTTCAGCTGTCGACAAAGCCTTTTGTGGACCTGAAACATTGGTTCACAACAGCACCCATGCTCATCCATCCGGACCCCTCGCATCAATTTGTGGTGGAAGTGGATGTTGGAGGGGTCATCCTGACCCAGCGATCTGCCCAGGACCAGAAGCTTCATCCCTGTGCCTTCCTGTCCCATCGTCGCAATCCTGCTGAAAGGAACTACGATGTAGGCAACCGAGAACTCCTGGTGGTGAAGATGGCGTTGGAAGAGTGGAGGCACTGGCTGGAAGGAGCAGAACAGTCATTCCTGGTCTGGACTGACCATAAAAACCTGGAATATCTCTGTACAGCCAAGCGCCTCAACTCCAGGCAGGCCCAGTGGGCCCTCCTGTTCACCAGATTTAACTTCACCATCTCCTATCACCCAGGGTCAAAGAATGTTAAGCCTGATGCCCTCTCCCGCCTACACAGTTTCTCTGCCACACCCTCGACCTCTGAAACTATTCTCCCTACCTCCATGCCATGCTGCCACTGTGGATTGGGGTATTGAGAACCTGGTCTGCGAGGCTCAACGCTCTCAGCCTGGACCTGAAGGGGGCCCGGCTAACCGGCTGTTTGTCCCTAATTCATTCCGGTCCCGTCGAACACTAGCCTTTTTCCTCCAAACATAATGATAGTCATTATGGCCAAACAGTTCTATTTTTGTTTCAGCAGACCAGAGGACATTTCTCAAAAAGTATGATCTTTGTCCCCGTGTGCAGTTGCAAACTGTAGTCTGGCTTTTTTTTATGGCAGTTTTGGAGCAGTGGCTTCTTCCTTGCTGAGCGACCTTTCAGGTTATGTCGATATAGGACTCATTTTACTGAGAATATAGATACTTTTGTACCTCTTTCAAACAGCATCTTCAAAAGGTCCTTTGCTGGTCTGGGATTGATTTGCACTATTTGCATCAAAGTACGTCACACTCTGATCAGTTTCACCTGTCCTCGTTATTGTCTCCACCCCCTCCAGGTGTCGCTTGTTTTCCCCAGTGTATTTATCCTTGTTTCCTGTCTCTCTGTGACAGTTTGTCTTGTATGTTTCCAAGTCAACCAGCGTTTTTCCCATTCTCCTGCTTTTTGCATTCTCCTTTTTCTAGTCCTCCTGGTTTTGACCCTTGCCTGTTTCTGGACTTTGTACCCACCTGCCTGTCTGCCACCCTGTACCTCCCGGACTCTGATCTGGTTTTGACCTTTTTGCCTGTCCACGACCATTCTCTTGCCTACCCCTTTGGATAGATAAACATTGTAAGACTCCAACCATCTGCCTCCTGTGTCTGCACTTGGGTCTCACCTTGTGCTTTGATACTATAACTAATAGGCTGTGTGAATGACACATGACATGAATGACCCTGCTTGTTTGCCTCTTGAAAACATTTAATGTAAAAAAATATATATCTTAAAGGGAACAGTCTGAATTTAGGGGAGTCTAGGGTCTAGACTAGCTTTCCCCTAGGTAGGCTACTTTTCTCATTATAACACGCAGTAAACCAAGACCAAAATAGCAGCAGTTTACAAGTTTAAGCCTAAGCATCGTTTTGAGACTGTCGTTTGACTAAGCCTGAAGGCTTTGACTGTGTAGTTTATAGGCAGATAAATGTAATAGGGCTGCAGCTGACTATGGCACAGCCAGTACAGCACACAGTAGCTCAGTCATAACAACATTGACCATAAGGAATCACTAAGGGATCTATTAAAGAAATAAACAGCAAACGTTCACAGATGATTAGACTAAATACAACAAAGCCTTAACAAAGCCTAAGCTACACGTATAGCTCTAAAAATGAACAAATGGCAGGCTGATCGTGTGAAGAATACTGTAGCCGTACGCAACAGTAGCATGTGGCGGGTTTCAAATACAGCCAATGTATTCACTAAGGACATATCAACATAGTTGAGCACAGTAATTACACATTAATAAAATGTCACACATTACGTGTGACCTATACGTGTTAAAATGGCAACAGAAAATATATAATTACATCGTTACGTATGACATAGTAGATCATCAATACAAGAATTAGCCTAACAGCTTAAGCAGTTAATAAGCACTTAGACAATATAGGTATGCAATGGGAATATGTCAGCTTGGCAGAGCTAACCTATTTTAGTTGGCAGGAAGTTGTTTTTCTCTGTCACCAAATTTACAGGTGGAGGCAGCAGACAGAAACAACACCCTGTTGAACTTCAAACAGAGACACACAAATTAGCAAAGGCACCAGAGCTCTTTTATCCACAACGGGAACAGGTCCAGTGTGAATACTTCCACCCTGTCTCCAAAAATGACATGACAGATGTTTTCGGTTGACTCAGCTTTACCATCACATAAGTATAACTGCAGCATTCTCTAACTGTAAAATAAGTGGCACTGAAGATGTCGACTCGAGCTGACCATACATTTTTTTTTTAAACACAGGTAAATAAAAAAGAACCACGAGCTGAGGGTACTGTGGCTGTCACGAGACAAACACCGCTGTGAACTACCGTATTGCTAGCCAACTGGTCGTCATAACGACTCTCTCACAGCCTCACAAAATATGTGTGAAACGTGTATGACGAAATGGTAAAAACGGTTAACATTATCATTGTTGGTTCAAAACATGTTATTTTCGACAAAAAACGCAAAATAATATAAATGTTTTCCCTCACCTCACCTGCTCTTTTTAACTCTGCCGCTAGCGCGCTCGCTGCTGCTGATGAGATGATGTGACGATGACGCTCGTGTGTGGATATATGCAGCGTTCAAATGCTAGTCGGAACTAGGAAACTCGGAAATGTCTGACTTGCTGATTCGTAGAACGCGGCACGTGTATAAATGAGCAAATCAGAATCGTTAGCGTTTCCTAGTTCTGACTAGCACTTAAACACGGCAATAGAACTGCGCCTGCATGTAGAGCGCACGAGTTTGGTGCAGTATCTGCATCAATGATGGGGTAGTGGTTTTTAAATAGTGTGTTCGTTGTAGAAAATATACTGAACAAAAATATAAACGCAACATGTTAAGCGTTGGTCATGTTTCATGAGCTGAAATAAAAAAATCCCAGAAATGTTCCAGACTCACATGTGTTTACATCCCTTATAGTCAGAGTTTCTCCATTGTCAAGATAATCCATCCACTTGACAGGTGTGGCATATCAAGAAGATGATTAAACAGCATGATCATTAAAAATGTGCGCCTTGTGCTGGGGACAATAAAAGGCCACTCTAAAATGTGAAGTTTTGTCACACAACACAATACCACAGATGTCTCAAGTTTTGAGGGAGTGTGCAATTGTCATGCTGACTGCAGGAAAGTCCACTAGACCTGTTGCCAGAGTATTTAATGTTTATTTATCTACCATAAGCCACCTCCAACGTCGCTTTTAGAGAATTTGGCAGTACGTCCAACCGGCCTCACACCCGCAGACATTACATTTACATTTTAGTCATTTAGCAGACGCTCTTATCCAGAGCGACTTACAGTAGTGAATGCATACATTTCATACATTTTTTCCCGTACTGGTCCCCCGTGGGAATCGAACCCACAACCCAGGTGTTGCAAACACCATGCTCTACCAACTGAGCCACACGGGACCACGTGTATGGCGTTGTGTGGGCGAGCGGTTAGCTTACATCAACGTTGTGAACAGAGTGCCCCATGGTGGCGGTGGGGTTATGGTATTGGCAGGCATAAGTTATGGACAACGAACTCAATTACATTTTATCGATGGCAATTTGAATCCACAGAGATACCGTGACAAGATCCTGAGGCCCATTGTCGTGCCATTCATCCGCCACTATCACCTCATGTTCAACATGATAATACACGGCCCCAAGTCGCAATGATCTGTACACAATTCCTGGAAGCTGAAAATGTCCCAGGTCTTCCATGGTCAGCATACTAACCTGACATGTCACCCATTGAGCAAGTTTGGGATGCTCTGGCTCTACATGTACAAACAGCGTGTTCCAGTTCCCGTCAATATCCAGCAACTTCGCACAGCCTTTGAAGAGAAGTGAGACAACATTCCACAGGCCACAATCAACAGCATGATCAACTCTATGCATGAGGCAAATGGTGGTCACACTAGATACTGACTGGTTTTCTGATCCAAGCCCCTACTTTTTTTTAAGGTATCTGTGACCAACAGATGCATATCTGTTTTACCAGTTGTGAAATCCATAGATTAGAGCCTAATAAATGTATTTCAATTGACTTATTTCCTTATGACCTGTAACTGTAAAATCTTTGAAATTGTTGCGTTTATATTTTTGTTAAGTGTATGATAAACATTTGATTCAATTGACACTCCTCATCTATTTCCTGCAGAGTTTAAATAAAAATTGGGGAGGTTAGAGTGTTGGCCCAGTAACCGGAAGGTTGTTAGATCAAATCCCTGAGCTGACAAGGTAAAAATGTTGTCCTGAGCAAAGCAGTTAACCTACTGTTCCTAGGCTGTCATTGTAAATAAGAATTTGTTCTTAACTGACTTGCCTTGTTAAATAAAGGTTAAAAAACTAAATTCAAGTGTCAATGTATATATAGTGAGAAGTGCTGTGGAAATATTGATCTAAGATGATATGGCTGATGCAGTGATTTCATGTTTAGGACTGGAATCTGGACATATTCAATATAGCATATATTAAAACAGTGAATATAAATGTGGATTGATTGGGAGAGGATATGCTCAAGGTCAATTACATCTCCAGCAATTTTTTTTGTCGAATCTGCTAATACAGATAAGAAGACTCTGGTGCACTTCACTTGCATGCTAAAGCAAGTAGAAAAGGTTCATTCCTATAAATTGACAAACATTTTCTAAAATAATAAAACAGAATTTCTATGTTATTCCTGAACGTAATAGTTTTTTCACAAGGAAGTAATATAGTTAACCTCAAACTGCCATGCATTTGGCGAATCTACCGTTTTTAAATAACGTCTTTCTTGAATCGACCAGCCGTTCACGCACATCATGGCGACGACCGTGAATAGTGGAAATGTTCCTGTGTCGGACACACAATCCTCAACCTCGGCTGATCCGCGCTATGAAGGTTCAACATTTCAGTACAGCATGCTCCTGGAGCACCTCATCGGGGAGAAGAGGCCGATTAAAGATCTGAATCCGACCGTTATGGGAGGTCTTCCCAATCCCATGAAAACCGACGACCAGAAGATGATCGAACGGGGAATGGAGAGCTGTGCCTTCAAGGCGGTGTTGGCATGTGTTGGAGGTTAGCTAGTCTTTCACTATTGTCGACGATATTACAATTGCAACTTGCTTGGTGCATTTCTTTTTCGGGGGTGTAGCTGCCTGACATAACGATCCCATGGTGACCGTTGATTGCAGCTAGCGACAGCGGTTTCTCTCCATGCAAGAGGCCAACCACTTATAATGCACACAGTTGTTCCAAATTATTTATCTTTATTGTGTTGGTATCTTACTGATCATATGAGCCACTTAATCTCCCTTGACGTCTCTCTGTGTTGTTGTTAATTTTCACTATAACAGTACTATGCCCATATTTGCTGTCGCTAACACAATCTTGTGACACTGTGTTTTCTCCACAGGGTTTGTTCTTGGGGGAGCGTTTGGGGTGTTCACGGCTGGCATAGATACCAATGTGGGATTTGACCCCAAAGACCCCATGAGAACACCTACTGCCAGAGAAGTCCTTAAAGACATGGGCCAGAGGGGAATGTCCTACGCCAAAAACTTTGCAGTCATTGGAGCAATGTTCTCCTGCACAGAGTGCATCATTGAATCGGTAGGTTGTCTTCTGACGTTTTCTTTCCTTGCTTGAAAACATCAGAAAATAATATTGTAATGAAACTGGCAGGGAGCAGGTCTCGAACCCTCGACCTTCTAGCCCGAAGTCCAGCGCGCTATCGACTGTGCCGCAAAAGCATGCTCGTGCGGCAGAGTCGATATTCATGCTTATAAACCCAGGGTTATTACACTACTCCCTCCTTTCAAGGAGCGCGACTCAACGTCTTATGGGAACGCGCTTACCGGCCAAGCACACGCACTGTCGTGGATGCAAGGTCCGATCACTTCTGACACCAATGTAATGCGTGGAAACAAGGTCCAATCACTTCTGACACCAATGTAATGAAACAGCAGGGAGCAGGTCTCGACCCCGAAGTCCAGCGTACTATCAACTGTGCTGCAAAAGCATGCTCCAGCGGCAGAGTCGATATCCACGCTTATAAACCCAGGGTCATTACACTATGCTAACTAAGAGAGTAGCAAAGTGAAAGTAGTCTGATTAGTGGAACTAAAGATACATATTGAAACTTAGCACTAGGTCCATCCTTATTCTGGCGAATGTGTCAATTCATCCCAAGCATGAGACAGCCTGTAATGTTTGGACAACTTTATTACCTTTGTGGTTACATAATATTATGTTCCACAAATCACAACGTTAATCTTCTAGGCTAATGGCTGATGAAATTCATACCGTGATTATGTAATCATTGTTTGAGAAATACCAAAGAGAATTTAAACTCTGAAACTACTGTGCTGTGTATCAGTCTCATACTGCCCCCTTGTGGTCTATTGTATGTTACAGCACAGGGGAAAGTCAGACTGGAAGAATGCTGTCTACAGTGGTTGTGTTACTGGGGGAGCAATAGGATTTCGTGGTGAGTTATCTACTTAATGTAAGTTCAAATGTCCCATGCATTAATATCACTGACTAATTGTTGAACGATAATTGGTTTGAAGCTGTGATTGTGTCCTTTCTTATAGCTGGGGCGAAGGCTGGAGTGCTGGGATGTGGAGGTTTCGCTGCCTTCTCTGCTGCCATTGAGTACTATCTCCGATGAAAACCAGGGGGCCTTTGTTACCTCTGTGGAATAGGGTTGAGGTGACTGTCCCTCTGGGCCAGTAACAGACTTTATACCTCATGGAAAGAAATACATCCCAGAGAACACTGCTCTGCAGATGGTGCATCTGATCATGAGGATTATTACAGTTGGACAATTCCATCCTGGTCTTCATCAATCAATCACATTTATTTATAAAGCCCTTCTTACATCAGCTGATGTCAAAGTGCTGTACAGAAACCCAGCCTAAAACAGCAAGCAATGCAGGTGTAGAAGCACGGTGGCTAGGAAAAACTCCCTAGAAAGGCAGGAACCTAGAGGAATCAGGCTATGAGGGGTGGCCAGTCCTCTTCTGGCTGTGCCAGGTGGAGATTATAACAGAACATGGCCAAGATGTTCATAGATGACCAGCAGGGTCAAATAATAATAATCACATTGGTTGTAGAGGGTGCAACAGGTCAGCACCTCAGGAGTAAATGACCTTTTGTTGACTGTATCCTGTGCACAGTGATGTCATACTGGGTATGCTGGCTTTTCCTTTATCGAGATGAAACTGGGTTTTAGATGAGCGCTGTCTATTCTCTCCTTTAGTTGTGGGTAAAATACAGCCTGGTGATATAAAGTCAATCAAAAGTTTGAGTCCAGGTCAATGGGTGTGTGTTAAGGCTAAAGCCACAAACTGTAGATGAGTCAGACACTAAATGTGCCATTGTTTAGAAAAGGTTTTCTTTGTCAAAATAAACATCTGCATCCTCCAACACCCATATTACACTCAAACTGAAATCGTGTGTACATTATACAATCAGTGAGTCATTTATTTGTATATATTTACTGTACACATGAATTGTGGAAAATTTGTTTCACGTCTTTGACCCATGCAAACATGACCAAACAAATCTACAATGCAGGTGATGGCTGCAGAAACCTATACTCCAAACTTTGACCTTTGTAAAGTTCATGAGTCAGACAATTTCTAAGCTCCAGAACGCAACACTTTGAAAGGCGATGACTTGACAAAAGTTAGCCGCTCTAATGCAACGAATTGTTTTGATCGTCTCGGACTCAAACAGCCTTACTGTAAAAGCAACATTTACAGAATCCATCCAATTTATACTTAACTGAAACAAGTCACGGGTGTAAATAGTTTATTTAAAGTCATTGAGCAATGCATTACATGACTGGAGGTGCCCACCCAGATGAGATCTACAGATGTTTAAAATTCATTAATGGTGAATAATACGAACTCAGTTGTGGGTTCGATGTGTCATTTAATTGCAGGACTGGTTATCAATAAAAACACAAACCACTGCTAATTGCTCCTGTAGGTTTGTATTCATTTTTCAATTCTAATGATTTGTTTGGTAACTGCATGCTTAATAGATTCGGAATACTTAAGATTGCAGTGCAAAAAATTGAGTTTGGACTGTACTGAAAATTATAATACATGAATGTCACTTCCCAACTATCACAATGTGTAGTATTCTGCACCAAACCAAACAAAAACATAAGTACCAAAAAATTAATTACTTGCAATAAAAGTTAAAGACAACTTCATTTTGGTACACTTATTTTACAAAAAAAAAAGTTTACATCAACATTTATCCTTGTTAATACAGTATACTCATTGTTCTCAAAGGAAGTAAAATACATGTTTTCTTTTAAATCATATTTAAAATATCAAATAGGACTCATCTAACAGTGCTTATTTTAAGATATGTCTCAGACTTGATAGCAGAAAGGTTGGATTTATACAGCATTGATGGAGATTGCTGGTGCAACAAACTAGCAGTGACAACCTACCTTTGTCACCCAGCCTGATATGATTGACAAGCTGAACATGCAATGAGGGCATTACACTACACACATCATCCCGTAGATTATAACTGGTGTCATTGGACACTCGGAACAGGCTTGCAATGTAATGACAAAAAAAAAGCTAATGTTCAAAAATGTGTTACATTTTTCCATAACCCTCATCTCACAGATTGATATGTCTCTTTAAAGAGTGGTTCAGAATAAACTCAGATTTTACACTGTGTTGCTGTGATCGTTTCAGTACAGCTCAGCCAACCTTGGCTGTGAATAAGCTAAAAAAAAAACACTACTTGAAAAAACTTCAAACAGACTCCCTGGCGCAATTCTCTAATTGTACTGGACTGTACAGGCACACGTAATATATTTATTTATAAATAATAGGGGTAAATTTGGCCAACACTCAGACAGAGGGAGGGCTGTGCTCTCTTGTCTTTGCACACGGAGAGAAAATCTGACAGTGACCATTCACTGGCATGACTTTACTGGCGGCTTGCAAGCTCAGTCCTCAGCTCCTTGCTTTAACACGCACGCTCCCACGCGGTTCTACAAACACACAGAGCCCTCCTCCGCCACATGCACAAAGCCAGAGAGAAACAAAGGACCTATTGAACAAATAATATTTATAAAATGTGTAAATGCAATTTTTCTTGGAATGCCTCTGGAGGAAAAAAAGAGAGAAATGGAGTCAGTAACAAACCAGACCCTGACCTTTAACCCCTCACTGATAGAGGTCCCAGAATGGTGGCTGTCTGTGGGGTTACTGTGGGCCAGAGGTCTGCTGCTCCCTCCACACCTGCACTTCACCAGATGGATGCACTGCACACTAACATGACACTAGAAGACGTGACTATGGGATCCAGGGGGAGCACCATGTCTCCTCTTCCCCCACGTCTGACTCCATCTCTCAGTGGGGGCTGTCCAGTTTTAAAAGGGAGCTGGGTGGTATGGGGGTGGGGGGATTTGCTGTTGAGTCTTTCTCTCTGGACCCCCAAGGGATTAAACGTCAGTGGAAAAGTAGAGTGTGTTCCGTTTCAGCTCAGCGAAGGAGATGGGAGGATGCTGCAGGTAGTACAGCAACACCTGGACCTGAGATGGGGAGAGAGAAATAAGGAGCTTGAGCCTAAAATCAACTGTGTTTCGTTCAAATACTAGTTCTAACCAAAAAAGGACTAGGATATGGCGCATGTGTGACTACACATTCTGTACATGACTCAGTATGTGACGAAGCATCTCCATGATATCAGAGTATCTGCATACTCATCTGTCTACTAAACATATGGAGATTTAATAAGTCACTGCACAACAGCTGTCGCTGTCTTTACAGTTAATGATGAAATATAGCATTCTATTGTTAGCATTGGGGCCTTTATTGTGATTTACAGTAGTCACTGTTTATATACGCCCTAGAATAAGTCATTTGTGAATAGGAAGCGGTTTCTCTCTCTCTCTCAGCACCGGGCAGAGCTCCAAGTGGGGCTTCCTAAATATAAATACAGCTGGGATGCCAGACCTGGCTGACACGGGTAAAACACACACAACCCACTAAGCTACATTGGGGTACACACACACACACAGATGTATGTAGATTCACACACACACACACTTTCTCCTGCTTAACTTCTCACAAGCAAACGCACATGCACACACACACAGATGTACGCACCCAAGTCACACTGACCTGCGCCATGACGTCGTGTGACCAGATGTCAGAGGCCAGTGTGATGTGTCCCTTGGTGACCTCTGACTCAGAGGGCCTGAGCAGGGTGGGGCCAAACACTGTGCCCAGGTTGTGGAGGGACATCTTGTTAATGGGCTCCTTGTCAGCAACTCTGGAACACAAAACAGACAGATCGGCCAGTCAGACTACAGCGATCACAGGGACAGATCAGTATTAGCTATTTTTCTAGTCATGCAACATGTTTGCTGGTCTTGTCATGTTACTATGATGACTCATTTTCCCGAAGCAATGACCATCAGTGGAGCACAATGTGTTTCTTCTACAAGGACCATTGAATTTCTGAACTAAGTTACCATCTGCTATAAATGTTCTTCATGGGAACTGCAGAGCCATTCATGTCACACTTGTAATTCACCAGAGCGTCCAGCGGGTATCCTCAGCGTGTTTATGAGAGCATTCTGTGTACATTCTGCTGACTGACTGCAGAGTGCACTGTCTGCACTGATGGATGTTAAAGAGCTGTACTGGGATCAGGCCACCATAATGGCTACATGGAGCAGTAGGGTTGTATTCTGACCCAGCGCTAGCCCTGTAGACTGATCTCAGGCCTGCACATAGGTAGAAATCTGATTAATATCTATGCACCTTCCTGCTTGCCTGCCAAACTCTGACGTCCATTTATATTGCAGCAGCTTCACACACACTATAAAACCCCTCTACTGGGGATACATACAGCTCTAAGCTTTCTTTTCTCATTTTTCAATCTCAATGCAAGGATTAACTGAACACCAACTTCTGGGAGGAGGCGTGAGTGAAGTAATGTGTGACTGAAATTGGCAAGCAGCACTATGCATTAAACTTGGTCTTAGTTCCCTCTAGTTCCTGTTATATAGCTAGAGGAAAATGATATACTCTCTGACTTAACACATTTTTCAGTCTCATTTGTCATTGTAAAATGTGATGAATTAGTGCCTCTAGGGCATATCAGACGGCTGATTGAGGACCCTTTTAATGTAGAATGCGTTTGTTTTCTATGACTGTTTTGTATCTCTGCTTTGCTTTTCATATTGTAGTGACGTGTATATTTGTGAAATTACACAGCCCAGCTGTAAAAGAGACCTTGGTCTCAACGTGACTGCCTGTTCAAATAAAAGTGAAATAAAACCATTGTCTGCCCTGCAGTAGGAAACCATAACAAACACGTAAACCTGATCTTTTAAAAGTCTGGTGGTGAAAACTATTCCTTTACTCAGAGTATGAATAAGTCCCCACACAGGCCATTACTACTGTAGCTGATGACAGATGTGGGCGATCGGAGGAGACCCATAAGTGTTTCCTAAGTGTTCCTGCCAATGCTAGTGGTTACCAGTCTGTGGCAGTTTTAACAGGCACCACCATGATGTCATCACATGTGGTTACACACTGCCTTTCCAGACTGGCACATGGTTGGCCAACTGAGACCATCACAGCTATTTTCAAAGACAAAATAGTAGTAGAGAAGTCATTTTAGCAGTAGGGAAGTCATTTTTCATTGACATAAATGCGTCCTTCGAACTGGACTATAACTCCTCAGTCCAGCTCCTTAACCTCACCACTAACGGGCTGGCTTAAAAGGGCCAGTGCATACTTGTTGTCTCTCCAGGGCCCGGCATTCGTATGCTCTGTTAACCACACAATGTCTGGCCTGAACACTGATGATTTTTCCCTCTGTCCTCTGTCTTATTGGGGCAGTCAGTCAGTGGCTAATGAGCGTTGTGCGGTCACAGTAGCAGGAGCACACCTCATGACCGCAGGCAGAGTGCAGCTGAACGTGACGCTCTCCAGAACACAGTTTTATAGCAGGCTTAAAGAACCACTCGCACATGTACCGTACTCTGGCCAGAACTCCTCCAATGTCCTATCTGAACGTATTAGGCTGCCAGGTAATATGGCTCAACTGTCAACAGTAATAGTTACTAGACTTTATGGTAGATTATGTGTGTGTATACCTCTTGAGATGCTCCAGCAGGCTGAGGAAGGTAATGAGGTTAGGGTCAGGCAGAGAGCGCAGCAGGTGCATCATGCAGTTCTCCTTGGCTGCAGGGTCTGACAGAGCTGTAGAGAAGAGGAGGAGGAAGAGAGGGGAAAGAGAAGAACAGAAGAGAATTTAAGAATTACCCCTCTACGAGGGAATGTGAACCATCATTTCAATGTTGTGGTCTCAATAAAAAACAAGGAATAACCCCCCTATAACTGACTATTGAGATGCATCCTAATTGTATTGGTATGGTCTGGGTCAGAGGTCGTACCGATGCCCTCCATGAAGGCTGGGTACAGGCGGTCAGTGAGCAGGGGCTCTGGCAGCTCACGGAAGTACAGCTTCAGAGTCCCTGCAATGGCGTTGATGTCCATATCACTCAACATCACCAGAATGTCTTTGCTATCTGTGGAGGGGAGAGAGGGAGGGGGAGGGAAAACAAACACACACACACACACACACACACACACACACACACACACACACACACACACACACACACACACACACACACATGAGCTCAAGGGAAGAGCATCAGCCTCAACCAAACAACTAGTTCATTTCCAGACTGATCATTCTGGCTCCAGAGATGACATAACATGCAACAACACTGTTTAAAAACCAAACCACCAGTGATCTCAGCTCAGTGAGCCATGAACACAGCAGAGAGACGCCGAGGGGGTTATCTTTGGTTTGGTCTAGGGGCCGTGACAGAGACATGGGTTGCATCCCAAATGGCACCCATTGCCATATACAGTGCACAACTTTAACCATAGGGGGACCATCAGCCTGGCTGTAAAGAGCCATAGGGCTCTGGTCAAAAGCAATGAAATATAGAAGTAATAGGGTGCCATTTGGGATGCACCCTGGGACTCCCAGAGAGGACAACACACAGCTGACAGCTGCAGCTCCCCAGACCTGTGCTCTTCCTGCCCTTTCCCACAACTCGCTCTGTTAATATCCAGGCTGAAGACCCTCTGCCATGGGCCTGCTAACCTGACCCCGGCACACCATACAACATGGAGGATGGGAGGAGAGGAACGACAGGACAGCTCAGGAGGAGACTTGTGTTGATAATGTAGGGTCTGGAGTTATTTCTCATAACGTAATCTGACCAGGAAAAAGTAATGGCCCTAGTTATAGCTTATATACACTGAGTATAGCAAACCATAGGAACACCTTCCTAATATTGAGTTGCGCACCCCCCCCCTTGCCCTCAGAACAGCCTTAATTCGTTGGGACATGGACTCTACAATTACATGTTTTGTCTTGCCCTTTCCCCCTCTGAATGGGACACATACACAATCCATGTCTCAATTGTATCAAGGCTAAAAAATCCTTCTTTAACCCGTCTTCTCCCCTTCATCTACACTGATTGAAGTGGATTTAACAGGTGACATCAATAAGGTGTAATAGCTTTCACCTCAATTCACCTGGATTCACCTAGTCCGTCTATGTCATGGAAAGAGCAGGTGTCCTTGTTTTCTATACTCAGTTTATAGGCCCAGAGTTATGCCTGGTCAGGTCCCATGGCCAGGACAAACTCCTGGTTCTATTGATGAAGACAGGTGTATTTTACAGTGTTGGTAGTACGAGTGTTTCTTACTGGTGTCGAATGCTGCTTTGAGGGCCTGGATGTCAGTGGCCACCCCTGAGATCCTGTAGATTCCCACTTCGTCGATCCCCCTCTTCTCCACCTCCTCAATGCACTGGCGGACTATGTAAGGCACCTTGGAGCGCTCGCGCCTGTTGGGGGACAAACCCAACACTCATCAGAATTAATATTACAGCATGGCCCCTTTCAAATAACGTTAATGCTAATCGTAGCAATCAAACAAACTGTACAGAAAGATTATAGAGAGGGTCCTGTTACTACTACTACAACTACTACTACCTTGACTTTTCCCACGTTTTGTTGTTTTGCAAGGTAGGATGAAAATTGATTAAATTCTAACATTTGTAAAACATGAAAAATAAAACACGAATTTATCTCAATTACATAAGTATTCAACCCCGAGTCAACATGTTAGAATCACCTTTGGCAGCAATTCAAGCTCTGTCAAGTTGATTGTTGATCATTGCTAGACAGCCATTTAAGTCTTGCCATAGATTTTCAAGCCAAATTATGTAAAAACTAACCACACCACTCAAGAACATTCATTCATCTAGTCTTCATAAGCAGCTCCAGTGTATATTTGGCCTTATGTTTTAGGTTATTGTCCTGCTCTACTGCGTTTATTCTTATCCTAAAAAACTCCCTAGTCATTGCCGATGACAAGCATATCCATAACATGATGCAGCCACCACCATGCTTGAAAATATGAAAAGTGGTATTCAGTGATGTGTTGAGTAGGATTTGCCCCAAACATAAGGCTTTGTATTCAGGACATAAAGTTAATTTCTAATCCAATTTTTTTTGCAGTTTTATTTTAGTGTGTTATTGCAAACAGGATGCATATTTTGGAATATTTTTTATGATGTACAGGCTTCTTTCTTTTCACTCTGTCATTTAGGTTAGTATTGTGGAGTAACTAATGTTGTTGATCCATCCTCAGTTTTCTCCTACACACCAATTAAACTGTAACTGGCCTCATGGTGAAATTCCTGAGCGATTTCCTTCCTCTCCGGCAACTGAGTCAGGAAAGATGTCTGTATCATTGTAGTGGTACACCATGTAAAGTATAATATCACCATGCTGAAAGGGATATTCAATGTCTGTTTATATATATTTTTTTAAACGTCATCTACCAATAGGTGCCCTTCTTTGCGAGGCATTGGTCTTTGTGGTTGAAATTAACTGCTTGACTGAGGGACCTTACAGATATGTGGGGTACAGAGATGAGGAAGCCATTAAAAAATCCTGTTAAACACTATTATTGCACACATGCAACTTATTATGTGACTTGTTTAGCCAATTTTTACTCCTGAACTTATTTAGCCTTGCTATAACAAAGGGGTTGAATACTTATTGACTCAAGACATTTCAGCTTTTAATTTTTAATACATTTGTAGAAATTTCAAAAAACATAATTCCACTTTGACATTATGGGGTAGTGTGTGTAGGCCAGTGACACAAAATCTCAATGGAATCCATTTTAAATTCAGGCTGTAACACAACACAATGTGTAACAGGTCAACGGGTGTGAATACTTTCTGAAGGCACTGTAGTTTGTTCATTAGTCTACTATGAGAGAAATTCAACATGGCTTACTTTGTCACAATACTGATTTTGACCCCGAACACCCCACTCTGTTTTTTGGAGGGCGTTCTCTTCAGACTCAAGTCCCGACTAGTAAACTTCATGGAGAACTCCACCTTGATCTGTGGGAAACAATACACTAAGTGTCAAACAATCTGCATTATTTTATTTTCTTATTTGACAGGGATTATGTACCATGAACATTGCAGCAGCTTTTAGTGACACAGCTCATCTGCAGTCCCTAATTTAAAATGAGTTTAAAATACACAGCTTCCAAGTGCTTTCTTTTTTATCATTTCACAACATCCAGGAGTTTAAGTGGATCCAGAGTGGTTAGATGTTTACAGCTGTTTAAAAACACTGTGTTGCAGAGAAATCAGAGTTGGCCAAGCTCATAAAGATAATATTGCATTGTCTCTGGCGAACTATAACAAGCAACATTATAATATCCACACACTAAGCCCTGACAAGTCATCTTCTATTGATGGGGTTGAATGGGTAAATGACTGACAGGACCAGGAATGGAATTAGGAAATCAAGGGCTGGTTTCCTGGACACAGATGAAGCCTAGTCCTAGATTAAAAAGCATGTTCAGTGGAGATTCAACATTGAAAGAGCTTATTAGTCCAAGAAAAGGCTTGATCTGGGTCTGGCAAACTGGCCCCAAAGGTTCCTGGTGTCCCTTACCCCATTCATCTCTATGACGTCCACGTGCCAGTTCTTGGACTGCACCGTCTGGGGGTCCAGCTGAAATACACAGAGAAAGAACATGACTAAGTTTCCTTCATTATATTCTCTGCCCATGCCATAATCAATGCATAACCTCATAGGAGAGAAGGTATGACAAGAGCAGTGAGTGTTCAAATACACGTACAGTATCATGGACACAATCACATGGACCCTCACAGAACACACTCCTTGTATCCTAAATGTACAACTGCACTCTAGCAGAGACACTAAAGCCTTATTTCTGGCATGGTGCCTGTGTGATGTGCTTTCTTCTTGTGTTAACTTAATCTGACTGTCACTACACCACAGTACCTAGCCAGCTCTCTGAGTACCCATGGTTCACTGCACTGGAGGAATTCGTCTGTTTATTAGGACACAAACATGAAGACATCCATGTTATGTTAACTTCGACTATGTTTTGTGTTGTACTTGTTGTTCTATAACTACAACCCTGGACCTAGCCAGCTCTGGACCTCTGCCTACCCAGGGTTCACTGCTCTCTCACTCTCTCTTTCAAGCACCTGTCCCATATGTGTCCCTCCCGTCATGCTCTGGTGAGGTTCTGAGGAGCTCCTTTAAAGTCCAGCCAAGAGAACAAAGAGGCCACGTTACAGTTTGTTTTCCGAGACGACTCTCCCTTCACCATGGGCTGGAGGAGGGGGGCTATTTTCTGACTGCTGCTACGTGGAGAGAAAATAGGACCCCGTTTTCCTTCTGCCTCCTCAATGGAAATTCCCAGACTGGCCTGTCTATATTTAAATAACCAAAAATCCCTGGGAACTTCAGATTCAACTGCAGTTTTTCTTTTCTCCTCCATATAAAATGTATAGGATGCTGACATCTGATAAAGTTAAATGGGCTTTGCCCCCTGTGTGGATGGAGCAGTGGTGCACGCTGGGTAATGTGTGTGTTTAGACAGAGGAACCTCTGTAGCCTAGCCAGCCTGAGGGCTCTGTGTGGGTCTGTCCCTACCTAATGACATTGATCATCTCTGCATTATAACACACAATATTTCCTCTTTCATGCATCATGAATCAGCTCATTCACCCCAGCAGTCCTCTACTGGGCTAACTAACTAATGTATCACATTTCCCTCCTTTCACTAATGTGAACAAGAATCACATTGATTGAGATGAAAATACACCATACAAGAAAGCCCCCTTTTTCAAATTAAATCGTAAATTATATAGGCTAACACACAGCAATGGAAGCACTGCTGCTGCCCTTTCTGTTCACTACCATTTTATTGATATTGCTAGTGCCCAGTTTCATCTTGTTCCTGTTAGTTCTTGTAAGCTGAACTGTCATCTGGTTGAGAGCCAAGTTCTTTGTAACTCTGCTGAAATGCTTGTGGGAAGAGACAGGGCAGTGTGTTCTTTAAGAAAGTGAGACGGGGACAGGGGTTGTGTTTTTCCCATTTACGTATGGCTGTCTCTAGGGGTAAGCAGTGGCCATGAAAATGACTTCCTCACACGCTGCAGCCTGCTGAGTAGCAGAGGCAGAGCTGGGCAGTTCTCATGCTGCCTTGGGAGAATAGAGCTCCGACATGATGTATGATGAGAAGCAAACCCCAGAGACATCTGCCTGAATTTAAAATGGATTACATTTTGAGCCACTGATCTACACACAACGTCAGAGTGGAATTTAGTTTTTAGACATTTTTACAAATTATTTAAAAGCTGAAATGTTTTGAGTCAATAAGTATTCAACCCCCTTCGTTATGACAAGCCTAAATACATGCAGGAGTAAAAATGTGCTTAACAATTAACATAATAAGTTGCATGTACTCACTCTGTGTGCAATAATAGTGGTTACATGATTTTTGAATGAGTACCCCATCGCTGTACCCCACACATACAATTATTTGTAATTTGAGTAGCGAATTTCAAACCCAGATTCAACCATAAAGACCAGGGAGGTTTTCCAATGCCTCGAAAAGAAGAGCACCTATTGGTAGATAAAATAAAAGCAGACATTGAATATCCCGTTGAGCATAGTGCAGTTATTCATTACATTTTGGAGGGTGTCTCAATACACCCAGTCACTACAAAGATACAGGCGTCCTTCCTAACACAAAGCGCTATGTTTGGGGCAAATCCGACAACATCCCTGAGTACCACTCTTCATATTTTCAAGAACGGTGGTGGCTGCATCATTAAAATAAACAGAATAGAGCTAAGCACATGCAAATACCTAGAGGAAAACTTGGTTCAGTCTGCTTTCCAACAGACACTGGGAGACAAATTCACCTTAAAGCAGGACAATAATCTAAAACACAAGGCCAAATATACACTGGAGTTGCTTACCAAGACGTCATTGGATGTTTCTGAGTGGCCTAGTTAAAGTTGTTACTTAAATCAGCTTGAAAATCTATGGCAAGACTTTAAAATGGCTGTCTAGCAATGATCAACAACCAACTTGACAGAACTTGAAGAATTTAAAAAAGAATAATGAGCAAATATTGTACAATCCAGGTGTGTAAAGCTCTTAGAGAATTACCCAGAAACACTCACAGCTGTAATCGCTGCCAAAGGTGTTTTGACTCGGGGTTGAATACTTATCTAAATCAAGCTATATTATTATTATTTTTTTGTCATTCATCTTTTAAAAAATGCAAGAATTTTTCTTACACTTTGACCTTTGAGTATTTTTTGTAGATCATAAAAAAGAAATACAATGATATCCATTTTAATCCCAATTTGTAACAACTAAATGTAAAAACGGTGTGTAAATACTTTCTGAAGGCACTCTATATAAGTCTCACAGACAGCTTTTCCACCTACCTTACACTAAACATGCTGTGTTAGATACACACACTGCAGCCACTGGCTAGCATAGCACTTCTACAACAAGGAGCTAATGCCTTTAATATACTGATTCAGCAGCTCCCTGTGAATACCATAACTACCTTCCTAGATTATGTTGCTGAGCGAGCGCAAGGCCAACACACTTACTTTCTCCTAACTTTACATTAAGCTAGCACTCATAAAAGTTTGTATTTAGGGAGTCTAATTAATTACCTAATAAAAAATAGTTTTTGAATCAATTACTCGGACACCTATTACCATTAGGGGAAATTCTGTCAACAGGGTTTGGGTTTTTAACAAGGTTGCCCTAATCATGGCTATGGGGTCCTCACTACTGTACTGTAACCCCCCAAATCAATCACTAAAACGTCATGCAGTACCTCTCCCCTCTCTCAAATACAGTCTACGGCTCTACACACTTCTCAATAGACATAAAAAAATAAGTCAAATTGGGTTATACAAAAATGAAGAGCCTAACTACTATGGCTGACCCTGTAAAACAACATATTTCACTGTACCTATCTGGTGTATGTGACAATAAAACATATTTATTTAAAATGTTTATGCAGCCGAGCAGAGCGCAGTCAAGCGCACCCATTAACCCCTCAATCACTCCACCGTTCACCTCTAATACTCTGCTGCTTTATTCAAAACTCCAGGAAGAACTTCTGCCCCAATTTATCAGTTTTCCTTTCCTTGCCTGGGACGGAGAGACAGACCAAAGTGCCACTGATTCAGTACGGCGCTACCCTATATTCTCAACCTATCACAGAGGATGGATAGATGGGAACAAGATAGATAGGTTGCTTTGGAAAGAATGATCTCCTCAACATGACTTGGGGTTATGTCCATCTGGCTAGTAAAACAACAGATGAGAGAAAAAAAAAAGTTGTTGTCTTGAGTGAAACCAATCAGAGGGAAGACTATATGAGGTGAAGCATGAACAAGGACAGAAAGGGGGCGGGTCCTCAAAGTATTTTTTATTCCAAATCCAAGAGACGAATCTCAAAGCCAAATCCTCTCTCTCCAGAGAATCCTTGAAACATATTATTAGCCTGTGTTTGTAGAAGAAAGACAGGCTGGTGAAACACAGGCTGGTGGAAGGATATGGGATATTAAAATCAGTAAATCACAAATATAGGAAATCCTAAACCAAACAATGGTTCCAATTAGGACCTTGTCACTCCTCCAGAGGTCAAAGCCTCCTTTATGCTGCCTCAAACACTGACTGACTGGAGAGAGGATGATAATACATGATGTAGGTCAGATGATACTGTATCAATGCATATCCACACTGACTACGCTTTCATGTGGAACAGAACATACTGCATATAGAAAAACAGAAGAGGAAACATTTTCCATGAATTATGTGAGTGTGAGCGGACGAGTAGCAATGAGGTGTGCTCCTTTTAGCCAGCATGATGCTCTGTTTTGTTGGAACACACTGTTCTCTGAGCGACCCCTAGGCTCTGAGGGCCGACTCTCCTGATGTGTGTGTGTGTGTGTGTGTTGCAATGTTATTTCAGTGGGCTGGGGACATTGTGATCTGGCTGTGGATCGGGGGGCTCAGCTGGGGAAGTTAGTGGTCCTTCCCTATCTCAGCACAGCCAGTACAGAGCACCTGGTTGAGAGACCTAGCTAGACATCACCAAGCACACACACACACACACACACACACACACACACACACACACACACACACACACACACACACACACACACACACACACACACACACACACACACACACACACACACACACACACACACACACACACAGAGTTACTATGACAAGCGAGAGGGGGAAAGAATTGATGCATGGAAAGTCAGTGGATGAGAAGAGAGCCACTCAGGTGACTGTGATGTCACCTCTCTTCTATGTATAGTGTGGTATAGACCAGTGGACATGTGGCTGCCACTTGTATCAACATACATGTGCAGAAAGGCAGGCAAAACACACAAACAGTACACACACATACTGTACCGCACATGGTGAGACACCCTTCTACTGCTCCCACTGCTGTTGCCAGCGGGGGACAGAGCACAGCCCAGGCCTGATTGAAGTAGTTTGAAAAACAGATGCCGAGGTCCCTCTGGAGATGTTCCTATTCTAAATCCATCTCTTACTGAACTCTCCACAACCCTCCTGAGGATACTGTGGTATAATGTATCTACAACACAGCCAGTCTCCATCACCCAGGTACCTGCTTCTCACATAGGACATAAAATGACAGATCTAGGTTTTGGTCAAAGAAATTGGTTTATGAATGATGCATGTAAAAACAAACTGTCATGGCTTCCGATCTGAGGAAGGAAAACAACCTCTAGGATGTATGTGGAACTTCAAAGCACTGGAAGTTTCCAAAACATGATAATATTGTAAGTGAACAATGCCATCAGGGAAGAAAAGGGTGCAGTCTGATTACACAAACACTTGCCATAGTCTTTAATTCATCCATTTAGATTAAGAGGGAATTCTTTTTTATTTTTTTGTATTTTGGCAGCAATATTTAAAGCAGAACTTAATTATGATGAAGTATGAACTTTTGATACGGCAAATTCATTAATTCCTCTTAATATTTCCTTTGTGCTTTGCTACTTTCCTTGTACCTCTCACTTTGTGTTCACTGGGAGATTACATTTGAAATATTCATTCTGTGACTGACTGTTCTGTTTTAAATGAACAATAAGCAGCAATGTTCCCATCCGGTTTAATTAGAAACTAACTAGCTCAACTGCATGGGCCGTGGCTTTCATTTAATTAAACACAGCAACCTAGGGATTGTTTTTTTGTTTATTAAGACCTCTACAAACAAGACCATCATTATTTTTTCTGCTGACAGATTATATTACTGGCCTGATGATTGTAAACAAAAACAAAGCAATATGAGTTGACAATATTTTGAGTCTAAAATTAGCTGCAGATGAACATAAGAGTAAATATACATAACATAGCTATGTAAAATGCTAACATCACTCTACTTATTAATAATATCATGCTTTGGTAAACAGCTGCTGATGTCATTATAGACAAGTGAAATGTAAGGCCTTTTTACTCGGTTGTCATGACCTTCCTGACAAGACTTCCTGGTTTGAGCCCAACCAGCACGCATTCTCAGCAGGCAGAGAGTTATGATTGGCCAAGGACCAGCCCAAGCATCCTATCACAACCCCTAAGGGCAACGTGTCTCAGGCATACCCTATAAGATCCAACTTCATAAAGACAAGGCTTACACAACAGCATGTTCCTGCCTGCAGCACGCAGGTGATTTACAGGTAGTACAGGAGAGGGTGACCTCTCTGATAACCACCAGCAGGGACTCTAATGTTCTCACAGTTCTGTTCTGTACACTATAGCGTGTGGTCCCATGCAGGCCAGCCTCACAGTAGCCTGGACAAAGAGGACAGAGAGAGGACAGAGAGGAAGAGAAAGAAAGTCAGAGCGAAAGGGAGAAAGAGAGTATGTTGAGTCCTTGGGCTTCCTTATGTCAAACCCGAGAGTAAAATACATGTAAGCAGCTGACTTCCAATGATCGGCTGTTACCACAACTTATCTGTTTTATCTTCTGTTAACTCAAATCACATGTAGAAGGGTTTTCCAATCGCATTATCAAACACATTATCAATCCCTTGATGACCTTCTTTTGGTCTTGGATGGAAAGTTTGTATTTTTTTATTAGTCCATAATGTAGCTGTAATTAGAGTATTTACAGTGATAATATGGGTCATCCAAAAAAGTGCTTGTATAGGTCATTTATAGGCAGGTAGATAAACAGCATTTGGAAACACCATTGATACCGTATGAGAGGGTGTTTTGTTTCACTTTCATTCCTCTAGTCCAGCCGAATGCTAACACTCTTTGTGTAGGTACAGTAGCAGGGGTTGGAACCGGTCAAGGAACAGAACTGAGGAGTGGAAACAGAACCGGGAACGAAAGTTCTCTCTGGTGTTCCGGAACAGAACCATTATTTTAAATTCTTGAGAACCAGTTTCTAATGCCTCTGTTGATTTCATGTGTTAAAAAAATGAATGAAAATTAACTATATAAACCGTTACTTTTTTTTGGTTTGAACCGGTTCAGAACTTTATTATAAAAATAGTGGTTCTGTTTGGAATGATTGGAAAATAATTTTGGTAGACACTGGTTAGCCAAACCGACCCTCCACTCTTTATGAACCCAGACCACGGAGGGTTTGTAATGAGCCATACCAAAGGGTCGAGTGGTTTAACACTCCTAGACTAATTGGATGATTCATGTAGGCCCCATCGAAGGGAGGGATAGAGCAAGAGCCAGAGGGCGGGAGAACGACCCTGCTATTCCCACTTAGCTAAACAATACCCACTCTTCCTCCAGGGGCAGCGGGTTTGACCCAGCCCAGCTGGGAGAAAGTCATCCTGGGTACCAGCCTGAGGATGCTGCCTTGTCCCCATCCACCCCTCTGGAGCTCATTAGCCAGTCTGAGGGTGTCTGGTTGGGGATCGATGGGGGTGAAGGGCTGGACCCCCCCCCCCCTGTAGTGACAGTCAGATTTATGCCCTATAAAACTCTCCATTAGGGGCCTGGCTGGCATTTTAAGGCCCTTCAAAGAGGCAGTGGGATGAAACAGTATCATGCCATCTACACTAATCAGCATACTGAAATGGAACACCACCCTTTTATGTGTTGAGAAATATGTTTAGGGATTGAGAGAGGGGGGAGAATTATGGTTATACTTTATTTTCTGTCATACCCAAACCAGCAGAACACTGCTTTTGTTCCGGTTTTAAGGCAGTTGCTTTTCATGATTAATTAATGGGACTTCTAAGGATACTACTGTAAGTGATGCCCACCAAGGTGTAAAACACAATAACACGGCAAAATGGAAATCAGTATGGGAGAGGACATGGGTTCAGAACAAATGTAACAGAAAACATCATGATCATGGTGTTAAAAATAGTATAATATCTGATTCTGCCTCAGCCAGCCTCCTCTCAGCCAGCCTCCTCTCAGCCAGCCTCCTCTCAGCCAGCCTAAGCTCTACTGAAGTCCCTGCTTCTGATTCCTCTGCATTGTCTTAATTAGTGCTGTAAGAGTCATTGTCCTGTACGCACCTCCCTCCTCTTCCTCCCAGTTTAAAACTCATCAACATGCTGCAGCTTACTCAACACATACCTCTTTCTCTGTCTAAATCTCACTATCTAATCTAAATCTGTTCTCAACACACACACGCTCGCCTTCCTTTCTACCATCGTCCTCTCAGCCTAAATGTCTATTTTCATGGCAAACACACCCGCTGCAGTCTGTTCAACATAAACCCGCTGCAGTCTGTTCAACATAAACCCGCTGCAGTCTGTTCAACATAAACCCGCTGCAGTCTGTTCAACATAAACCCGCTGCAGTCTGTTCAACATAAACCCGCTGCAGTCTGTTCAACATAAACCCGCTGCAGTCTGCTCAACATAAACCCGCTGCAGTCTGCTCAACATAAACACTGCTGCAGTCTGTTCAACATAAACCCGCTGCAGTCTGTTCAACATAAACCCGCTGCAGTCTGTTCAACATAAACCCGCTGCAGTCTGCTCAACATAAACACTGCTGCAGTCTGTTCAACATAAACACGCTGCAGTCTGTTCAACATAAACCCGCTGCAGTCTGTTCAACATAAACCCGCTGCAGTCTGTTCAACATAAACCCGCTGCAGTCTGTTCAACATAAACCCGCTGCAGTCTGTTCAACATAAACCCGCTGCAGTCTGTTCAACATAAACACTGCTGCAGTCTGTTCAACATAAACACTGCTGCAGTCTGTTCAACATAAACACTGCTGCAGTCTGTTCAACATAAACACTGCTGCAGTCTGTTCAACATAAACACGCTGCAGTCTATTCAACATAAACACTGCTGCAGTCTGTTCAACATAAACCCGCTGCAGTCTGTTCAACATAAACCCGCTGCAGTCTGTTCAACATAAACCCGCTGCAGTCTGTTCAACATAAACCCGCTGCAGTCTGTTCAACATAAACCCGCTGCAGTCTGTTCAACATAAACCCGCTGCAGTCTGTTCAACATAAACCCGCTGCAGTCTGTTCAACATAAACACTGCTGCAGTCTGTTCAACATAAACACTGCTGCAGTCTGTTCAACATAAACACTGCTGCAGTCTGTTCAACATAAACACTGCTGCAGTCTGTTCAACATAAACACGCTGCAGTCTATTCAACATAAACACTGCTGCAGTCTGTTCAACATAAACCCGCTGCAGTCTGTTCAACATAAACACTGCTGCAGTCTGTTCAACAAAACTCTGTTCAACTCTCTCTCTCTTTTCTTCCTCTCCCTCTTCCACACCCACTCTCTCCTTTCTTCCTCTCCCACACCTACTCTCTCTTTCCTTCCTCTTCCTCTCCCACACCTACTCTCTTTTTCCTTCCTCTTCCTCTTCCACACCCACTCTCTCTTTCCTTCCTCTTCCACACCCACTCTCTCTTTCCTTCCTCTTCCACACCCACTCTCTCTTTCCTTCCTCTTCCACACCCACTCTCTCTTTCCTTCCTCTTCCACACCCACTCTCTCTTTCCTTCCTCTTCCACACCCACTCTCTCTTTCCTTCCTCTTCCACACCCACTCTCTCTTTCCTTCCTCTTCCACACCCACTCTCTCTTTCCTTCCTCTCCCACACCCACTCTCTCTTTCCTTCCTCTCCCACACCCACTCTCTCTTTCCTTCCTCTCCCACACCCACTCTCTCTTTCCTTCCTCTTCCACACCCACTCTCTCCTTCCTCTCCCTCTTCCACACCCACTCTCTCTTTCCTTCCTCTCCCACACCCACTCTCTCTTTCCTTCCTCTCCCTCTTCCACACCCACTCTCTCTTTCCTTCCTCTCCCACACCCACTCTCTCTTTCCTTCCTCTCCCTCTTCCACACCCACTCTCTCTTTCCTTCCTCTCCCACACCCACTCTCTCTTTCCTTCCTCTCCCTCTTAGCACCCTTTAACAGCATGAGAGTGGTATTAGTGGAAATGTCAGGGATACTATAATCCCTCCAGTTCAATGCCTGATTCTCTGTGCTGCTGTAGGATGAATATGGTGGATGATTCATGTAGTCCCCATCGAGGGAGGGTTTGGATCCAGCCCAGACAGAGTTCATTCATAGACCTGACGTTTACTCAGACTCAACCATCAAAGACTCACTTAACATGAATGAATGAGACCTCATAGCTGTGTGAAAGTATGCTTCTATGGGAGGATGTGTATGTGAGAGAGAGACGAGAGGTGAACATGAAAGTACATGATCAAGTGTGTGAAAATATGTGCAAGTGTGAGAGTAGGCATGTGTGTGTGAAGGTGTGTACTATACTGTGATTATGAGAGAGGTACAGAGAGTCAATATGGCTCTGTGTGTAAACTGAGTATCAGTGTATATAGAAAACTAACATTGTGAGTGTGCAGCACTGAGTTGAACAAACCAATTGTCTATGTCATTTAAATAGAAGAAGCAAAACAGCCCAAACAGATAAGACTGTCCTCTCTCCCAGATTCCCAGATCAGGCCTGAAGTGCGAGAGGACAGCCAGGGCTGTGGATAGGTCTGGGATCAGCTGAGATCAATGGGGGTAAAGCTGGGGGGATTTCTGTCTGTAATCCAGGTCTGGAGTGTCAGGAGAGACAAGCAGAAAGATAGACCTGTCAACTCCAGCCACCAGCAGCAGGAGGGTCTTTATTGACCTGTCTATAGATCTGGTATTCCCAATAAGCTGCTCAGGGTTCATTATATTGCTTCCACATTTTGCCAGAGAAGCGCAATCTATTGAAGTGATTTCATTAAATGTAAATGTGCTGTCCCGCCCTTCATCTATTCTGACTGAAGTGGATTTAACAAGTCACATCAATAAGGGATCACAGCTTTCACCTGGATTCACCTGGTCAGTCTGTCATGGAAAGAGCATACTGTTTTGTACTCAGTGTATGACGCAGTATAGTGGCTAATAGATACCAGCACACTGATATCAAACTGCCATACATTAACTGCCTCTGTAAAATATATGTGCTGCACATCTACACAGGGGATAAAAACAGTATTTACTAAAAAATAACCTCTCTTTCTCCTTCCTCCCACGCATGAGTCCTGACCTAGAACCTGAAGCTAAGGTCTACGTGCGTGCGTGCGTGCGTGCGTGCGTGCGTGCGTGTTCCCCAGACAGAGGAGTCAGTCAAACTTGAAAGCGTAGTAAACTGGAACATGCTTCTCCTCAACGTGTCATTGAGATGACAGTAATTGCCCTGTTTATTTAGTAAGGAACGGATCAGTAATTAGTCTCTCCCCGGGTTATCATGTACCCTGCTGAGAGGATTGTGGGTCATAATTAAGCTCTCCCAACAACACTCTGGCCTTAGATAAGTGTCTCAGGGTAATGTCTCTACAGGACAGCAGAGGGAGCAGTCTCAGTCTTTCAGCTACACCAAAACTCCTCTGATTACCTTAACAGATCAGCAACCACACAGACAGAGGTATATCACCATTCAGCTTCACTGGCTGTACACTGAGGAGAGAGCTTGGAAAGAGCAGAGCGGTAGATGTGGAAGGAGGATGAGAGGGTGAGAAAGTGAAAAGGGGGTGGGGAGGGGTGTAGGGGAGTAACGGTCAAGGCTGTGAATTCACTTTACTGTAGCATCTCACACATACACAGTACTCAGGGCAATGAGACAGTTACTGCGGTTCCTCACTAACAGCACATTATACAAGTAAATGATCTCCTCTACCTAAATCTTTCATTTCTATACCAGCGTCATCTAATAACATCAGCACAGAGCATGAAGGCTTTAGCTGGAGTAACAGGACCAGTTAGAGGTGTATATTTCACCACAGTGCGTAGAAGTACAGAGAGAAAGGGATGAAAACAAACACACAGGAAAGAGAGAGTAAAAAGATGAACACAATGACAGAGGGACAACCATGACTTAGCGGATCAAGAGAAAGAAAGAAAGAAGGAAAGAAGGAAAAAGGGGACCTTTTGTCTGAGGAGCTTGCTGCGTACGCGACCCCATAGCTTGGCCCCGGTGTTGGTGTGCCTCTTGATGGCTGAGGGGGTTTGAGGCTGCTGAAGCTGCTGCTGAAGCTGCTGCTGGTTGTTCTGCTTGTGATCCTCCACACAGCACTGCTGCTCCAGCCGCTCACACACGGTGTTCAGGTTCACATCTGACACCAGGATTTCCGTCATCCTACCTGAGGCGTCTTGCCCACAGGGTTATAATATGAACTAACTAGCAACAAAATCCCCAAGGTAGCCGCTGTCCAGAATAACCTTACGTCAAAGATCAACACTAAATACCAAGGTTGGGATTCTCTTTTAAATGTGGAGAGACTAGAAAAGTCTCTCTCGGTTGATGTTCATTTGGAAATGAAGATGAATAAAATAAAGGTGAAAATTGAAGATAAGGCAGATAAGGAAGGCACAAGGTTTGAGAGGCAGCTTCAGTCTGTGAGAACAGAGAATCCTGATCCTGACATGGTTTTCATTCTTCTAAAGCCGGAGAATTCCACACTGGTTCCTCTCTGGGATGTCAAGCTAATTCCACACTGTGCTGCTGCCAGCATCTCCACAGCTCACAATCTGATTTCCAGTAATGCAAGCAGAGAGAGGGAGAGGTGGAGCGAGAGAGAGAGAGAGAGGGGGGGAAGCAGAGAGACCGGGAGGGAGGGTGATGCAAGAGGAGGAGGGGGAGTGAATGAGCTGCTGCCGTTACCACCCGTTTCTATTTCTTCAGATGTGAGAACACACCTCCAAATAACAGAGAGAAGGAGAGCGAGAGAGATGCCAAGCCCTGCTCTGTGCCTTTCCTCATAGCCTTCATGCTAATTGGTAACCAATTGAGGAAGTGCGTAAAAAAGGAATAAGGAATGTGAAGAAGAGAAGGAAAGAGAAGAGGGAGATGTGACCTTTAACAGGGTGATTTAGATCCCATCAGAACCGACCACATTTCCACAACATATAACAGAACCTCAAAAGAACAAACTCTCCACAAATCAGAGTTTAACAACGGTGGGGGAAAAAAGAGGCTAAATCATTTTATCACCAAACACGGACACCTTCTCGTGTCGTGACAAGAAGCACGTTTTTGTACTCTAAACCTTCCACCCCCTCGCTCCCACTCTCTCCTCACCCTTTTTCTCTTCCCCTTTCTGTCCTTCTCTCTCTCCCTCTGTTGTCTGTTCGCAAGCGCGCGCCTGTTGCCATGCGTTTTCTCTAGATGACTTCTCCTCCACGCTTCCACACTCCACTGAGTCCTCCGTCCATTATGTGTGTGTGTGTGTCTGTTCGCGAGCATGCGCATGCATATCTGTGTGCTTGTGTGTTATGTCTGTGTGGGCTTCCACACCCACTACTCCAACCACTCTCCCCTGCCTCCCCACTCCCCCGCTCTCTCCCCAGCCCAGAGGTCCATAGGGACAGACGCAGGACTAATTGACCCCCAGCATTTCCACTACGCTGGTTAACCCCTTACATACCACCTCCCTCAGCCGTCCATCCACACACACATCAGGACATCACTCATATCTATCCACCCTCTCTGGAGACCACTAGAGTGAATCAGTCTCCTCTCAGACACCACACTCCAAAAAGCAAGTTCTGCAGCCTCTAGTTTTGTCTTGTCTTGATCATTGTCCAGCCATGTGGTCAAGTGCTGCAAAGAAAGACCTAGTTAAGCTGCAGCTGGCCAAGAACAGAGCAACACATCTTGCTCTTCATTGTAATCAGAGAGCTAATATAAATACTAAGCATGCCAGTCTCTCTTAGCTAAGAGTTGAGACTGACTGCATCACTTCTTTTTATAAGAAACATTGTGTTACATTTCAAATTGTTTGCATAGTGAACTTACACACAGCTCTGACCCCCCCCCCCCCCCCCACCAGACTTGCCACCAGGGATCTTTTCACAGTCCCCAAATCCAGAACAAATTCAAGAAGACGTCCAGTATTATATAGAGCCATTATTGCATGGAACTCCCTTCATCTCATGTTGTTGAAATGAACAACAAACCTGTTTTAAAAAAATAGATAAAGTAACATCTCACAGTACAACACCTCTCCCCTATTTGACCTAGATATTGTGTGTATGTATTGATATGTAGTTCTGTTCTTGTTTATTAATGTTCTGTATTATGTCATGTTTCATGTCCTGTGTTGGACCCCAGGAAGTAGCTGCTGCTTTCGCAACAGCTAATGGGGATCCTAATAAAATAGCAAATACCAAGTAGTAGGGAATAGTACATTGTATAATGGGTGTATCAATCTGGGAAGGGATGTCCAAGCCATGCTTGTCATATTCCATCTTGGTTCATGTTTATTCTCCATTAATATCTGAGGGAGAAAAGGAAAAAGACAGAAGGCTGCATTACACTCAGACAGACTGTCTCCTCTCCTGAACAGTAGCTATGATTCAGTCTATGGTCAGACAGACTCCCTACCTGCTCTGAGGTAGACTGAACATCTGTCATTCTGCCCCTGAACAAGGTAGTTAACCCACTGTTCCTAAGAATTTGTTCTTAACTGACTTTCCTAGTTAAATAAAGGTAAAAACATTCAATCAAAAATAAGAGTAGGGGTGTTAACCCCGGTGTCCTGGCTAAATTCCCAATCTGGCCCTCATACCATCATGGCCACCTAATCATCCCCAGCTTCCAATTGGCTCATTCATCCCTCTCCCCTGTAACGATTCCCCAGGTCGCTGCTGTAAATGAGAATATGTTCTCAGTCAACTTACCTGGTAAAATAAAAAAATAAAAACACTTGAGATATGAGACAGTTAGCACCCTTAACTGTGAGTGTGTGTTAGGTCTATCTGTGCTAAGGGTGAATGTGGTTGTCAGTCACTGGCTGTCTGCCGCTTTCAATCAGGAGGTTGACCGTAGTGGTAAGAACTCAGCCATGCAGGGTATTTTTTTAACTCAGGATTGTAAGCATGAGACATGTACACAGTATTGTGTGTCACATCTGGGAAACTGCTTTTGTTTTTAATGATAAATGGAGTCTGAGTCACTCATGTTTGGGGGGCAGACAACTATGGCACAGCACTGCAAGTAGCAGAGAAACAACTCCTCAGCGACATTGCTAGCTAGTAATGTAAGGTTTCACTGTATATTCAGTTAAAACAATTCACTGAATCATTCACCACATTCAGAATGTATAGGCACAGAGATAAAAAACAAATGGGTATGACCTGAATTCAACATTGTTGCAATTAACCACTTCCGCCTACTGTGAATTAATGGCAATGGGCCTGTTGGGGCTAGGGGGCAGTATTTGCACGGCTGGATAAAAAACGTACCCGATTTAAACTGGTTACTACTCTTGCCCAGAAACGAGAATATGTATATAATTAGTAGATTTGGATAGAAAACACTCTAAAGTTTATAAAACTGTTTGAATGGTGTCTGTGAGTATAACAGAACTCATATGGCAGGCCAAAACCTGAGAAGATTCTATACAGGAAGTGCCCTGTCTGACAATTTGTTCTCCTTCATTGGCATCTCTATCAAAAATACAGCATCTCTGCTGTAACGTGACATTTTCTAAGGCTTCCATTGGCTCTCAGAAGGCGCCAGAAAGTGTAATGATGTCTCTCCAGTCTCTGGGCGAAAAAACAGCAGGAGTTTTTGTGAGTGGTCCGGCTGAGAACAGTGACACTGGAGATGCGCGTTCATGTGAATTCTCCATGTTTTTCTTTCTCTTTGAACGAATACAACGTCGCCCGGTTGGAATATTATCGCTATTTTACGAGAACAATCGCATAAACATTTATTTAAACAGCGTTTGACATGCTTCGAAGTACGGTAATGGAATATTTTGAATTTGTTTGTCACGAAATGCACTCGCACGTCACCCTTCGGATAGTTACCTGAACGCATGAACAAAACGGAGCTATTTCAATATAACTATGGATTATTTTGAACCAAAACAACATTTGTTGTTGAAGTAGAAGTCCTGGGAGTGCATTCTGACGAAGAACAGCAAAGGTAATCCAATTTTTCTTATAGTAAATCAGAGTTTGGTGAGGACCAAACTTGGTGGGTGTCAAATTAGCTAGCCGTGATGGCCGGGCTATCTACTCAGAATATTGCAAAATGTGCTTTAGCCAAAAAGCTATTTTAAAATCTGACACCGCGATTGCATAAAGGAGTTCTGTATCTATAATTCTTAAAATAATTGTTATGTATTTTGTGAACATTAATCGTGAGTAATTAAGTAAATTCACCGGAAGTTTGCGGTGGGTATGCTAGTTCTGAACATCACATGCTAATGTAAAAAGCTGTTTTTTTGATAATATGAACTTGATTGAACAAAACATGCATGTATTGTATAACATAATGTCCTAGGAGTGTCATCTGATGAAGATCATCAAAGGTTAGTGCTGCATTTAGCTGTGGTTTTGGTTTTTGTGACATATAGGCTTGCTTTGAAAAGTGATTATTTTTGGCAGGGTACTCTCCTGACATAATCTAATGTTTTGCTTTCGCTGTAAAGCCTTTTTGAAATCGGACAGTGTGGTTAGATTAACGAGAGTCTTGTCTTTAAAATGGTGTAAAATAGTCATATGTTTGAGAAATTGAAGTTATAGCATTTATGAGGTATTTGTATTTCGCGCCACGCGATTCCACTGGCTGTTGACTAGGGTGGGACGCAAGCGTCCCACCTTGCCCAGGGAGGTTAAAAATATTTGCCGGTTCTAGCAGGAAGTCTCCACTTCAGTCTACTGGAACAATCCGCTCCCATTAGACCCCATCTATACTGGGAATCATACTGTGAGGCGCATTGGAGTCAACTGGCTGTTACTGTTCCACAGCTTCTCTTTCAACTGTCTCCTCTTTCCACCTTAAAGCCTGATCATCCTGACAACAACAACAAAAGGCAACACATCAGCACCTTGCCTTCCCAGCTTCTTTTTGGGTGATGTCTAGTTAGTCGTTAAACACTGTCGTCTCTCTTTGTTCTCTGAGTCTTCAATGGGATGTCATGATTCAGAGCTGAGATCATCTTTGAATTCATTAAACAAATACAAATACAAATCATACATGCATACATACATACATACATACATATACATATATATATATATATATATATATATATATATATATATATATATAGGGATTTTCCTCCACTCTTTCTTTCTAGTTTTTCTGTTTTAAGGTCTGGGGTTTAGACTACATACAACAGGATAATATAATACATTTGCGGGCCTGTCAGATGGTTTGTCAATCTATGTCGGTGTTTGACAGTGTTGCCTTCCACCAGACAGCTCTAGTACAGGGCACAGTGGTTGAGGGGAAAGCAGAGCGCTTCATCAACGTTGCAGCAACGCTCTCTCTTGAAGATGGACAGTTCAGATAGAGTCCATCACACACACGCACCTAGCACATATAAAAAGAAAATCGCTCAACCGCACACAAACACTCCAACCTTCCGAAATCCAGTCCACTACAAACACACCCCCTCTACGGCATTTCTTCATGCCTTATTTATAGAGTTAATGACATGTCTACACAAGGCATGCTCACCCAGAGTAGTATTCACACAGCTCATCACTCAGACCACAGCTTGTTTTCCTATATACCAGCTACACTCAAAGCCTCCCTTTTTTTCATAAATGACATACAGTGCCTTCGGAAAGTATTCAGACCCCTTGACCTTTTCCACATTATGTTACAGCTTTATTCTAAAATGGAGTAAATACATTTTCCTCAGCAATCTATACACAATACACCATAATGACAAAGCAAAAAACAGAAATACCTTATTTACATAAGTATTCAGAACCTTTGTTATGAGACTCGAAATTGAGCTCAGGTGCATCCTGTTTCCATTGATCATCCTTGAGATGATTCTACAACTTAATTCGAGCTCAAGAGTTCCTCTGTGGAGATGGGAGAACCTTCCAGAAGGACAACCATCTCTGCAGCACTCCACCAAGCAGGCCTTTATGGTAGAGTGGCCAGACGGAGTCCACTCCTCAGTAAAAGGCATATGACAGCACACTTGGAGTTTGCCAAAAGGCATCTAACGACTCTCAGACCATGAGAAACAAGATTCTCTGGTCTGATGAAACCAAGATTTAACTCTTTGGCCTGAATGCCAAGTGTCACGTCTGGAGGAAACCTGGCACCATCCCTACAGTGAAGCATGGTGGTGGCAGCCTCATGCTGTGGGGATGTACAGAGATCCTTGATGAAGACCTGCTCCAGAGCGCTCAGGACCTCAGACTGGGGGCGAAGGTTCACCTACCAACAGGACAACGACCCTGAGCAAACAGCCAAGACAATGCAAAATGGCTTCTGGACAAGTCTCTGAATGTCCTTGAGTGGCCCAGCCAGAGCTCGGACTTGAACCCGATCGCACATCTCTGGAGAGACCTGAAAATAGCTGTGTGCAACGCTCCCCATACAAACTGACAGAGCTTGAGAGGATCTGCAGAGAAGAATGGGAGAAACTCCCCAAATACATGTGTTCCAAGCTTGTAGTGTCATACCCAAGAAGACTCGATGCTGTAATCGCTGCCAAAGGTGCTTCAACAAAGTACTGAGTAAAGGGTCTGAATACTTATGTAAATGTGATAGATTTTTATTTTTGTATTTTTTATAAAATTAGCAAACATTTCTAAAAACCTGTTTTTGATTTGTCATTACAGGGTATTGTGTGTAGATTGATGAGTAAAAAAATCTATTTAATACATTTTAGAATAAGGCTGTAATTACATTTTTGGGGAAAAAGTCAAGGGGTGTGAATACTTTCCGAAAGCACAGTAAAGGCAGCATAATATAGGACAGGGCTATACAATAATGTTTGACAATGCTGCAGAATGTGGGATATATTCTGAGACCCTTGCTTTGGCAGCAACACACACGTTTGTGGGTGCGCGCACACACACCATAATGTTGTCAGGTCTTGGAATGTGTAGAGCTTGACTGGGAAAGAAAGAGGGAGAACATGACCATGGCTAAGAGCCTGACTTAGTTCTGACATCATCATCAGGCCTGTGTCTTAATTATAGATGACCATGGTCGTACAGTTAGTTAGCCTCACAGCCACAGACCTCTATAAAGACTGCTCCATTATATAGCAGCTCCATACGAGACAGACAGGACTGAAGTGGTTCCTGGTACTGGTCTGCATCACAAATGGCACCCTATTCCCGATGTAGTGCACTACTTTTGACAAGGACCCATAGGGCTCTGGTCAAAAGTAGTGTACTGTGTTGGGAATAGGGTGCCATTTGGGACGCAGACCTGGACTGGTTTCATCCCCACTACACAGTCAATCTAGGACAGCCCGCCCGCCAGCCTGCCTGCCTGCCTGCCTGCCTGCCTGGGATACATCACGGTGCACTTGACTTTCACAGCTCTATTCCCAAACGTATTTGAAGTAGCCTTAAAGAACCCTGGCTTCAAATAGGAAAAGCCTGTGTGAGCCAGTTGCTAATTAGCCACTAGGGTTGTTTTGTGCATTAGCAGGTAATCACCCATTCATTCCATTGGCAAGTACAGCTTGGATTCCAATATGAAGAATCTCATTCTAGAGTGTAGCCAAACTAGTAGAGGTTTTGTTATGGAACTGTATTTTCCTCATAGAGGTTTTGTTATGGAACTGTATTTTCCTCATAGAGAGGTTTTGTTATGGAACTGTATTTTCCTCAGAGAGGTTTTGTTATGGAACTGTATTTTCCTCATAGAGAGGTTTTGTTATGGAACTGTATTTTCCTCTAGAGAGGTTTTGTTATGGAACTGTATTTTCCTCATAGAGAGGTTTTGTTATGGAACTGTATTTTCCTCATGGAGAGGTTTTGTTATGGAACTGTATTTTCCTCATGGAGAGGTTTTGTTATGGAACTGTATTTTCCTCATGGAGAGGTTTTGTTATGGAACTGTATTTTCCTCATAGAGAGGTTTTGTTATGGAACTGTATTTTCCTCAGAGAGGTTTTGTTATGGAACTGTATTTTCCTCAGAGAGGTTTTGTTATGGAACTGTATTTTCCTCATGGAGAGGTTTTGTTATGGAACTGTATTTTCCTCAGAGAGGTTTTGTTATGGAACTGTATTTTCCTCATAGAGAGGTTTTGTTATGGAACTGTATTTTCCTCAGAGAGGTTTTGTTATGGAACTGTATTTTCCTCAGAGAGGTTTTGTTATGGAACTGTATTTTCCTCATGGAGAGGTTTTGTTATGGAAATGTATTTTCCTCAGAGAGGTTTTGTTATGGAAATGTATTTTCCTCATAGAGAGGTTTTGTTATGGAACTGTATTTTCCTCATAGAGAGGTTTTGTTATGGAACTGTATTTTCCTCATGGAGAGGTTTTGTTATGGAACTGTATTTTCCTCAGAGAGGTTTTGTTATGGAACTGTATTTTCCTCATGGAGAGGTTTTGTTATGGAACTGTATTTTCCTCAGAGAGGTTTTGTTATGGAACTGTATTTTCCTCATAGAGAGGTTTTGTTATGGAACTGTATTTTCCTCAGAGAGGTTTTGTTATGGAACTGTATTTTCCTCATGGAGAGGTTTTGTTATGGAAGTGTATTTTCCTCAGAGAGGTTTTGTTATGGAAGTGTATTTTCCTCATAGAGAGGTTTTGTTATGGAACTGTATTTTCCTCATAGAGAGGTTTTGTTATGGAACTGTATTTTCCTCATGGAGAGGTTTTGTTATGGAACTGTATTTTCCTCATGGAGAGGTTTTGTTATGGAAATGTATTTTCCTCATAGAGAGGTTTTGTTATGGAACTGTATTTTCCTCATGGAGAGGTTTTGTTATGGAACTGTATTTTCCTCAGAGAGGTTTTGTTATGGAACTGTATTTTCCTCAGAGAGGTTTTGTTATGGAACTGTATTTTCCTCATAGAGAGGTTTTGTTATGGAACTGTATTTTCCTCATAGAGAGGTTTTGTTATGGAACTGTATTTTCCTCAGAGAGGTTTTGTTATGGAACTGTATTTTCCTCAGAGAGGTTTTGTTATGGAAGTGTATTTTCCTCATGGAGAGGTTTTGTTATGGAAGTGTATTTTCCTCAGAGAGGTTTTGTTATGGAAGTGTATTTTCCTCATAGAGAGTTTTTGTTATGGAAATGTATTTTCCTCATAGAGAGTTTTTGTTATGGAAATGTATTTTCCTCATGGAGAGGTTTTGTTATGGAAATGTATTTTCCTCATGGAGAGGTTTTGTTATGGAAATGTATTTTCCTCATAGAGAGGTTTTGTTATGGAAATGTATTTTCCTCATGGAGAGGTTTTGTTATGGAACTGTATTTTCCTCAGAGAGGTTTTGTTATGGAACTGTATTTTCCTCAGAGAGGTTTTGTTATGGAACTGTATTTTCCTCATAGAGAGGTTTTGTTATGGAACTGTATTTTCCTCATAGAGAGGTTTTGTTATGGAACTGTATTTTCCTCAGAGAGGTTTTGTTATGGAACTGTATTTTCCTCATAGAGAGGTTTTGTTATGGAACTGTATTTTCCTCATGGAGAGGTTTTGTTATGGAACTGTATTTTCCTCAGAGAGGTTTTGTTATGGAAATGTATTTTCCTCATGGAGAGGTTTTGTTATGGAACTGTATTTTCCTCAGAGAGGTTTTGTTATGGAAATGTATTTTCCTCATAGAGAGGTTTTGTTATGGAACTATATTTTCCTCATGGAGAGGTTTTGTTATGGAACTATATTTTCCTCATGGAGAGGTTTTGTTATGGAAATGTATTTTCCTCATAGAGAGGTTTTGTTATGGAACTGTATTTTCCTCATAGAGAGGTTTTGTTATGGAACTGTATTTTCCTCAGAGAGGTTTTGTTATGGAACTATATTTTCCTCATGGAGAGGTTTTGTTATGGAAATGTATTTTCCTCATAGAGAGGTTTTGTTATGGAACTATATTTTCCTCATGGAGAGGTTTTGTTATGGAACTGTATTTTCCTCATAGAGAGGTTTTGTTATGGAAATGTATTTTCCTCATAGAGAGGTTTTGTTATGGAACTGTATTTTCCTCAGAGAGGTTTTGTTATGGAACTATATTTTCCTCATGGAGAGGTTTTGTTATGGAAATGTATTTTCCTCATAGAGAGGTTTTGTTATGGAACTATATTTTCCTCATGGAGAGGTTTTGTTATGGAACTGTATTTTCCTCATAGAGAGGTTTTGTTATGGAACTGTATTTTCCTCATAGAGAGGTTTTGTTATGGAACTGTATTTTCCTCATGGAGAGGTTTTGTTATGGAACTGTATTTTCCTCAGAGAGGTTTTGTTATGGAACTGTATTTTCCTCATAGAGAGGTTTTGTTATGGAACTGTATTTTCCTCATAGAGAGGTTTTGTTATGGAACTGTATTTTCCTCAGAGAGGTTTTGTTATGGAACTGTATTTTCCTCAGAGAGGTTTTGTTATGGAAATGTATTTTCCTCATAGAGAGGTTTTGTTATGGAACTGTATTTTCCTCATAGAGAGGTTTTGTTATGGAAATGTATTTTCCTCATAGAGAGCTTTTGTTATGGAACTGTATTTTCCTCAGAGAGGTTTTGTTATGGAACTGTATTTTCCTCATAGAGAGGTTTTGTTATGGAACTGTATTTTCCTCATGGAGAGGTTTTGTTATGGAAATGTATTTTCCTCATGGAGAGGTTTTGTTATGGAACTGTATTTTCCTCAGAGAGGTTTTGTTATGGAACTGTATTTTCCTCAGAGAGGTTTTGTTATGGAACTGTATTTTCCTCATAGAGAGGTTTTGTTATGGAAGCTGTATTTTCCTCATAGAGAGGTTTTGTTATGGAACTGTATTTTCCTCAGAGAGGTTTTGTTATGGAACTGTATTTTCCTCATAGAGAGGTTTTGTTATGGAACTATATTTTCCTCATGGAGAGGTTTTGTTATGGAACTGTATTTTCCTCATAGAGAGGTTTTGTTATGGAACTGTATTTTCCTCATAGAGAGGTTTTGTTATGGAACTGTATTTTCCTCATAGAGAGGTTTTGTTATGGAACTGTATTTTCCTCATAGAGAGGTTTTGTTATGGAACTGTATTTTCCTCATAGAGAGGTTTTGTTATGGAACTGTATTTTCCTCATAGAGAGGTTTTGTTATGGAACTGTATTTTCCTCAGAGAGGTTTTGTTATGGAAATGTATTTTCCTCATGGAGAGGTTTTGTTATGGAAATGTATTTTCCTCATAGAGAGGTTTTGTTATGGAACTGTATTTTCCTCATAGAGAGGTTTTGTTATGGAACTGTATTTTCCTCAGAGAGGTTTTGTTATGGAACTGTATTTTCCTCATAGAGAGGTTTTGTTATGGAACTGTATTTTCCTCATGGAGAGGTTTTGTTATGGAACTGTATTTTCCTCATGGAGAGGTTTTGTTATGGAACTGTATTTTCCTCAGAGAGGTTTTGTTATGGAACTGTATTTTCCTCATAGAGAGGTTTTGTTATGGAACTGTATTTTCCTCATAGAGAGGTTTTGTTATGGAACTGTATTTTCCTCAGAGAGGTTTTGTTATGGAACTGTATTTTCCTCATGGAGAGGTTTTGTTATGGAACTGTATTTTCCTCAGGAGAGGTTTTGTTATGGAACTGTATTTTCCTCATAGAGAGGTTTTGTTATGGAACTGTATTTTCCTCATAGAGAGGTTTTGTTATGGAACTGTATTTTCCTCATGGAGAGGTTTTGTTATGGAAATGTATTTTCCTCATAGAGAGGTTTTGTTATGGAACTGTATTTTCCTCATAGAGAGGTTTTGTTATGGAAATGTATTTTCCTCATGGAGAGGTTTTGTTATGGAACTGTATTTTCCTCATAGAGAGGTTTTGTTATGGAACTGTATTTTCCTCAGAGAGGTTTTGTTATGGAAATGTATTTTCCTCATGGAGAGGTTTTGTTATGGAACTGTATTTTCCTCATAGAGAGGTTTTGTTATGGAACTGTATTTTCCTCAGAGAGGTTTTGTTATGGAAATGTATTTTCCTCAGAGAGGTTTTGTTATGGAACTGTATTTTCCTCATAGAGAGGTTTTGTTATGGAACTGTATTTTCCTCAGAGAGGTTTTGTTATGTGACTGTATTTTCCTCAGAGAGGTTTTGTTATGGAAATGTATTTTCCTCATGGAGAGGTTTTGAGCTGGTGATACTTGGATGGATGGCTACAGGATGGATGGCTACAGGATGCCAGCGCGTGACTGGGATATCATGATGGATATGGTCTATTGTTCACAAACAGCATGTCTCTATGGTGGTGATACACTGTTCCTTTTATGTTCATGACGAGGACCTTGAACTGATACCACCTGGTAACATGAACCGACACACACTTTTACTACAACCGCGCATGTGTAGCGTACACGCATGTGTGGGTAAAAAGTACAGCTCAAACCATCCTAGAGAACGATATGTTAGTTAGTGCATCCATCACAGACACAGCAGGACATTCTCTTTAACCAGATAATGAAATAAATGTGATGTGAGAACACAGGATTATAACACATGATGAAATCTAATGAAAGTGGCGATGCTTTGGGGTTATTAAGATTCCTCATAAAAAATGACAAACTAGAGTGGATTCATCTATGGGTCATTGTGTGTGTGTGTGTGTGTGTGTGTGTGTGTGTGTGATGACGGCGGAGCTAGGGGGCTGTGACAGAGGCTTGTGATTGGTCGTTGTGACAGCTGGCCGATACAGATAGCCATAAGCCATATCCTGAGTGGATAATTTGATCAGCTTTAATACACCACCACCATGGCCAACCACCTCTAGAAATATCACTGCTAAATTGCCCCATCTTCCCTCCTCCTTTCCTGTACACAGGAGGGGGTGGTAGTGACCGCTGTGATGCTCAGAATCACAATGGAATGAGAGATGGGGGTTGAGAAGAGGGGAGAGGGTAAGGGATGTACAGTCAGGTCCTGAATTATTGGCACCCTTGATAAAGCTGAGCAAAAAAGACTGTATAAAATAAATAACACAAATACTGAGCTATACTGTATGATCATAATGTTTGAAGATATTATTTTATACTAATAAAAAATACAAAAAAGATAAGGGTCAGAATTATTGCCATCCCTGTTTTTAATACTCCAGCACCCTTCCCTTGCGATGATAACAACACTGAGCATTTTTCTAAAATGTTTTATGAGGTTGGAGAACACATTGGGAGAGTTCTCAGAACATTCATCTGTACAGAATCTTTCCAGATCCTTGATATCCTTCATGTGTTCTTATGGCTACATGGACAATCTGAGTTGACCTTTACATTTTAGTCCTATTTATCTCCATTCACACTCACAGGCCCCTACATACCACGCACACTGACACTCCAACACACATATAAACACTCAATCCATTATTTGCTCACACACACACACATACATTTATACTGACTCTACACCCACTCAGATTCAATCATCATACACGCTGCTGCTACTCTGTTTATCATATATCCTGATGCCTAGTCACCTTACCCCTACACATTTCTACCTCTATCGCTCCAGTATCCCTGCACATTGTAAATATGGTACAGGAACTGACCATGTATATAGCATGCTTACTTTGTGTTCTTCTTATTTCTATTTCTCGTGTGTTTTTGTTTTACCTTATTTTAGTACTACATTGATATTGATTACTGCATTGATGGGTTTGGAGTTTGCAAGAAAGGCATTTCACTGTACTTGTGCATGTGACAAAACTTTAAACTGAACTGGGTCTATAATTCAAACCACAGGTTTTAAATGCGTTTCAAGTCTGGAGACAGATGGCCATGGCATAATGTTGATTTTGTGGTCAATGTACCATTTCTTTGTGGATTTTGATTAGTGTTCCAGGTTGTCTTGCTGGAAGATCCAATTGCGGCAACTTGTGGCCAGGTGTCCTGGCAGAGGCAACCAGGTTTTTGGTTAAAATGTCCAGGCACTTGGTAAAGTTCATGATGCCATTGACCTTAACGGGCCCCAGGACCAGTGGAAACAAAACAGCCCCATAACATCAAAGATCCACCACCATATTTTACCGTAGCTATGAGGTACTTTTCTGCATATGATTCTGTTTTCAACGCCGAACCACTGGTGCGTGGCGAAAGAGCTCCGTTTTCATCTTTATCAAGGGTGCCAATAATGATGGACCTTACTGTATTGTGTGTGTACATGCTTGTGTATGTGGTCTTTCATGTGTGGGGAGCCCAGGGTGAGAGGCGGGTTTCTCTGGCTAAGCCCTCCTGGTTCATGTGAGTGGTCCGGGGGCAGAACTCAGATTATACACTATCATCACTACAGACTGAGAACAGAAGGAGACAAGGAGCCATCATTAGCATAGAGTATTCACTGTGTTGCCTGCGGATTGAGGGAGGTGAGGAAGAGAGTGATGGAAGGAATGGAGTTAGGAATATGGAGCGGTGTCGGGAGTTGCGTCCTGTGTAGGTTCACAATCCTGACCGATCACCCCCTAGGGGGCTCACCTTCAACCATGCCGTTGTCATGGAGAAGATATTTGCAGTACTGTACGTACAGGGCTCTCTAAGATCAATATGCTGCTTCTGTATCAAAATGCCACGAGGGCCAAAGGGGGAGAGACAGTCAGAGTGATGCAAGACCTGAGCGAGAGGCAGTAACGAGGAATAGTACCTTGCTAACTATCTCTGGCTGACAAGAATCCTGCATATACAGCACTACTGTAGTGTAGCTGGTTCTCCCTCACCCAGCAGAGAGATGGCTGAACAGCATAATAAACATGGCACCATCTTTAATTTATAGGATGTGCCGGTGATGGTGCCTGTTGTGGCTGTTCTCTAATCTCCAGGAAAGGCAGTGTGGCTGAGGGATGATGTGGACTCTCCATATGCTGGTTACAGAGGTAAAAGGGGGAGGTGGTGTTGGCTACAAAGGGGGAGGTGGCGTTGGCTACAAAGGGGGAGGTGGCGTTGGCTACAAAGGGGGAGGTGGCGTTGGCTACAGAGGGGGAGGTGGCGCTGGCTACAGAGGGGGAGGTGGTGTTGGCTACAGAGGGGGAGGTGGTGCTGGTTACAGAGGGGGAGGTGGTGCTGGTTACAGAGGGGGAGGTGGTGCTGGCTACAGAGGGGGAGGTGGTGCTGGCTACAGAGGGGGAGGTGCTGCTGGCTACAGAGGGGGAGGTGCTGCTGGCTACAGAGGGGGAGGTGCTGCTGGCTACAGAGGGGGAGGTGCTGCTGGCTACAGAGGGGGAGGTGCTGCTGGCTACAGAGGGGGTGGTGCTGCTGGCTACAGAGGGGGAGGTGGTGCTGGCTACAGAGGGGGAGGTGGTGTTGGCTACAGAGGTAAAGGGGGAGGTGGTGCTGGCTACAGAGGTAAAAGGGGAGGTGGCACTTGCCCTAGACAGGGATTGGTTGGTGGACCTACATTCCACTGCCCCCTGGGTGCACCGGTGTAGTAGCAGCAGGTCTGTGAGTGACAGATGCATCCCCGCAGAGCCCCGCACCCCTGCGCAGACACACTATACATACACGCGTCATACACACACTGTTTCAATCAAATACCGCTGACCTGTAAAAGGCTCCATACTTTGAGCAACCCAGTAACCCCACCCCCTGCCTCCAGCAGGAGAATCCACAGGAAACCAGCCAGCAGTGGGTGAGGGTGGGTGTTCAGTCACGCACAGTTAAAGTGGAGTCCATACTGTGTTCAGCACCTCATTATGTATACATACGGTACTTGCATATGGTTACTCACATACCAGGCAGGGAACATGGAGGGGATCAGGAAGGATATTGAATAGAAACCTGAGAGAAGCTAGTCTCCATTTTTGGGTAAGATTTGATGTTCGGTCTTCAGGGGTTTTAGTAGAGGTTAAAAATGTAGAACTCCTAGTTAAAAGTCTACCTGTAGTAGAACAGTCCAAACGGTAAGGCTATTTCAGAATCCACAACTAGAATGTCCAAAAATATAAAAGAACTGAGCTACAGGCCAATCTGAGATAAAAGTGACCATGCCAAACTTCTACAAATATATTAACATCATGTGTTTGTGAATACATTCCTGCTGCTGTCCTTTGTAATAGAACCATTGAGTCTGTGGTAGTACATCAGATATGAAGCAGACAGGACCTGTGTTTTCTCACCTACTTCTGAGATGGAGAGGATCTCAGTGGACTTCCACACCTTTAAATAATTCAGTCATTTTAGCCAGCCAGCCAGCCAGCCAGCCAGCCAGCCAGCCAGCCAGCCAGCCAGCAGGGTAAATACATATGTGTTGGACCTCAGCTGCAGCCCAACTAGCACAGGGACCTGGAGAGGTGATGGTGTGAGGGAGAAGGAGGGAGGGAGGAAAGGAATGCCTCAATGGAGGAATGAGGTTCTACTGAACCTCTAAGAGGAGAACGAGGTCACAAATAGGTCTCCATTCAACTCAAGGTCACGGAGAAGCTCAAAACATCATCATCGTTAGCAATGTCCACCACCTTTAAACAATCATAAAAAGGTCTGTCCCCCTTCACAAGCCATCAGTTCCAGGCTGAGCGTGGAATGAAACCCATCTATTAACAGGTGAGACTACCAGAAGAACATCAACAGACAGTCCTAACACAGCTCTCCTGATGTAGCCAAAGGAGATTGTTACACAGGACCAAACAGGAGGACAAAACAACCCTCCTTAGGCTGATGTGTAGCGCCAAACTGAGGCGGACACACTATAAAGTTCTCTCTTTATTTCTGTCTCTCTCTCCCTCTTTGTCACCCTCTTTCTCTCCCTCCCGCCCTCTCACTAACAGATTAAGAAGTAGCATGAAAAATAACAAGGCTGTGGTTCTCAGTTAATCAATACTTAGTAGCTAACGGCAGAATTAGTGAAGCAGCCTGAACCATAATGGCTTCCATATGATGCTGAGCAGCACAGCAGCAGTCCTGGTGGCCTTGGTTCTGTGGGTCTGTAGTGCTGTCTATCCTGACCTGGCCTCTCAGAGTTGTTCTTCCAGCATAAACACAGGTCAGGTTACCAGTGTTGGGAGAGGCCAGATGTTGGCAGCACGCTGTATGATAATCATGCTGCTGAAATAGCATGTTGTTCACTTCATAAAAACAGCTGAATACTGCAGAGAACCTTAAAGACATTGGAACTAATGTTCCAAAATAGTCATTCAATACTTTTTAGCAGACTACATTACACTTCCTGTCAACAAACCATAAGATAAAATCACATTTGTGATTGTGAGCATAAAACTGGGATGTCTTCCTTTCCCTCTCCTTCCTCCTATTCACAGTGAGCCCTGGCCTTTCTCTAGCCCTACCATCATCTCCCCTGCCAGTCTCATGGTCAGAGTCCTGCTGCAGTTCTATCTACTCTACATCTATACTCCATGCATGGATGCCCTCTCTCTCTGGTCCGTAGGGTGTTTGTTGTGTGGTCTACTCTCTCTCTCTGGTCCGTAGGGTGTTTGTTGTGTGGTCTACTCTCTCTCTCTGGTCCGTAGGGTGTTTGTTGTGTGGTCTACTCTCTCTCTCTGGTCCGTAGGGTGTTTGTTGTGTGGTCTACTCTCTCTCTCTCTGGTCCGTAGGGTGTTTGTTGTGTGGTCTACTCTCTCTCTCTCTCTGGTCCGTAGGGTGTTTGTTGTGTGGTCTACTCTCTCTCTCTGGTCCGTAGGGTGTTTGTTGTGTGGTCTACTCTCTCTCTCTCTCTGGTCCGTAGGGTGTTTGTTGTGTGGTCTACTCTCTCTCTCTGGTCCGTAGGGTGTTTGTTGTGTGGTCTACTCTCTCTCTCTGGTCCGTAGGGTGTTTGTTGTGTGGTCTACTCTCTCTCTCTGGTCCGTAGGGTGTTTGTTGTGTGGTCTACTCTCTCTCTCTCTCTCTCTGGTCCGTAGGGTGTTTGTTGTGTGGTCTACTCTCTCTCTCTCTCTGGTCCGTAGGGTGTTTGTTGTGTGGTCTACTCTCTCTCTCTCTCTGGTCCGTAGGGTGTTTGTTGTGTGGTCTACTCTCTCTCTCTCTGGTCCGTAGGGTGTTTGTTGTGTGGTCTACTCTCTCTCTCTCTCTGGTCCGTAGGGTGTTTGTTGTGTGGTCTACTCTCTCTCTCTCTGGTCCGTAGGGTGTTTGTTGTGTGGTCTACTCTCTCTCTCTCTGGTCCGTAGGGTGTTTGTTGTGTGGTCTACCCTCTCTCTCTCTCTCTGGTCCGTAGGGTGTTTGTTGTGTGGTCTACTCTCTCTCTCTGGTCCGTAGGGTGTTTGTTGTGTGGTCTTCTCTCTCTCTCTCTCTCTGGTCCGTAGGGTGTTTGTTGTGTGGTCTACCCTCTCTCTCTCTCTCTGGTCCGTAGGGTGTTTGTTGTGTGGTCTACTCTCTCTCTCTGGTCCGTAGGGTGTTTGTTGTGTGGTCTACTCTCTCTCTCTGGTCCGTAGGGTGTTTGTTGTGTGGTCTACTCTCTCTCTCTGGTCCGTAGGGTGTTTGTTGTGTGGTCTACTCTCTCTCTCTGGTCCGTAGGGTGTTTGTTGTGTGGTCTACTCTCTCTCTCTGGTCCGTAGGGTGTTTGTTGTGTGGTCTACTCTCTCTCTCTGGTCCGTAGGGTGTTTGTTGTGTGGTCTACTCTCTCTCTCTGGTCCGTAGGGTGTTTGTTGTGTGGTCTACTCTCTCTCTCTGGTCCGTAGGGTGTTTGTTGTGTGGTCTACTCTCTCTCTGGTCCGTAGGGTGTTTGTTGTGTGGTCTACTCTCTCTCTCTCTCTCTCTGGTCCGTAGGGTGTTTGTTGTGTGGTCTACTCTCTCTCTCTGGTCCGTAGGGTGTTTGTTGTGTGGTCTACCCTCTCTCTCTCTCTGGTCCGTAGGGTGTTTGTTGTGTGGTCTACTCTCTCTCTCTGGTCCGTAGGGTGTTTGTTGTGTGGTCTACTCTCTCTCTCTGGTCCGTAGGGTATTTGTTGTGTGGTCTACTCTCTCTCTCTGGTCCGTAGGGTGTTTGTTGTGTGGTCTACTCTCTCTCTCTCTCTGGTCCGTAGGGTGTTTGTTGTGTGGTCTACTCTCTCTCTCTCTCTGGTCCGTAGGGTGTTTGTTGTGTGGTCTACTCTCTCTCTCTCTGGTCCGTAGGGTGTTTGTTGTGTGGTCTACTCTCTCTCTCTGGTCCGTAGGGTGTTTGTTGTGTGGTCTACTCTCTCTCTCTGGTCCGTAGGGTGTTTGTTGTGTGGTCTACTCTCTCTCTCTGGTCCGTAGGGTGTTTGTTGTGTGGTCTACTCTCTCTCTCCCTCTCTGGTCCGTAGGGTGTTTGTTGTGTGGTCTACTCTCTCTCTCTCTGGTCCGTAGGGTGTTTGTTGTGTGGTCTACTCTCTCTCTCTCTGGTCCGTAGGGTGTTTGTTGTGTGGTCTACTCTCTCTCTCTGGTCCGTAGGGTGTTTGTTGTGTGGTCTACTCTCTCTCTCTGGTCCGTAGGGTGTTTGTTGTGTGGTCTACCCTCTCTCTCTCTCTGGTCCGTAGGGTGTTTGTTGTGTGGTCTACTCTCTCTCTCTGGTCCGTAGGGTGTTTGTTGTGTGGTCTACTCTCTCTCTCTGGTCCGTAGGGTATTTGTTGTGTGGTCTACTCTCTCTCTCTGGTCCGTAGGGTGTTTGTTGTGTGGTCTACTCTCTCTCTCTCTCTGGTCCGTAGGGTGTTTGTTGTGTGGTCTACTCTCTCTCTCTCTCTCGGTCCGTAGGGTGTTTGTTGTGTGGTCTACTCTCTCTCTCTCTGGTCCGTAGGGTGTTTGTTGTGTGGTCTACTCTCTCTCTCTGGTCCGTAGGGTGTTTGTTGTGTGGTCTACTCTCTCTCTCTGGTCCGTAGGGTGTTTGTTGTGTGGTCTACTCTCTCTCTCTGGTCCGTAGGGTGTTTGTTGTGTGGTCTACTCTCTCTCTCTCTCTGGTCCGTAGGGTGTTTGTTGTGTGGTCTACTCTCTCTCTCTCTCTTGGTCCGTAGGGTGTTTGTTGTGTGGTCTACTCTCTCTCTCTCTCTGGTCCGTAGGGTGTTTGTTGTGTGGTCTACTCTCTCTCTCTCTCTGGTCCGTAGGGTGTTTGTTGTGTGGTCTACTCTCTCTCTCTCTGGTCCGTAGGGTGTTTGTTGTGTGGTCTACTCTCTCTCTTACCACAGTCCTCAAAAACTCCATCTATTATACAACACTACATCATTCAACGTTCTCCGTGTTTCTGAAATAGATATTATTACTGTGACTGCGCCCCCACACCCACTCAGCTCTTTGAAGTTAGCAGGTACCCACTCTAGCCATACAAACAGGATCACCTTGTTCCTGCCAGGTTATATTCAGACTAATTCAGCACGTCAACAAGAGAAGGTGCTTGAAGCAGGGAGATGGAGAACCATAGTGAGTGTCTGAAAGAGGCACTCCGAAGGAAGAGGAAAGTCCATGCTTTTTGGATAACGTCAAAACAATATTTTTTTACATGTTAACCTGTCTGGGCTAGGGGTCAGTATTTTCACGGCCGGATAAAAAACGTACCCGATTTAAACTGGTTACTACTCTTTCCCAGAAACGAGTATATGCGTATTATTAGTAGATTTGGATAGAAAACACTGAAGTTTCTAAAACTGTTTGAATGGTGTCTGAGTATAACAGAACTCATATGGCAGGCAAAAACCTGAGAAAATTCCAAGCAGGAAGTGGCCTGTCTGAGAAATTGTAGTTCTTTCTAGTCCCTTTCGAAACTACAGTATCTCTGAGGTTACGTTGCACTTTCTAAGGCTTCCATTGGCTCTCTAAAGCCTTCAGAAAGCGGATTGAGGCGTCTCCTGTCTCTGGGCAGAGTATACTAGCACAGTTTGTCAGTGGTCTGCCTAGTGACAAAGAGATTGGAGATGCGCGGTCCCGCAACCATGCTGTTTTTTCTTTTTCTCTTTGAATGAATACACTATTGTCCGGTTGGAATATTAACGCTATTTTACGAGAAAAATACCATAAAAATGTATTTTAAACAGCGTTTGACATGCTTCTAAGTACGGTAAAGGAACATTTTGAAAAAAAATTGTCTCGAACAAAACAGAGGTATTTGGACATAACTATGGATTATTTGGAACAAAAACAACATTTCTTGTGGAAGGAGCAGTCCTGGGAGTGCATTCTGACGAAGACCAGCAAAGGTAATACAATTTTTCTAATAGTAATTCTGAGTTTAGTGAGCCCCGAAGTTGGCCGGTGTCAAAATAGCTAGCCGTGATGGCTGAGCTATGTACTCAGAATATTGCATAATGTGCTTTCGCCGAAAAGCTATTTTAAAATCTGACATAGCGATTGCATAAAGGAGTTCTGTATCTATAATTCTTAAAATAATTGTTATGTATTTTGTCAACGTTTATGGTGAGTAATTTAGTAAATTCACCGGACGTTTTGGGTGGGAATGCATGTTCTGAACATCACATGCCAATGTAGAAAGCTGTTTTTGGATATAAATATGAACTTGATTGAACAAAACATGCATGTATTGTATAACATAATGTCCTAGGAGTGTCATCTGATGAAGATCATCAAAGGTTAGTGCTTCATTTAGCTGTGTTTTGGGTTTATGTGACATATATGCTTGCTTGGAAAATGGCTGTGTGATTATTTGTGGCTATGTACTCTCCTAACATAATCTAATGTTTTGCTTTTGCTGTAAAGCCTTTTTGAAATCGGACAATGTGGTTAGATTAACGAGAGTCTTGTCTCTAAAATGGTGTAAAATAGTCATATGTTTGAAAATTTTAATTATTGCATTTTTGAGGTATTTGTATTTTGCGCCACGCTCTTCCACTGGCTGTTGAATAGAGTGGGACGGTGACGTGCCACCTAGCCCATAGAAGTTAAACCTGTAGTGCAGTTGTACATTGTTTGTGGCACCAATTACAAAATCATTTTATTCCCAAGCCACCCCCTGTAACTGGACTTACATTTACATTTTACATTTAGTCATTTAGCAGACGCTCTTATCTTTAAATGACTCCCCTCTGGGTGCAGGTATAGGACACCCCCCGGCAGGAAAAACACAACAAGACCATCATTTGTGCCAGGTGTGATATCCCTCCTAAACAGCTGGGATTAATGTTCCTATCCACCCAGTAAGGCCAGCAGGCTGGTCTTCTTTCATCGGTATATACTATATGTTACTGCTATGAATTTTGCATTGTCAATTTGTTGTCTATAGCATTTATATGGTACTTAAAATGTGTACATGTTACTGTAACAACATTTCCCCACGGGGACAGTAAAGACAGTAAAAGTAAAAAAGAACAGTGTCTGTGTGGTGCAGCCATGCTCACCATAGAGACCAGTCAGCTGCTTCTACACCACAGCCTTAGCCAAACACACTCACTATATACCCAGTGCCATAGAGACCTGGAAACATAGTTTGTTAAAGGAAAGGCATGCTGCACCCGCGACCCTTTGTTCTCCATGTCAGAAGACGGGGCTGCAAGAATGATCGTTACCTTCCCATACTTCATCTCTCAGAGGACTGACAGGTGAAACAGCCTGGGAGGGTCCTGGAGGGTTAGGGATATTTCAACCCCAGATGAAAACAATTACATCAGGCAGCCAGGCTAATGTCTAGCGGCAGAGGGGCCCAATTGGGAGGCCCCGTTTGGGAATCCAGGAAGTCAAGAGAAATGGCTACCCATCATTCACAGCAGTGCGGTTGTGAAAGGGGCAAAAACAATATGACTTAGCCCTCATTAACCATCATGGTGTTTATGACATCTCAATCTGTTGCAGCAACACATTTCTCATAGGAAGGAATGCCTGGCTTTACTGTAGACAAACTATCATCAGACTGGGGTATTAGCCAGATGAATGACTGTAGTTACTGGAAACATGAATATCAGTCATTAAGTATAGAGAGAGAGGCGGAGCTGTAGTGAACACAATACAATACAAATCTTGAAGCTGAAATCATTGGGAACTCTTGCGACATGATATTAATACCACAAAATCACATTTAGAAAATCTGCCGATTTATATCACATATTCAAAAACAAGGGAGAGGTTTCCTGGCTGCAGTCATTGTAGTGCTGAGCGATCAGTGCTGTTTGAGGTTGGTTCGGTTTAGGTTACATTATTCAAAAAATAATAACCGCTTTGGTTTTTGATCATTTCTTTAGACATTAAATTGAGTGGGCTGAATGCTGTAACACAGAATAAAACATTAAATTCACTATGCATTGAGTGGGCTGAATGCTGTAACACAGAATAAAACAATCAAAGTCCCATGATGGTAGTGACTGTCCATTACTGCTTATCACTTATTGACCATCATTTATTCACATTACTTTAATCAAATATTACATCTGTTTTATGACTTTATTATTTCATTCCAAGTCATCATCTCATCTCTATAGAGCTGCTGCCAATGCGGTCTGACAAAATCACTATTTTAGTAGTTCTTAAAAGTAAATAAGACATACTTTTATTACAGCTGAATACCCACTATCAATCATTTAGATCATGTAATTTAAGGTAGAGATACGTCACGAAGCAACTGCTTTCTATGCCTCTCGATCACAAGGTCCCCCCGCTGTCTCCGCGCCCACAGACTGGACAAGTAGGCCCACAATTGATTATTGTCATTATAGTTAATTACCACATTTTCTGTGCTAAACTATGTTGACTATTGTCCTGTTAGAAACTACAACCCTCTACAACGTCGCACAGTTCGGGCTGGATCTGATGGGTCTCTACAGAAACTGTACATTGAGCTTTGATAAAATATATATATATATCTTTTTTAAATCTAATTTAAATAATCAAACTGACATCTGTCAATTAGATGTATAAAAACCAAAAAATAACAGAAATGTTGGTTAATCACACTAATTGAATAGAAAAAGCAAAACCAACATCATGATCAACAGCAGTATACCACAGCTGTGAGAGAGGCCAAGCAGGTATTCAGTCCATCTACAAAGGCAGAGCAGACCCTCGTGGCTGTGAGAGAGGCCAAGCAGGTATTCAGTCCATCTACAAAGGCAGAGCAGACCCTCGTGGCTGTGAGAGAGGCCAAGCAGGTATTCAGTCCATCTACAAAGGCAGAGCAGACCCTCGTGGCTGTGAGAGAGGCCAAGCAGGTATTCAGTCCATCTACAAAGGCAGAGCAGACCCTCGTGGCTGTGAGAGAGGCCAAGCAGGTATTCAGTCCATCTACAAAGGCAGAGCAGACCCTCGTGGCTGTGAGAGAGGCCAAGCAGGTATTCAGTCCATCTACAAAGGCAGAGCAGACCCTCGTGGCTGTGAGAGAGGCCAAGCAGGTATTCAGTCCATCTACAAAGGCAGAGCAGACCCTCGTGGCTGTGAGAGAGGCCAAGCAGGTATTCAGTCCATCTACAAAGGCAGAGCAGACCCTCGTGGCTGTGAGAGAGGCCAAGCAGGTATTCAGTCCATCTACAAAGGCAGAGCAGACCCTCGTGGCTGTGAGAGAGGCCAAGCAGGTATTCAGTCCATCTACAAAGGCAGAGCAGACCCTCGTGGCTGTGAGAGAGGCCAAGCAGGTATTCAGTCCATCTACAAAGGCAGAGCAGACCCTCGTGGCTGTGAGAGAGGCCAAGCAGGTATTCAGTCCATCTACAAAGGCAGAGCAGACCCTCGTGGCTGTGAGAGAGGCCAAGCAGGTATTCAGTCCATCTACAAAGGCAGAGCAGACCCTCGTGGCTGTGAGAGAGGCCAAGCAGGTATTCAGTCCATCTACAAAGGCAGAGCAGACCCTCGTGGCTGTGAGAGAGGCCAAGCAGGTATTCAGTCCATCTACAAAGGCAGAGCAGACCCTCGTGGCTGTGAGAGAGGCCAAGCAGGTATTCAGTCCATCTACAAAGGCAGAGCAGACCCTCGTGGCTGTGAGAGAGGCCAAGCAGGTATTCAGTCCATCTACAAAGGCAGAGCAGACCCTCGTGGCTGTGAGAGAGGCCAAGCAGGTATTCAGTCCATCTACAAAGGCAGAGCAGACCCTCGTGGCTGTGAGAGAGGCCAAGCAGGTATTCAGTCCATCTACAAAGGCAGAGCAGACCCTCGTGGCTGTGAGAGAGGCCAAGCAGGTATTCAGTCCATCTACAAAGGCAGAGCAGACCCTCGTGGCTGTGAGAGAGGCCAAGCAGGTATTCAGTCCATCTACAAAGGCAGAGCAGACCCTCGTGGCTGTGAGAGAGGCCAAGCAGGTATTCAGTCCATCTACAAAGGCAGAGCAGACCCTCGTGGCTGTGAGAGAGGCCAAGCAGGTATTCAGTCCATCTACAAAGGCAGAGCAGACCCTCGTGGCTGTGAGAGAAGCCAAGCAGGTATTCAGTCCATCTACAAAGGCAGAGCAGACCCTCGTGGCTGGATGGCCATGGACACAGATGAGTCCATCAGTGATTACTGTGGTAAGACCCCCCCCCCCCCCCCCCACACACACACACACACACACTTCAAAAACAAGATGAATAAACTTGCACATGGCTTATGGAAAGGCCAGTCACTAGCTGATAACACCACCCCTCCTCCTCCAAGCCTGCAGTAACCAACTGATCCCTTCATGTATTATGTATAGACAGGCTTATCACATTGTCAGCTCTCTGCCTGCCCAGCCAGCGCTCTGCCTCTCCACCCTCATCAGGCCAGTGGAGGGGAATGAACACTGAAAGGTCAGCAGAGACCGGAGTCTACGAGGAGGAGAGAGCCACAACCGTCCGCACGGCAGGAACACACAGCACAGCAAGCACACAGCATCCAGTCAAGAGCCTTGCATATTCTTCCCGGTTCCTAGACCTCCACACCAAGTCTTAAGGGGAAGGAACGGTACAGTGCTGATAGATTGAGCATCAATGTGGTAGTGTACAGGTATGTAAATGTGAAAGGTTATGAAATAGTGAAGTGATACTGTGCATTTGCTTTTTAAGGTTAAAAAGGAAGAGGGTTTAAGTTCTCAGTTCAATATTGGCACAATATTGGTTTATAATAGCAGAGAGCATTTTCAGTTTTCATCCAGATTTGACCATTTGATCCCCTTCAATAAAGTTAGCTGTCACTTCTGTGTTTTCCGGATGTAGGATGCTGTATTCAGAACAGACCTGTCTGGATCATGATCCACTGGGCTTATCCACTAAATCACAACCCCTCCACTATGATTCACAGCAACTATTTGACATATTGAATGGACAATAATGTTTTTGTAATTCTAACTATTAAAGCCCCTTTTAAAAACATCCCTCCTGTTTACTGCTCAGGTCAGGGGTCAGAGATCATGGGTTATAGTCCAGCTCCTACAGGCCACATCAGTTATTTGAAGAGCTGGACACAGTTTTAAACTTCTTTCAAGCCTTAGGAGGATTTCTCCAATTATTATGTGGGTTTGCTTTGACACGACAAACCATTTCAGAGGCCTGCTGTGCTGCTCACCCATACGAGACTGACTGTCAGAAAACATCAGTGTGTGTGTGTGTGTGTAGCACATGAGTGAGTGTGTGAGCATGAGTTCGAAACAGCAATGCCGTGACCGCTGTGAGTAAGGCTGTTCTTGTCCTGAGTCTGTACTGCTGGGGGCTGTCTGTTTGACTCATACTGAAACACTGTTCTAACCATTACATTCAAGACTACAGTAGGTAGTGTCCTGCATAACTATCCTAGTGGAGGATGGACCTTGTATCATAGGGATGGGATGACTATGCAGGGTGGAGTCAAGCAGGCAGACAGGCAGGCAGACAGGCAGGCAGACAGGCAGGCAGACAGTCAGGCAGACAGGCAGGCAGACAGGCAGGCAGACAGGCAGGCAGACAGTCAGGCAGACAGGCAGGCAGCAGGCAGGCAGACAGTCAGGCAGACAGTCAGGCAGACAGTCAGGCAGGCAGTCAGGCAGGCAGACAGTCAGGCAGACAGTCAGGCAGACAGTCAGGCAGACAGGCAGTCAGGCAGTCAGGCAGGCAGACAGCAGGCAGACAGGCAGGCAGACAGTCAGGCAGACAGGCAGGCAGACAGGCAGGCAGACAGCGTCAGGCAGACAGTCAGGCAGACAGGCAGGCAGGCAGACAGGCAGGCAGACAGGCAGACAGGCAGACAGGCAGGCAGACAGGCAGGCAGGCAGGCAGGCAGACAGGCAGACAGGCGGCAGACAGACAGACAGACAGACAGACAGAGACAGGCAGACAGGCAGACAGTCAGGCAGGCAGACAGGCAGACAGGCAGGCAGGCAGGCAGGCAGGCAGGGGCTCTGCTACTTCAGACAATGTTCTGTTTGTTGTCAGTCTGCTGTGGGACGTCCTTGACCAAACAAACCCACATTACACTGCAGTGACACAAGGTGGCCAGACACCACACAGCAGAGAGAGGGGTGACACAAGGTGGCCAGACACCACACAGCAGAGAGAGGGGTGACACAAGGTGGCCAGACACCACACAGCAGAGAGAGGGGTGACACAAGGTGGCCAGACACCACACAGCAGAGAGAGGGGTGACACAAGGTGGCCAGACACCACACAGCAGAGAGAGGGGTGACACAAGGTGGCCAGACACCACACAGCAGAGAGAGGGGTGACACAAGGTGGCCAGACACCACACAGCAGAGAGAGGGGTGACACAAGGTGGCCAGACACCACACAGCAGAGAGAGGGGTGACACAAGGTGGCCAGACACCACACAGCAGAGAGAGGGGTGACACAAGGTGGACAGACGACCACACAGCAGAGAGAGGGGTGACACAAGGTGGCCAGACACCACACAGCAGAGAGAGGGGTGACACAAGGTGGCCAGACGACACACAGCAGAGAGAGGGGTGACACAAGGTGGCCAGACACCACACAGCAGAGAGAGGGGTGACACAAGGTGGCCAGACGACACACAGCAGAGAGAGGGGTGACACAAGGTGGCCAGACACCACACAGCAGAGAGAGGGGTGACACAAGGTGGCCAGACACCACACAGCAGAGAGAGGGGTGACACAAGGTGGCCAGACACCACACAGCCTAGAGCAGAGAGAGGGGGGAGGAGAGAGCAACAGAGAGACAGAAAAGGAAAGAGTGAGCGAGAGAGAGAGAGAATCAGTTATAGAACCCATTACCCTTTATGGTTGTGAGGTCTGGGGTCTGCTCACCAACCAAGAATTCACAAAATGGGACAAACACCAAATTGAGACTCTACATGCAGAATTCTGCAAAAATATCCCCCGTGTACAACGTAAAACACCAAATAATGCATGCAGAGCAGAATTAGGCTGATACCGGCTAATTGTCAAAATCCAGAAAAGAGCCGTTAAATTCTACAACAGGTGGAATTCTGCAAAAGGAAGCAACGTAAAACGTCAGAATACCTGACCACTGTGACTGACCCAAACATAAGGAAAGCTTTGACTATGTACAGACTCAGTGAGCATAGCCTTGCTATTGAGAAAGGCCACCGTAGTCAGACCTGGCTCTCAAGAGAAGACGGGCTATGTGCACACTGCCCACAAAATTAGGTGGAAACTGAGCTGCACTTCCTAACTTCCTGCCAAATGTATGACCATATTAGAGACACATATTTCCCTCAGATTACACAGATCCACAAAGAATGAAAACAAACCCCATTTTGATAAACTCCCATATCAACAGGGTGAAATACCACAGTTTGCCATCACAGCAGCAAGATTTGGGACCTTGTTGCCACAAGAAAAGGGCAACCAGTGAAGAACAAACACCATTGTAAATACAACCCATATTTATGTTTATTTTCCCTTTTGTACTTTCACTATTTGCACATCGTTACAACACTGTATATAGACATAATGACATTTGAAATGTCTTTATTCTTTTGGAACTTCTGAGTGTAATGTTTACTGTTCATTTGTATTGTTTATTTCACTTTAGTTTATTATCTACTTCACTTGCTGTGTAATTGTTTTAACCCTGATTGGACCCCAGGAAGAGTAGCTGCTGCAGCAGCTAATGGGGATCCTAATAAATACAACATCCAAAAAACACCCTTGGAGTTTAGTGACAAAAACATTCAAGGCAATCTCCCCAACCATTTAAAGCGATACTGCGAGATTTGGATATTTAGGTTATTTTTCTACTTACAGTACCCAGAGTCAGACGAAGTCATGGATACCATTGTTATGTCTCTGCATGCAGTTTGGAGATGACTGAAGGCAGCGTCATTGAGACAGATAAAATGCTGCGATCTCTAACGGGACAGAGAATGAGGAAGTGGATAGAATCTCGTTTCTTATGATTAGCAGTAAAATTAACGAACGTATAAAATATAAATTGCTATGTATAGCTTTGTAAGATTATAAATGACCAACCACCCAGCCTTGGCGTCGTTCGGTCTATTTCCTGCTTTGAGAGGAGCTGGATACTGTACTTTCATCAATTGCGCTAAGATAACGATATGCTAACTTCAATCATCTCCAAACTGCATGCAGTTTATCTGACTGTGGTAAGTAGAAAAATGACCTAAATCTCAAAATATCACAGTATCCCTTTAGGGAGATAGATGTGAGTAAGAGATCACTGACAGTCAGAATATCCATTAAAAACAAACATTCTTTCTCACGTGAACTATCAAAACATGTCCACATAGTTTGACATCTCAGTAAATGGAAAAGAGAAGCAGTTGAAAAGGCCTTATCTTGGTGGATGAAGAAGTGTTTGGCTGACAAAAGTGGCAGGAGAAGGAAGGGAGTGAATTCAAATGTATCACTGACATTTTCATTCTGGCTCTCCTCTCGACTCGGGCCGTTCGTTCGTTCAAAGCGAAAACACTGACAATGGAAAGAATCTGTCTAGAAAATGACAAAGATACAAACTTCATGAATGAGAGATGTAACCTTTCCATTCCAAATCAGTGTGTGTGTGTGTGTGTGTGTGTGTGTGTGTGTGTGTGTGTGTGTGTGTGTGTGTGTGTGGGTCAACAAAACAGCTCATAAGAATGAACATTTCATTCCTAACACAGACAAACTCATTAGTTTGTGTATGTGATGAGAAAGCTCAGGATGATAACCAACAGGCTGCAGAGATGCTGTCATCTGAATGGTGGAGGGAGGACACTCTACCATGAGCAAAGGTCTGCTACAGATGTGACCTCTCCTCTTTCCTTCAGGCTTCTTCTTCTTTGGACTTTATATGGTGGTTGGCTACCAACTTTACGGTGCATTACCACAGATGAGCTGAGTGTGGACCTCAGTTAATCTTTCAATCACCCACGTGGGTATATGCTCCTAAAACCCAACGAGGAGATGGCACGTGGGTATATGCTCCTAAAACCCAACGAGGAGATGGCACGTGGGTATATGCTCCTAAAACCCAACGAGGAGATGGCACGTGGGTATATGCTCCTAAAACCCAACGAGGAGATGGCACGTGGGTATATGCTCCTAAAACCCAACGAGGAGATGGCACGTGGGTATATGCTCCTAAAACCCAACGAGGAGATGGCACGTGGGTATATGCTCCTAAAACCCAACGAGGAGATGGCACGTGGGTATATGCTCCTAAAAACCAACGAGGAGATGGCACGTGGGTATATGCTCCTAAAAACCAACGAGGAGATGGCACGTGGGTATATGCTCCTAAAAACCAACGAGGAGATGGCACGTGGGTATATGCTCCTAAAACCCAACGAGGAGATGGCACGTGGGTATATGCTCCTAAAAACCAATGAGGAGATGGCACGTGGGTATATGCTCCTAAAAACCAATGAGGAGATGGGAGAGGCAGGACTTGCAGCAGGTTGAGAATCACAAATAGAACCAAGTTCTATTTTAGCGCCTGGCCACGCAGACCCTCGCGAGCAGTGTGGGTGCAATGACTGAATAACATGCATGTGTACATTTATTTTGCAACACTCGCACACACGACGCAAGCGGTGTGGTCAGCATGTAAGCCAATAGGGTTCTATGATAGAGTGTCTATGTTTGCATCGGGCTCACAGCGTGTGAGATGTGTGAGGTGGGCAGAGTGTATGGAGGGCAATGTGAGGCTATAGGCAGCGTCTGGCCAGCGTGAGGGGTGAACCTCAGGCAGTAGAAGTTAGTCCTCTGTTAGCCCTGGTCTGGTCTGTAGACAGGGTGCTGCTGAAGATACCTGGCTGGCATTTAGGAGTCTGTGGAGAGGGGTTGGCACTGCAGAGGCCCAGTGGCCACTTACGGCTCACACAACATCCTTTTACATCTGACTGGTTTGGCAACAGTGTGAGTAAGCAGCAGGAAACATCTGGAGCTGTGTGAGAACCATGTGTCTTACTTACATCGAGCACGGTTTACAGTAAAAGGTGAGTGGATTATCACGTCTGAATGGGAAGGGCTGGCTGTACATGTGAGCAATTTCCAGTAAAAACTCATTTTCGGAAATACCATGAACCCCGAGTATAGCAAAACGCTGTTGTCCCTCCATCTTCTTATACCTAGTACTGACGTTACTCCCAGAACAGAACAAACCCTCCACAGAGAGGTCCATCTCTGTGTATAATGAGATATACCATCACAGTGGAGTGTTGCTCAACCTCAACCTCCCTGCAAAGTGGAACACATCTCATACTCTCCACAATCACATCATCAAAACAAACAGAGGGGCTCTTTACAACAAAGTGCCACTTCCACAAACTCTCCAGCTTTCTAACCATATCAGGCCCTTCTCTTGGGAAATGGGGGTACTCTATCCCTTTCCCTCCATCACTACCTCTCTCCACAGGTCCGGAGTGTGAAGGACGGGCCAAGGCGTCAGTATCAGTGGATATCCATCACACAGCACCAGAGGGTCAGCTCTCCATCCCCCTTACACACACACACACACACACACACACACACAAAGCCTACAGGGCCCGGTTTCACTAGGATACTGAATTTCTGCTGGGGCCCATTACTAAAATATGGTCGAGGGGACTGCCAACAACAGCACGGGGAAAGAGAAAGATAGGAAGGGAGGGAGAGCCAGGGAGGGTGAAAGTGGTGCTGTTCTCTAGGGGTGTTCGTGGGATAAAGGGGAAAAAAGCAATTGCATTGGGGGAGATTTGGCCCTGGTGTTCATGTGAAATCTGATTAACAGAAAAGAGGAGAGAATGAAAAGAAAGAGGCCTGGGGGAGTTCTCCACTACCCCTCAGTCTGCCGGGAGAGAGAGAAAGACGAATATGTACAGTGCATTTGTAAAGAATTCAGACCCCTTCACTTTTTCCACATTTTATTATATGTTACAGCGTTATTCTAAAATGGATTACATTTAATTGTTTCCTCAATCTACACACAATACCCCATAATGACAAAGTGAAAACAGGTTTTAGACATTTTTGCAAATATATACAAAATAAAAAAGGGGTATTGTTGTTTTTGGATGAGGAAAACATTACCTTTAATCCAGACCCTTTGTTAATGAGACTCGAAATTGAGCTCAGGTGCATCCTGTTTCCATTGATCATCCTTTAGATGTTTCTACAACTTGATTGGAGTCCACCTGTGGTAAATTCAATTGACTAGACATGATTTGGAAAGGAACACACCTGTCTATAAAAGGTCCCACAGTTGACAGTGCATGTCAGAGCAAAAACCAAGCCATGAATTGAGGTGGAAGGAATTGTCCGTAGAGCTCTGAGACAGGATTGTGTCGAGGCACAGATCTGAGGAAGGGCACCAAAAAATGTCTACAGCATTGAAGGTCCCCAATAACACAATTGCATCCATCATTCTTAAATGGAAGAAGTTTAGAACCACCAAGACTCTTCCTAGAGCTGGCCGCCCAGCCAAACTGAGCAATCGGTGGAGATGGGCCTTGGTCAGGGAGGTGACCAAGAACCCAACAGTTAATCTGACAGCGCTCCAGAGTTTCTCTGTGGAGATTGGTCCTTCTGGAAGGTTCTCCTATCAGGCCATTATGATAGAGTGGCCAGATGGAAGCCACACCTCAGTAAAAGGCACATGAGAGCCCGCTGGGAGTTGCCAAAAGGCACCTAAAGGACTCTCAGAGACCATGAGAAACCAAGATTCTCTGGTCTGATTGAACTCTTTGGCCTGAATGACAAGTATCACCTCTGGAGGAAACCTGGCACCGCTCATCACCTAGCCAAACCCATCCCTATGGTGAAGCATGGTGGTGGCAGCATCAGGCTGTGGGGATGTTTTTCAGGGACTGGGAGACGAGTCAGGATCGTTGGGAAAGATGAACGGAGCAAAGTACAAAAGAGATCCTTGATGAAAACCTGCTCCAGAGCACTCAGGACCTCAGACTGGGGGCGAAGGTTCACCTTCCAACAGGACAACGAACCTAAGCACAGCCAAGACAACTCAGGAGTGGCTTGGGGACAAGTCTCTGAATGTCCTTGAGTGGCCCAGCCAGAGCCCGGGCTTAAACCCGATCGAACATCTCTGCTTCAGCAAAGTACTGAGTAAAGGATCTGAATATTTGTGCAAATGTGATTTCAGGTTTTACATTTACAATACATTTGCAAATATGTCAAAAAAACTGTTTTTGCTTTGTCATTATGGGGTATTGTGTGTAGAGAGATGAGGATTTGTATTATTTTTTTAATCCATTTCAAATAAGGCTGTAATGTAACAAAATGTGGAAGGAGTGTTACATCATGTCAATAAAGCACATTTAATTGAGAGGGGAGAAAGAGAGGAGGTGAGAGAGAGAACACTTCTGTAAGGGGAAGAGGGTGCATAAGGGCAGTAAAATAAAAGTGAGTTTACTTTCTACCATCCCTTTGGTTTCTGTCCCACCCCTCACCACAGTAAAGCATGATCTTTGGTTTCTGTCCCACTGGGACACCCCTCACCACAGTAACAGTAAAGCATGATCTTTGGTTTCTGTCCCACTGGGACACCCCTCACCACAGTAACAGTAAAGCATGATCTTTGGTTTCTGTCCCACTGGGACACCCCTCACCACAGTAACAGTAAAGCATGATCTTTGGTTTCTGTCCCACTGGGACACCCCTCACCACAGTAACAGTAAAGCATGATCTCATCTGGGGGAGAGGGCTGCTCTGGTTTCCAGAGTCCAGGCCAGGGTAGCTGAGCTCACAACAAGATATTGCCACACACTGTTTGCCCTGCCAATCTTGGCGCGCACGCGAGAGAGGAGAGAGAGAGAGCGAGCGAGAGAGAGAGGCGAAGGGAGCTTTTTGGCTTGCCCTGGTTCATACAACACATGTAGATTTCAGAGTGAATGTGGTCATGTGAAATTCTTATCAATCAGTATTGCAGCACATTGGAAGGCAGAGAAGAGCCATGCATGAAATGACTTCAGGGAGGAGGAGAGGTGAAGTTGTTGTTTCTTCCATCATCTGCTATCAATAAATCCAAAGACAGAGAGAAGAAAGAGAAAGAGAAGAACGCTCTGGCCCCAGGTTGTGGCTCCTGAAAGAACCATCTCAGGAATTCACTGTCCCTGGAACCTTAGTATGTTTCCTGCTAATGGAAGGAGAAGTGGTCCCTTTTCCCTCACTAAGGATGAGTAGAAAACCATTTCTGTCAGAGAGAGAAGCCATGACTGAGACACTTAGTCATTTCTTTATAAAATTGTGTTTTTGATTTAATTATATCAGTAGAAAATTATTATTTCACTTAGAGACAGCTTTTTAATGTTTCTCATTTTGGCCTACTAGTGGGGGGTCGTCACAGATAGAAGCATTAGCCATAATGGGGGAAAATGATGAACAGAATAAAGTGTTGATGAGATTGGTAGATGTGACTGACACAGCAGGTTGTAGGAGGAGAGTGCTAATGTAGTCTGTAGTGTTATTACTCCCCTAACAACACACACAATGGGAGGCACACACACGAATCTCCTTAAGTTCACCTTGGCCTCGCCACCTTGGCACTGCTGGCTCAGGTTTCAGATTACATTAGCGATGGTGTGCGTCCTTGTGTGTGAGTGCGTGCATTCGTGCGTGTGCAGGGAGATGGGAGTTATTTGATCCCCTCTTGGAGCAGCGGGGGGTAGGGGTGCCTCTGACACTGTACGATACGTACGTGTGTGTTCTCTGTTTATGATTTATGACTGACACACTGACTGCCAACAACCAGTCTCTCTCTACTTTGTTCTCTGTGCCTTTGTTCCAGTATTCCCCCCCCTCTCTGACAGAAATCAGCTGGAGCTATTGTTCCCTCCATACCTGGTATATTTCACAGCTGGAGCTAACGTTCCCTCCATACCTGGTATATTTCACAGCTGGAGCTATTGTTCCCTCCATACCTGGTATATTTCACAGCAGGAGCTATGGTTCCCTCCATACCTGGTATATTTCACAGCAGGAGCTATGGTTCCCTCCATACCTGGTATATTTCACAGCTGGAGCTATTGTTCCCTCCATACCTGGTATATTTCACAGCTGGAGCTATTGTTCCCTCCATACCTGATATATTTCACAGCTGGAGCTATTGTTCCCTCCATACCTGGTATATTTCACAGCAGGAGCTATGGTTCCCTCCATACCTGGTATATTTCACAGCTGGAGCTATTGTTCCCTCCATACCTGGTATATTTCACAGCTGGAGCTATTGTTCCCTCCATACCTGGTATATTTCACAGCTGGAGCTAACACGGAGTTGTCTCTGGTATTTGCTATTTTATTAGGATCCCCATTAGCTGTTGTGAAAGCAGCAGCTACTTCCTGGGGTCCAACACAGAACATGAAACATGACATAATACAGAACATTAATAAACAAGAACAGAACTACATATCAATACATACACACAATATCTAGGTCAAATAGGGGAGAGGCATTATACTGTGAGATGCTGCCTTCTATTATCAATTTCTTTCAACCAATCATCAGTCATTTGTGTCAGTGCAGTACATGTTGAGTGCCCTTCTCTATAAGCATGCTGAAAGTCTGTTGTCAATTTGTTTACAGAGAAATAGCATTGTATTTGATCAAAAACCATTTGTTCCAACAGTTGTCTAAGAGCTGGCAGCAAGCTGATTTGTCTGCAGTTACAACCAGTAAAGGCCGCTTTACCACTCTTGGGTAGCGGAATAACTTTGGCTTCCCACCAGGCCTGAGGACAAACACCTTCCTCTAGACTCAGATTAAAGGTATGACAGATAGCAGTGGCCATGCCAGGAGGTTTGTCATAATTGATCGATAACAATTATTTTTCCACTTGTCCCACACTACCTTACAAATATATTTTTTATGCCTGAATACGATGGCTCACTGTTTGTTGTTGGCATTTCCTGCTTAAGTTTTACCCACTTTGGCAATGAAGTAATCATTAAAATAACTGGCAACATCAAATGGTTTTGTGATGAATAAGCCATCTGAATTGAATTTGTCTTTCAGCTGATAATTTCATTTAAAGTACGCTAAAGTTTTATATCATTGATCTTGGCTTCATAATACAGTTTGTTCTTCTTTTTGTTGAGTTTAGTCACATCATTTCTCAATTTGCAGTAAGCCAGACGTATTAGCCACTCCATTCACCCCATCTCTTTCAACCATACAGTTTTTCAATTCCTCATCAATCCGTGGAGCCTTAACAGCTCTAACAGTCAGTTTCTTAACAGGTGCATGTTTATCAATAATTGGAAGAAGCAATTTCATAAATTCATCAAGTGCAGCGTCTGGATGCTTCTAATTAATTATTAGTCCCTTAGAGATAAGCATTAAAAACGTCACAGTTGTAATATGAGACTTCTGGAAGCTTTGCTGTTGAATGGTCCTAGAGCACTACTGGTCCTGCTACAGGATAGCACCATTGGCATGGCAAAGGGGATTCAATCTGCCTCTACACACCACTGTCTGAAAACAATAGCGCCCTTTCACTCGAAGGCCATTCATTACAGCGTACTGCATATATCAGTGGTTCCCAAAACGTTTTCGCATTGGGATCCATCATCCATCTAAAGACTTTCGCATTCTTTTGTGAGCCACAAAATAGTCAAAACCATGTTTCTAAAGACTAGTTAAAGCCAGGCTTTAACTGTGACCCAAGAGAGAACAACAGCATTACGTTACATCCCTTTTGTAACAGTCAATGTGAGTAGGAAACAGAGTTAAACAGAACAGTATTATATCTCTATGCATCAGAACTGGGGAGGATCCTGCTTGTTTGGCTGGGTTCTCCTCTTTTGATCTCCCCTCACAACCTGTAATTGGCCACCCTCTGGGTCCCTCTCTATCCCCCTCTCTCGCTGTCGCACTTTCGCTCTCCCTACTCCTCTCCCCCGCTCTCCCTTGGTCTCTGTCACTCCCTCCCTCCCCCCTCTCTAAACAGCTGGGTTACATGTCCAGGGGAGAATTTACATCTGCTGCTAATCACTTACACTTCCCTCCTCCCTGATTATGTAACTTTAATAACATCCAATTACCCACACTGCCTGCCTTCCTGGTCCATCAGCAGAGCAGTACAGTGTGTCTGCTGGGTTTGGACAAAACAGCCGATCCCCATTCATCTCTCTATGTATCTGGTTGATAATCCACAGTCCTATCAGAGTAATAGAGGAACTTGAATGCCAATGCATAATTATGTCTATCATAGCGAGAGGGAGTTAACATCCAGTATATACAGGATCATATACATCATCACTAGAATCCATTCTACTCTTTTTACAAAGATATAGAATACAGCCAAATGATGTCATAATACACTTAAAGTCCATGTTGTCCTGTCTCCAGCCATCACATCAGAGACATGGCTTTAGGCAGCAGTATAAACATAAAGGATGGATGATCCAATATGGCCCCTCTGGTTTATCTTCAGAACGACTTTTATACAAACTAAATCTGGAAGGTGATTCTTTCATTAATTGTTTATTCCTTTCTCAAACAAACAAACAAAGGATTTACTCTTCCGTCTTAGATAATCAGATTGTTCGTTTAAAAACACAACCTAGTTATTTGGGCGGCAGGGTAGCCTAGTGGTTAGAGCGTTGGGCTAGTAACCGAAAGGTTGCAAGTTCAAATCCCTGAGCTGACAAGGTACAAATCTGTAATTCTGCCCCTAAACAAGGCAGAATTTGACTTGCCTAGTTAAGTAAATAAAACATTTTGGGCACATAGTCCCAGTGTGCTGTTTGTGGTGGTATAACAAACGCTGACAAATAGAGTTGTGGGGAAGGTTGAGGAAAAGGGTTATTTATTAGGAAATGGAAGAGAAGAACACCAACCTGTCATCAGAGAGAGATGGGGAAGCAGCATGATCAGAGACGGCTGGTCCCCAACTTCCCTCCATCAATAAAGAGCACTAGATGGGGAAGCAGCATGATCAGAGACGGCTGGTCCCCAACTACCCTCCATCAATAAAGAGCACTAGATGGGGAAGCAGCATGATCAGAGACGGCTAGTCCAACTACCCTCCATCAATAAAGAGCACTAGATGGGGAAGCAGCATGATCAGAGACGGCTAGTCCAACTTCCCTCCATCAATAAAGAGCACTAGATGGGGAAGCAGCATGATCAGAGACGGCTAGTCCAACTTCCCTCCATCAATAAAGAGCACTAGATGGGGAAGCAGCATGATCAGAGACGGCTGGTCCCCAACTACCCTCCATCAATAAAGAGCACTAGATGGGGAAGCAGCATGATCAGAGACGGCTAGTCCAACTACCCTCCATCAATAAAGAGCACTAGATGGGGAAGCAGCATGATCAGAGACGGCTAGTCCAACTTCCCTCCATCAATAAAGAGCACTAGATGGGGAAGCAGCATGATCAGAGACGGCTGGTCCCCAACTACCCTCCATCAATAAAGAGCACTAGATGGGGAAGCAGCATGATCAGAGACGGCTGGTCCAACTACCCTCCATCAATAAAGATCACCAGATGGGGATGCAGCATAATCAGAGACGGCTGGTCCCCAACTAGGAAGCTGGTCCCCCTAGGAAGCTCTTTGCCACCTTCTCCTCCCTCCTGAATCCCCCTCCCCCCCTCCTCCCTCTCTGCGGATGACTTTGTCAACCATTTTGAAAAGAATCCTCATCCTTGACCGCTGGCTACGTCCCTTCCGTCTTCAAGAGAGCGAGAGTTGCACCCCTTCTCAAAAAACCTACACTCGATCCCTCCGATGTCAACAACTACAGACCAGTATCCCTTCTTTCTTTTCTCTCCAAAACTCTTGAGCGTGCCGTCCTTGGCCAGCTCTCCTGCTATCTCTCTCAGAATGACCTTCTCGATCCAAATCAGTCAGGTTTCAAGACTGGTCATTCAACTGAGACTGCTCTTCACTGTGTCACGGAGGCTCTCCGCACTGCTAAAGCTAACTCTCTCTCCTCTGCTCTCATCCTTCTAGACCTATCTGCTGCCTTTGATACTGTGAACCATCAGATCCTCCTCTCCACCCTCTCTGAGTTGGGCATCTCCGGCGTGGCTCACTCTTGGATTGCGTCCTACCTGACAGGTCGCTCCTACCAGGTGGCGTGGCGAGAATCCATCTCCGCACCACGTGCTCTCACCACTGGTGTCCCCCAGGGCTCAGTTCTAGGCCCTCTCCTATTCTCGCTATACACCAAGTCACTTGGCTCAGTCATATCCTCACATGGTCTCTCCTATCATTGCTACGCAGACGACACACAATTAATCTTCTCCTTTCCCCCTTCTGATAACCAGGTGGCGAATCGCATCTCTGCATGTCTGGCAGACATATCAGTGTGGATGACGGATCACCACCTCAAGCTGAACCTCGGCAAGACGGAGCTGCTCTTCCTCCCCGGGAAGGACTGCCCGTTCCATGATCTCGCCATCACGGTTGACAACTCCCTTGTGTCCTCCTCCCAGAGTGCTAAGAGCCTTGGCGTGACCCTGGACAACACCCTGTCGTTCTCCGCTAACATCAAGGCGATGACCCGATCCTGTAGGTACATGCTCTACAACATTCGCAGAGTACCACCCTGCCTCACACAGGAAGCGGCGCAGATCCTAATCCAAGCACTTGTCATCTCCCGTCTTGATTACTGCAACTCGCTGTTGGCGGGGCTCCCTGCCTGTGCCATTAAACCCCTACAACTCATCCAGAACGCCGCAGCCCGTCTGGTGTTCAACCTTCCCATGTTCTCTCACGTCACCCCGCTCCTCCGCACACTCCACTGGCTTCCAGTTGAAGCTCGCATCTGCTACAAGACCATGGTGCTTGCCTACGGAGCTGTGAGGGGAACGGCACCTCCATACCTTCAGGCTCTGATCAGTCCCTACACCCAAAGAAGGGCACTGCGTTCATCCACCTCTGGCCTGCTCGCCCCCCTACCTCTGAGGAAGCACAGTTCCCGCTCAGCCCAGTCAAAACTGTTCGCTGCTCTGGCACCCCAATGGTGGAACAAGCTCTCTCACGACGCCAGGACAGCGGAGTCAATCACCACCTTCCGTAGACACCTGAAACCCCACCTCTTTAAGGAATACCTAGGATAGGATTAAGGAATCCTAATGCATGTGCGGCCCAGGGTGGGGGTACGTAGCAGGGGAGGACATGACCGATTCCACCACTACATGATAGATACATTCATTCATACTACGCTGGTGCACACACATGAACACACACACACACACACACACACACACACAAACACACACACATGAACACACACGTTCTGCATTGGCCCAAACAAAGAAACAGATGCCTATTAACCACACACGCCATTTTTAAAATCAAGCTTCCGACATCCTGGCGCTTGACGTTTACATTTTGGAGCCCCAAGTCTGCTTTTGTATAAGTGAGTGCTAAACCCTCTGTTTTAATGCAATGTTCTGTTACTGTAATGTACCACAACGCACTGTGTGGTTCTGCTGGAACCTGACAGTAAGGGCTGCCAGGAACAAAGCTTTGTGCCCCCCTTCACCACACAGACGCACACTTCTCCTCCAGCGCCTGAACTCTGTCTCCCATCATCTCTGGTTCTACTAGCTCTGGTTAATCATTCTACAGAGGAGAGAGAGAGGGGTCCGTGACATGTTCTCAACCTGGACTAGGACCCAATCAAAAGGACCCTGCTACAGCACAGTGGGAGGTAGAGAGGAGTGGAGGAGAGGGGGATAGAAGAGGAGAGGAAGGATAGGGAGAATAATAGAGGTAGAGAGGGGTGGAGGAGAGGGGGATAGAAGAGGAGAGGAAGGATAGGGAGAATAATAGAGGTAGAGAGGGGTGGAGGAGAGGGGGATAGAAGAGGAGAGGAAGGATAGGGAGAAGAATGGCCCATGTGGGTTTAGGATGGATCAGAAGGGTTGAGGTGATGTTGGAGGAGGATTGTAGAAATGACATTAGAAAGCACACGGACATCAGGGTCAACAGTTGGACATCACAGGGACTGATCCATAGAAATGTACGGATTTCTATTCTAGAAATTCTACTTTTATTGACTAAAAGGGGAAAACCAAACAGCTCAATTATCAACTACCAGAATCCACCACAGAGGAACACCAGAAATTCTATGCGCAGCCATTTCACCGCAGTGGAATTCAGAGTGTGGTCTCATTACCGGCAGCTGTTATGAGAAAAGCTCATTGGTGATACCAGTCAGTGGAGAGACATGTTAACTAACAGAAGAATATCAAAATCAGAGTCATACCATCAGTATCGCCACATTCTTCTCCAGTCCCAGTCTCCTCTGTGCTAGAGACAACACTCCCACACAGATGGCTGTGTGAACAGTGGTGGGTCTATGGAAGACAACACTCTGTTCTCAGATAAGAGAGAAATGAAAGGCTTGAGCCCAGGGGATGGGGTGAGCCGAGGGTGTGTGTGGGGGGTTACTACATAAAAGCACTGGTTCGGGGTTGTCGTCCTAAGCGTTGCGTGAACGGTCCCCTTTCAAGACATCATCTTAGAAATCAGGCACTTAAATGTAATAGATTCTTTTCTGAAATTCAAAAAGACTGAAATGGAAAGCCCTTGGAAAGTCAGTCACAGTCAGTCCAACACAAAGGCCTTTCCAACCTCGTCTGGGTCTGAAAAGGCACCTTTATTTCCTATATATCCCCAAAGCGGGCCCTAGCTAAAAGTAATACCATTTCAGGCGCAGCCCTTATTCAACAGGGACCAGCTAGAGAGAAGAAGGTAACCTCTGCTGCCGTTTTAACTGACAGCCTGGAGGACAGATATTGATCAGTACTGTTATAGCCAACCTCAAAGGACTTTAAGAGCCCATTAATGTTCCCAGTGTGAGCTGAGACAGACGGGGGGAAATAGCCTCTAACATGTTGTCGTTTAATGGAGGATTAGAGCTTTCACCCCTAGAGGTCAGGGTTCAGAGGTTATCTCCTGGGGGTCAGAGCTGTGTGTGGAAATGAATTGCTGCCTGCCAGCTGGTACTAAATAATTGATTATTAGGCAGAGAGAAAGATCAGAGGCGTACATTTCATTTGTCACATGCCTCGTAAACAACAGGTGTAGACTAACAGTGAAATGCTTAAAATAGAGAAATAATAACACGTAATAATAAAATGAATAATAAATATACGCTGAGTAACGATAACTTGGCTGTATACAGGGGTACCAGTACCGAGTCCATGTGAAGGGGTACAAGGTAATTGAGGTAGATATGTACATATAACTAGGAATAAAGTGACTAGTTAACAGGATAGATAATAAACAGTAACAGCAGCGGATGTGATGAGTCAAAATAAATTAGTGCAAAAAGGGTCAATACAGATAGTTAAATAGTTAACCAATAGCTAGCAGGACTAACTATTTTAGCAGCCTTATAGCTTGGGGGTAGAAGATCTTCAGGGTCCTGTTGGTTCCAGATTGGGTGCATCAGTACCGCTTGTGTAAGTTGTGTGTGTGTGCATTGGAGTGGCTGACCCTCAGAGAGACACACACCAGTTTGACCTTACTAGGCACCACAGGGACCCCTGTATCCATGGAAAGAAGTCTGATCAGAACTAAAAGAGACCCTTACTTATGGCAGTCTGAGTGGGACGGGCACTGCAGTGTTCTTCAGTGGCATGACTATCTAATAGTTTCAATGTATTCTAAAACAGTATCGTACATGTCACATGTATATTGATATAGCACTAGCCAACTTAACTTGACACCTTCTTTACAGAAACAAAATATCTCCCATCCTGGGACTGAACATGCCATTCTCTTCACTTTTAACCCTTCCTCTTCCCCAAATCAAGCTAGCAGCAAACGTGGTGAATAACAGATGTATTTGTTCATTTTCAGCAACATGGCTGTTGGCTGGGAGGCAGCGTGTTTTCCCAGAAGACAGTGTGCCTCTCTGTTGAACCCCTGTGAGTGAGTAGTGGGCACATATTTTAGCCATGGGCATGACAGGCTGCAGTGAAGTTGGTATGAGGCAGGTCTGCAGCTCAGTGCCCCCCCCCCCCCCCCCACACACACCACAGCCTCCAGAGTCCAGCGTTCCACTCCTAATCAGTCCTGTCAAAGAGCTAACAGGCCTACCCATCCACTCCTCCTCCTCCTCTGCAGCTGTGCAGGAAGAAGAGAAACCTTATTAACCCATTAGTGGGGGTTAAGGCTGATAAGAATTACAGTGCAATTACAGTGGAATATAATCTGGTTCAACAGGTGCCTGGCCAAAGATCAGAAGGTGTTTTAATGAAGCTTTTAATTAGCCTTTTTTCCTCCATTTGACTAATCCTGGTGTGCAGATCAGAGCAGGAAATAAAACCTGATAGAAATAGATCATTGGAAGTCATGTCATTATTGTTGGTGCTGTACAGCAGCGGAGCCCAACTCCAGTCCTCCTGTACCCCCAACAGTACACATTGTTATTGTAAAAACTCATCTTCAAGCCCTCAATTGAGTTGAATTAGGTGAGTTTGTCCAGGGCAACAACAAACATGTGCTGTTGGGAGTACTGGAGTTGGGAAAATCTGCTTTACTGTACTGCACAGTAAGTGTATATTGTACAGTAGGAGTTTGTGGAGTAGTAGTAACAGGAGTGTTTACTGTATGGAGTACTGCATGTTTCCGACAAACATTACAACAACCAATCATTTATGATACTTCAGAAACCCTAAGAGACTATCACTAAAGGAACAGTGGTATGACACATGCAGGGACAAAATGGATTCCACATATGGGCTATGATGATGTCTGACATCTCAGAATGCATAGCATTGCTAGAAAATGTGGACATTCCTCAGTTAGTACGAAGAGTTAGTACACAGAGGACCATCCAACGAACAGGCCAGAGGTCCTCTCTGGTTCACTAGAGGCAAATAAAACCTTCTATCTAAACAGCTTTTCCACAGTTAGTCAGAGAAAAGGAAACAGCCCTCTAAAAACAAACCCTCTTCAAATTGGACTGCCGATGAGGGGGGAGTGAAGAGTGTCATTCATCACTATACTTGAAGAGGAAGAGAAGCATTGACACGTCAGTCAAGGACAGAAAAAAACAAGACAAACTTCAAATAACTTAAGAGATGCTGGAGTTTAAGATAGGAAATGAACACAACCACAATCCAGGATAATAGTTTGTTATTCATAGAGTATGCATCAAATAGGACATCTTAGTACAACTGTATGTTCTCCACACAACACTCGTTCATGTTGCATCATTTGTAGAAAACAACTGTCTATGACTGGTCTGAAAGGAATAATGTACTTGTCCCTCAGTATTTCTACTTCTAACGACTCCTCTATAACAGGGGCCTGGTTCCTGAGACTACCCAGGGCTCAAACAGTGCGACCATTTTATTTGCATACGCGCCTAAATATTTAGCTGTGCGACTGGAAATGTACATTTAGAAGCACCAGTGTGGCTAGAAAAATGAAGGATTCTAGCTTTAATACCTCAAATACTTCTCATTGTGCTCCTAAATGTCTTTGTGCTCCTACATGTTTCAACTTAGACACACACGTGCTCCTTGTGAAAAAGGTCAGCGTAGAGGCCTGCTACGCTATGAGGCCAGAACAACAACCTAACCACAGACTGTAATACACAACCCAAACATGTCACAGGACATTCTGAGTGAGGGGGACTTTCTATAGGGTCTTCTCACACCAGGAGAAAAACCCCTAACTCTCTCACACACACACATTTAAAACAAGTGACACACGTCAAAGGCAGCCCACCATAACTAAACTCATCTATTGTAGATAAGAGGCCAGACAACAACAAGTGTGAGTCACACGACGGGGAAAAGTCTGAGCTGAATGTATTTCTCCATACTCTACTGATGTACATAGGAGCTTGTGGTACACTATGTTTCTGCAAAGGTCTATAAAGACAACAAGTCCATTCATGCATATGGAATAAGCATACAGTGAGTTTGGTTTCATGATGTGAGGTTTCCCCTCTCTCCTTACCTGCACCTGGCCCTTGCCCATGATAATGTCCACGATCTCATTGTCATCCTTGTTGAGCTTGGTCTTGTCGTAACATTTCTCGTAGCACAGGATCCGCAGGCACTGAGAACCCTCCAGCTCAATTTCAAACTCCTATTGGACAATGTAGAGTCAGGACAGGAGAACAGGCTTCAATGTCCTATTGACCAGAGAACCTTCTGTATGATGGAGAACTGGAAATGGAGACAACATTGACAACATAACTGACAGTAATATGACCTGAATATTGGAGCTCTGTGTTGGTCTCTCACCTCATTCCACTGTGGTTCAGTGGTGTCTCTGAAGACGCGGGTCTTGGCCTTGCTGACAAAGTAGCCATACGAGTCCACCTCCAGGGTACAGTACAGATCTGAACAGGACACAGAGACACAGGGTACAGTACAGATCTGAACAGGACACAGAGACACAGGGTACAGTACAGATCTGAACAGAGACACAGGGTACAGTACAGATCTGAACAGGACACAGAGACACAGGGTACAGTACAGATCTGAACAGGACACAGAGACACAGAGACACAGGGTACAGTACAGATCTGAACAGGACACAGGGTACAGTACAGATCTGAACAGGACACAGGGTACAGTACAGATCTGAACAGGACACAGAGACACAGGGTACAGTACAGATCTGAACAGGACACAGAGACACAGGGTACAGTACAGATCTGAACAGGACACAGAGACACAGGGTACAGTACAGATCTGAACAGGACACAGAGACACAGGGTACAGTACAGATCTGAACAGAGACACAGGGTACAGTACAGATCTGAACAGGACACAGAGACACAGGGTACAGTACAGATCTGAACAGAGACACAGAGACACAGGGTACAGTACAGATCTGAACAGGACACAGAGACACAGGGTACAGTACAGATCTGAACAGAGACACAGAGACACAGGGTACAGTACAGATCTGAACAGAGACACAGAGACACAGAGACACAGGGTACAGTACAGATCTGAACAGAGACACAGAGACACAGGGTACAGTACAGATCTGAACAGAGACACAGGGTACAGTACAGATCTGAACAGAGACACAGAGACACAGGGTACAGTACAGATCTGAACAGAGACACAGGGTACAGTACAGATCTGAACAGAGACACAGGGTACAGTACAGATCTGAACAGAGACACAGGGTACAGTACAGATCTGAACAGGACACAGAGACACAGGGTACAGTACAGATCTGAACAGAGACACAGGGTACAGTACAGATCTGAACAGAGACACAGAGACACAGGGTACAGTACAGATCTGAACAGAGACACAGGGTACAATACAGATCTGAACAGAGACACAGGGTACAATACAGATCTGAACAGAGACACAGGGTACAGTACAGATCTGAACAGAGACACAGGGTACAGTACAGATCTGAACAGAGACACAGGGTACAGTACAGATCTGAACAGAGACACAGGGTACAGTACAGATCTGAACAGAGACACAGGGTACAGTACAGATCTGAACAGAGACACAGGGTACAGTACAGATCTGAACAGAGACACAGGGTACAGTACAGATCTGAACAGAGACACAGGGTACAGTACAGATCTGAACAGAGACACAGGGTACAGTACAGATCTGAACAGAGACACAGGGTACAGTACAGATCTGAACAGAGACACAGAGACACAGGGTACAGTACAGATCTGAACAGGACACAGAGACACAGGGTACAGTACAGATCTGAACAGGACACAGAGACACAGGGTACAGTACAGATCTGAACAGAGACACAGGGTACAGTACAGATCTGAACAGGACACAGAGACACAGGGTACAGTACAGATCTGAACAGAGACACAGGGTACAGTACAGATCTGAACAGGACACAGGGTACAGTACAGATCTGAACAGAGACACAGGGTACAGTACAGATCTGAACAGAGACACAGGGTACAGTACAGATCTGAACAGAGACACAGGGTACAGTACAGATCTGAACAGAGACACAGGGTACAGTACAGATCTGAACAGAGACACAGAGACACAGGGTACAGTACAGATCTGAACAGGACACAGAGACACAGGGTACAGTACAGATCTGAACAGGACACAGAGACACAGGGTACAGTACAGATCTGAACAGAGACACAGGGTACAGTACAGATCTGAACAGGACACAGAGACACAGGGTACAGTACAGATCTGAACAGGACACAGGGTACAGTACAGATCTGAACAGAGACACAGGGTACAGTACAGATCTGAACAGAGACACAGGGTACAGTACAGATCTGAACAGAGACACAGAGACACAGGGTACAGTACAGATCTGAACAGAGACACAGAGACACAGGGTACAGTACAGATCTGAACAGGACACAGGGTACAGTACAGATCTGAACAGAGACACAGAGACACAGGGTACAGTACAGATCTGAACAGAGACACAGGGTACAGTACAGATCTGAACAGGACACAGGGTACAGTACAGATCTGAACAGAGACACAGGGTACAGTACAGATCTGAACAGGACACAGGGTACAGTACAGATCTGAACAGAGACACAGGGTACAGTACAGATCTGAACAGAGACACAGGGTACAGTACAGATCTGAACAGAGACACAGAGACACAGGGTACAGTACAGATCTGAACAGGACACAGGGTACAGTACAGATCTGAACAGGACACAGGGTACAGTACAGATCTGAACAGAGACACAGGGTACAGTACAGATCTGAACAGAGACACAGGGTACAGTACAGATCTGAACAGAGACACAGGGTACAGTACAGATCTGAACAGAGACACAGGGTACAGTACAGATCTGAACAGAGACACAGAGACACAGGGTACAGTACAGATCTGAACAGGACACAGGGTACAGTACAGATCTGAACAGGACACAGGGTACAGTACAGATCTGAACAGAGACACAGGGTACAGTACAGATCTGAACAGAGACACAGGGTACAGTACAGATCTGAACAGAGACACAGGGTACAGTACAGATCTGAACAGAGACACAGAGACACAGGGTACAGTACAGATCTGAACAGAGACACAGAGACACAGGGTACAGTACAGATCTGAACAGGACACAGGGTACAGTACAGATCTGAACAGAGACACAGGGTACAGTACAGATCTGAACAGAGAGACAGGGTACAGTACAGATCTGAACAGAGACACAGGGTAGGGTACAGATCTGAACAGAGACACAGGGTACAGTACAGATCTGAACAGAGACACAGGGTACAGTACAGATCTGAACAGAGACACAGGGTACAGTACAGATCTGAACAGAGACACAGGGTACAGTACAGATCTGAACAGAGACACAGGGTACAGTACAGATCTGAACAGAGACACAGGGTACAGTACAGATCTGAACAGAACACAGGGTACAGTACAGATCTGAACAGAGACACAGAGACACAGGGTACAGTACAGATCTGAACAGAGACACAGGGTACAGTACAGATCTGAACAGAACACAGGGTACAGTACAGATCTGAACAGAGACACAGAGACACAGGGTACAGTACAGATCTGAACAGAGACACAGGGTACAGTACAGATCTGAACAGAACACAGGGAGTTAGACATCACAGTGAGTGGATCTAAAATAATCAGCAATTATAACAATAATATCAATATCAACAGTAAATGGATAAACATTTTCATTAGGACCAGGATGAAGCAGTATCACTAGGTTTATTCCATGGCTAAAATGAAAACACCAAGCAGACATAACTCTTTGGTCCTTTAAAAACCTGCTGTATGTAAAATATGATGTGCTTCCGCTTGGAAAATCAATGAATGTGACTCTGGATGACAACATAATGATGTTTGTTTCCAACGTTAGAGCTGTTTTCCTAAAGAAGTTAAATCCGCTTCATGTTCCGTTTCCTTGTCATGATACTAATGAGTATCGCGATACTGGTATTGTCCCGGTCCTAATTTTCATAATTGTACCACAACTGTGTAGAGCTAGATCATTTCTATATTAATGGTCAATCCACTGAAAATGTGTTTCTCAACCCCTTACCACCGAATGGTAGAGGCCTGCATTACTGACAGAATGAACAAGGAACACAGACATGACTGCACACACACCATTACAATATCTCCCCAGCACTGGTTTAAGAGACCGAGTCAGAGGCCTCTCATTATCCCTGCTGGGGTCCCTGGGGTCTCCCCTGCTCTCTGACAGCATGATGGATGGCTACCGACTATGCCCCTGACCCTGGGAGTCACCACAGCTACACACAAATTCACATCACCCAGGCACAGAACTACAGACAGTGTTTACACTGTAGCGCAGTCACACATGACTTAGCAACATGAAAACAACAGCATGACCCATGTCTGTCTGGGTCTGGCTCATAGACCTATATTCATCTCTGGGTTAGGGTATCATACCAGTTGAGGTATGGACGACCATCAGTCTTCTGTCACAGAACAAGCACAGCACAGGGAGGCAAACGAGAGAGGACCTGCATATTCTTGTGTCTGGGATAAGGTAGATATGAGGTGGGGGATAGTAGAAGGATCCAGACTGGAGAGGGGAAAGGCATCTCATTTCATGGTGGTTCCATTTAATTCCTGCTTGTTTTCCAGCATACTGAAGCCCTCTGATGTAATCATCACTCACAATGAGGAATCATTTAGTATGGGGAGTGTGACCATCGTCCTATGATCTCTGTCACAATATAAAAACAGGCCTTATATCGATAATCAGACATAGCAAACAGTTAAATGGTTTATGACAAGCACATATTTATTAATGGTATAATGTCATTTTTGTAAATGTTTACCTGGTATTTCCTCATTGATTATAGAGGGTTATCTGTTAATATCCTGGTCTGGGAACTGACAGGCAACGGGAAACGTTGAAGAAAGCATGGTTTATTCAGTGTACCGGAATACTTTCTTATCCCGGGTGGACATACCTGTTCATATCCCAGACTGTATTTATGCTAAAAGCATGGTTGCACCGTTATTGATGTGTGTGAAGATGTTTAGACGCTAATTCATGCTGTTGAATGTTAATTGAACAGGATGTGAAAGGGCTTCTTCCCATTGGTCAGATGCATGATGGGTATTGATAATTAAACCCTGTAATTTCTGTGTGAGTACAGACAAAGACAGACAGGGTAAGATTGGCATACTGCCGGGTACAGGAATGACTGAAGCCTGGCATTTCTTTTGAGTTGATTAGTCCTACTTTTTGTTCATCGTCCTGTTTATTTGTTTTTGTAAATAACCGTACAGTCGCCGGCTGATTATCTTCACGTTTGCTAATAAAAGCTGCTGTCTGGGAAAGAAAAACCGCATCTTCCTCCTCCCTGTTCCAACCACACGGTCAGCCTGACAGGTGGGCAAACTGACCATCTGGGCGGGGTTTCAAAACGGAGTCCCGTTTTAATAATTAAACAACATTCACCACATGGGTGATTTAACAAAGTGAGAGGAAGGGGACCTGTCACAGCACCACGATCATCTGACACTAACTACTGTCCATATCATTTAGTAAGTCAAAGACTACCTCCCACAGTGCACTACTTTTGACCAGAGACTTATGGGCCCTGGTTAAAAGTAGGGCACTATAGTGAATAGGGTGCATTTGGTACGCAGAAAATGTTACATTTAAGACCACTGGGTATAGGTAGTACAGTACATATTTGGACATAGGCCTAGTGTGCTTCTCCATTGAAGTGAGTTCATAGAGAGTTAGAACAGGGTAGTTTATCACTGTTAATGACCACAGAAATAGCATTTGGCTCTGTTGAGAGAAGAACCATTTCGGAAGCACAACTCCCCACTGTGTCAGATTTACACCCCAGCAAACTCTGTTCAGACAGTGTGTAAACCAAAAACCACTCAGGGAAACATTCATACTCCTGGACCACTCATAAATTTATCGAGAAGTTTATTTTTCCTTCATATCTGAAATAGGTTTATATGCCTGAAATCTTGCAATAAAAAACAGGGCCAGAGGGAACATATTTAGCCTCGTTTTCATTTGTCCTAGCTAGTAGTGTTGCCAGAGGACAATTCAGAAATGGGACATGAGGAAGTGAAGGAGAGCTGGCGACTGAAGGTGATTGGTTGAATAAGCCCTGAGGGCCGTCATTTCATTGGTAGACCTCTTCCTGCTGTTGTATAAGGGGTTAAATGGTCAGTGAGGGGTCTGAGCGAGGTCACACACACACATACCATCTATAGGGGTTAATGGATACTGTCCTGACTCTGTCCAGATGACCTGGAAGTTGACCCCCTCCTTTTTGTGTGTCCTCTTTCCTAATCCTAGCCTGTAGCTGTGAGTGTTCAGTGGTAGGTGAAACAGTGGGCAGGGAAACGGAGACTCAAACAGTCATGCTGAAGACTTAAAGTAGGGGTTGTCTTATTTTTTGGGGGATTTACATTTTGGATGAGCTGAAAAATCACCAGAAATTCAGCAAAAATGTGTTTAATTTAAGTATTCCCACAAGTAAAAAAAGACATGTCTCAATGTGTCTCAAGGTATGAAATTACTGTTATTTTTAAATACAATCTCTTTTTGGGCTTAGTTGTAGTCAATTTTCTATGTACCAATTATTATATTATTTTCCAGCCCCCTGATCAACTATATCGGCCGGCAGGCTGAATCTAGTTGCCCACCCCTGACTTAAAGCAATCAGTATATGTAGACTCTGGAAGAACAACAAGACCTAGAGACAGAGGGGGGAGAGAGAGGGCTTGTCTGCTTTATGTGTGGGAGTCCCTTCCCCTCTGTGTGTTTCCCAAACACTGATCCTTATTGCAACATGACGAATCTACCTCTTTATTTAGAACATACTGGAAGAAAGCGGAATTCAAAAAGAAAATTATGAAGAAGGAAACTGTGTAATCAAATTATTTTTCATTGGATCCGGAATGATAACACTAATAAAAGGAGTAAAGGAAAAACGGTTGAATGAGAAAAGCATGCAGAGGGCTGGATAACATGAAGCATTACAGTGGAAGAGATGAGAAAAGCATGCAGAGGGCTGGATAACATTAAGCATTACAGAGGAAGAGATGAGAAAAGCATGCAGGGGGCTGGATAACATTAAGCATTACAGAGGAAGAGATGAGAAAAGCATGCAGAGGGCTGGATAACATTAAGCATTACAGAGGAAGAGATGAGAAAAGCATGCAGAGGGCTGGATAACATTAAGCATTACAGAGGAAGAGATGAGAAAAGCATGCAGGGGGCTGGATAACATGAAGCATTACAGAGGAAGAGATGAGAAAAGCATGCAGAGGGCTGGATAACATGAAGCATTACAGAGGAAGAGATGAGAAAAGCATGCAGAGGGCTGGATAACATGAAGCATTACAGAGGAAGAGATGAGAAAAGCATGCAGGGGGCTGGATAACATTAAGCATTACAGAGGAAGAGATGAGAAAAGCATGCAGGGGGCTGGATAACATTAAGCATTACAGAGGAAGAGATGAGAAAAGCATGCAGAGGGCTGGATAACATTAAGCATTACAGAGGAAGAGATGAGAAAAGCATGCAGGGGGCTGGATAACATGAAGCATTACAGAGGAAGAGATGAGAAAAGCATGCAGGGGGCTGGATAACATTAAGCATTACAGAGGAAGAGATGAGAAAAGCATGCAGAGGGCTGGATAACATTAAGCATTACAGAGGAAGAGATGAGAAAAGCATGCAGGGGGCTGGATAACATTAAGCATTACAGAGGAAGAGATGAGAAAAGCATGCAGGGGGCTGGATAACATGAAGCATTACAGAGGAAGAGATGAGAAAAGCATGCAGAGGGCTGGATAACATGAAGCATTACAGAGGAAGAGATGAGAAAAGCATGCAGGGGGCTGGATAACATTAAGCATTACAGAGGAAGAGATGAGAAAAGCATGCAGGGGGCTGGATAACATTAAGCATTACAGTGGAAGCGATGAGAAAAGCATGCAGAGGGCTGGATAACATTAAGCATTACAGAGGAAGAGATGAGAAAAGCATGCAGAGGGCTGGATAACATTAAGCATTACAGAGGAAGAGATGAGAAAAGCATGCAGGGGGCTGGATAACATGAAGCATTACAGAGGAAGAGATGAGAAAAGCATGCAGAGGGCTGGATAACATGAAGCATTACAGAGGAAGAGATGAGAAAAGCATGCAGAGGGCTGGATAACATGAAGCATTACAGAGGAAGAGATGAGAAAAGCATGCAGGGGGCTGGATAACATTAAGCATTACAGAGGAAGAGATGAGAAAAGCATGCAGGGGGCTGGATAACATTAAGCATTACAGAGGAAGAGATGAGAAAAGCATGCAGAGGGCTGGATAACATTAAGCATTACAGAGGAAGAGATGAGAAAAGCATGCAGGGGGCTGGATAACATGAAGCATTACAGAGGAAGAGATGAGAAAAGCATGCAGGGGGCTGGATAACATTAAGCATTACAGAGGAAGAGATGAGAAAAGCATGCAGAGGGCTGGATAACATTAAGCATTACAGAGGAAGAGATGAGAAAAGCATGCAGGGGGCTGGATAACATTAAGCATTACAGAGGAAGAGATGAGAAAAGCATGCAGGGGGCTGGATAACATGAAGCATTACAGAGGAAGAGATGAGAAAAGCATGCAGAGGGCTGGATAACATGAAGCATTACAGAGGAAGAGATGAGAAAAGCATGCAGGGGGCTGGATAACATTAAGCATTACAGAGGAAGAGATGAGAAAAGCATGCAGGGGGCTGGATAACATTAAGCATTACAGTGGAAGCGATGAGAAAAGCATGCAGAGGGCTGGATAACATTAAGCATTACAGAGGAAGAGATGAGAAAAGTATGCAGAGGGCTGGATAACATTAAGCATTACAGAGGAAGAGATGAGAAAAGCATGCAGGGGGCTGGATAACATTAAGCATTACAGAGGAAGAGATGAGAAAAGCATGCAGGGGGCTGGATAACATTAAGCATTACAGAGGAAGAGATGAGAAAAGCATGCAGAGGGCTGGATAACATTAAGCATTACAGAGGAAGAGATGAGAAAAGCATGCAGGGGGCTGGATAACATGAAGCATTACAGAGGAAGAGATGAGAAAAGCATGCAGAGGGCTGGATAACATGAAGCATTACAGTGGAAGAGATGAGAAAAGCATGCAGAGGGCTGGATAACATTAAGCATTACAGAGGAAGAGATGAGAAAAGCATGCAGGGGGCTGGATAACATTAAGCATTACAGAGGAAGAGATGAGAAAAGCATGCAGAGGGCTGGATAACATGAAGCATTACAGAGGAAGAGATGAGAAAAGCATGCAGGGGGCTGGATAACATTAAGCATTACAGAGGAAGAGATGAGAAAAGCATGCAGGGGGCTGGATAACATTAAGCATTACAGAGGAAGAGATGAGAAAAGCATGCAGAGGGCTGGATAACATTAAGCATTACAGAGGAAGAGATGAGAAAAGCATGCAGGGGGCTGGATAACATGAAGCATTACAGAGGAAGAGATGAGAAAATCTATCCTATACATACAGTACTAGTCCAAATATTTTACTGTATATGTGTGTATTATAATGCTGTATGAAACCACCAAATCGCCATCTTATAGATTTGTTATTATAATGTTCAGTGGTGTAGAAGATGACACCTTTATTTTAGGTCAATGTTTTCTCCACATTTTTTTATCGTATTTTTGGGGCGAACCAGTAGACTTCTAGAATCTTCCACTGACCCACTTCTGAAATGTTGCCCTGAGATGAAATTGAACTCTGCTTCCTATTGGATGAAACTGTGTGCGGCAACAGTGATAAGACCATTTTAATAGGACATGTTTGTACATACTCCAGTACTGTGCGCCTTAATCATATTGTAATGACTGTAGGAGCCATATTTTGTAATGTGCTATGGGCTACTGTATTATTATACATACACACAATCGTACCAACACACAGGCACACACTCTTATGCAAGGGAGAAAATGGGTGACAGATGACTTGTACACAAACAATATGCCCTAAAGGCAGAATCAGAGCAACACAAAATGTAAGGACTTAGACCAGGGAAGCCGACAATAAAACTAAACATGAAATGACAGATGGTCGCCAGTCTCCATAACGACCCTTTTCTAAAGAATTAGGGGATTTCCTAACAAACTAAGACCTCTCTATAAGACTTGTGTTCCAAACGGCATCATACACAGACAAACACGTTTGTACCAGTACTTACTTTATTACAAGTCAACCAACATAATATTTTCGACAATATCACAGGTTCCAACCCAAGTGCCAATGTGATTTAGCAAACTTCAGGCGATGCTATGGTTAGATGACATGAAACTAGAGCTCTTTGGCCAAGTACACCAATCCCAATACACCAAACGTTTGACTGGTACTGTATATAACATTCTATTGGTTGCAAGAATTTTGTATAATCATTTACATTGAAAAATTATACGTTTTGAATCAAGCGTTGTTTTGTGTATCAGTTCATAAACCATCTGCAGAGAAACTCCCCAATCTTTTCCTATTTTGAAATCTATATGGCACAGCTGTCCATTTTTTGGTCCTTTAATGTAACTGGTATACTTTTTTATTTATCATAATTTTCTGTAGCCAATTTTGGTCTTTAATGCAGGGCCGACAGTCAAGTTCCTTACTTTCTCCCCCTTCCACTTTCCTCTTCCATTTTCCTCTTCCATTTTTGTGGTAAAATTGCAATTAGTTGGTTGTAATTTTGGGTAGAACAGACATTTCCATATTTTTGTTAGCTGCATGTGTGACATAACTCCACCAGTCCTATTTATGATATAATTTACAAAGATATATATTAAAAAAAAATACATATATTTTTTATTATTATATTTGAGTTGAACCATAATATTTTTGTAATATTTATTCTGTATTTTCTGGTGGATTAAACTGAAATTGCAACCAACTTTCTATGGCTTGTTTAATTTCAAATAACTGAAAATGAGAGGCTGTAATCTGAATAAAGGCCATTCTTGAACATGGGATGAGACATTATTAATAATCTGCTAGAGAACCAGTACGAATTTAAGTATAACTTTTGAATGACAATCCTTTAGTGAGAGGTCTAATGCTTTAATATTTAATCATTTCTGCCCTCTGAATTCATATTCATTATATAAATAAGCCAGTTTAATTTTGTCGCGCTTGCCGTTCCAAATAAAATGGAATAATTTTTGCTCATATAATTTCAAAAAACAAGTTGGTAGGTGCAGGCAAGGCCATAGGCAAATAGGTGAACTGTGATATGACTAAAGAGTTCATGAGGGTGATTTTTCCACAAATAGACAGGTATTTTCCTTTCCACAGTAGCAAGATCTTATCCATTTTTGCTAATTTTCTATTCAAATGTATTGTAATGAGAATTGCTTTCTTCAGGAAATGAAAATCGAGTATGTCCACTTCACCATCAGACCATTTTATTGGTTAACTACACGTAAATAAAATGTGTGATCCAATACATAATATAGTACACATTATTTGGTTGTAATCCAGGGGTTAGAAAAAGTATCTAGATCATCTATGATGCTGTGGATCCAAATTTTGCATTAAAAAGAAAACATGAATCAGTGTACAATGACACCTTTGTTTTTAAACCTGGGATTTCTAGGCCCTTGATATTATTGTTGGATCTGATTTTAATAGGAAACATTTCGATGGCCATAATAAATAGATATCTCGATAATGGACAACCTTGTTTTACTCCTCTTGACAGTTTAAAGTTTTGCGAAGTCATCATTATTTAATATTTTACAGCTAAGGTTACTATACATAACTTTAACCCATTGTATAAGAGATTCTCCAAAATTGAAATATTCCAGGCGTTTATATATAAATTCCAGACGTACTTTATCAAAAGCCTTTTTAAAGTCAGCTATGAATACCAGACCTGGTCTCCCACATTGTTTATAGTGTTCTATTGTTTCCAGTACTTGTCTTATATTATCTCCAATGTATCGTCCATGTAAAAACCTGTCTGACTAGGATGAGTAAAATCTGACAATACCTTCGTAATTCTAAGCGCTATTTTTGTTTTTACTTTACCAGGTAAGTTGACTGAGAACACATTCTCATTTACAGCAACAACCTGGGGAATAGTTACAGGGGAGAGGAGAGGGAATGAAAGAGCCAATTGTAAGCTGGGGGTGATTAGGTGACCGTGATGGTATGAGGGCCAGATTGGGAATTTAGCCAGGACACTGGGGTTAACACCCCTACTCTTACAATAAGTGCCATGGGATCTTTAGTGACCACAGAGAGTTAAAACACATGTTTAACGTCCCATCCGAAAGAGGGCAGCCTACACAGGGCAATGTCCCTAATCATTGGGATATTTTTTTAGACCAGAGGAAAAGGGTGCCTCCTACTGGCCCTCCAACATCACTTCCAGCAGCATCTGGTCTCCCATCCAGGGACTGACCAGGACCAACCCTGCTTAGCTTCGTAAGCAAGCCTGCAGTGGGATGCAGGGTGGCATACTGCTATGCACTTTGCTAGAATTTTGGCATCGCAAAACTGAAGGGGCCTCCATTTTTTAAATGGACTAGATCTTTATAATTACCAGTTGGGTCCTGCTTCAGTAATAATGAAATCAGACCTTTTTGTTGAATATCTGATAATATAACATTTTTATAGGAGTGGTTAAAACATGCTAATAACGGTCCTCTGAGTACACCAAAAAGGTTTGGTATGCCAACTAGCCCTGGAGTTTTCCCGGACTTAAAGGCTTTAATTGCATCAATAAGTTCCTCATCTGTAATTTGGCCTTCACATGAGTCTTTCTGTACAGATGTTCATTTTACATTATTAATAGGAAAAAAATCCTTACAATTAACTTTGGTTAGTGGAGATGGGGAGGAGACTGAAATGAAAACATATGCTTAAAGTACTTTGCTTCCTCTTTCATAAATATAGTTTGATGAATCATGGGTGACTCCATGTGTAACAAGTTTCAGTAAATTATTTTGGTAGCATTTCTATATCAAAGATAAAACATTTATTTTGTGAATTTCCCCCCATATTCCATCCAGTTTACTTTATTTTTATAATAAATTACACTTGATCTTCCTTGAATAAGTTCCTCCATTTCTTTTTGTTTTTCCTCTAATGTATTCTGTGCATCAATAGTACTGTTTTTATTTCCATCTATCTGTACTGTTAGTCCCTTCATTTCCTTCCTTAATATGGATTATTTTGATTTAAATTGCTTTCGTTTTATAGATGAGTATTGAGTTGCATGGCCTCTAAGGGCACATGTAAAAGTGTCCCATACAATAAGGGGACCTGCTGTACCTATGTTATGTCTGGAAAAGTCAGTTGTTCATTCTTCAGTTCTGGTTAAAAACAAGAGGTCATTCAATAGGCTTTGATTAAATGTCCAATATCCTTGTCCATGTGTAAATTCTGGAAGAGTAATGTTTATGCCAATTATTTGATGGCCCGACCACATTTTATCCCCAATCAACACTTTTTGAACTTTTGGTGCCAGAGAAAATGACATAAGGTAGTTGTCAAGACGACTACCTTAATTGAGCCTCCGCCATGTATATCAAATCAAACTTTACTTGTCACATGCGCCGAATACAACATGTGTAGACCTTACTGTGAAATGCTTAACCAACAGCGCAGTTTAGGTCAGAATATTTAAGCCTCCATATATCCACGAATTCCATTACAGTGCATTTGGGAAGTATTCAGACCCCTTGACTTTTTCCACATAATGTTACGTTACAGCATTATTCATTATAAATACTTTCTTTCCCTCAATCTACACACAATACTCCATAATGACAAAGCAAAAACATGTCCTTGAGTGGCCCAGCCAGAGCCCGGACTTGAACCCGATCAAACATCTCTGGAGAGACGTGAAAATAGCTGTGCAGCGACGCTCCCCATCCAACTTGACATAGCTTGAGAGGATCTGCAGAGAAAAATAGGAGAAACTCCCCAAATACAGGTGTGCAAAGCTTGTAGTGTCATACCCAAGAAGACTCAAGGCTGTAATCGCTGCCAAAGGTGCTTCAACAAAGTACTGAGTAAAGGGTCTGAATACTTACGGAAATGTGATATTTCCGTAGTTTTTTTCCCCCTATACTTTTGCAAAATTTTCTAAAAACCTGTTTTTTCTTTGTCATTATGGGGTATTGTGTGTCGACTGATGAGGGGAAAAAACGATTTAATCAATTTTAGAATAAGGCTGTAACATAACAAAATGTGGAAAAAGTCAAGGGGTCTGAATAATTTCCGAATGCACTCTATATTTGTATTATTTTGTTTGTTGTACTTTTTACCCTTTTTCTCCCCAGTTTCGTGATATCCAATTAGTAGTTACAGTCTTGCCCCATCGCTGCAACTCCCGTATGGACTCGGGAGAGGCGAAGGTCGAGAGCCATGTGTCCTCCAAAACACGACCCTACCAAGCCGCACTGCTTCTTGACACACTGCTCGCTTAACCCGGAAGCCAGTCGCACCAATGTGTCGAAGGAAACGCTGTACAACTGGCGACCGTGTCAGCGTGTGTCAGTTAGTCGCAAGAGCGCGATGGGACAAGGACATCCCAACCGGCCAAACCCTCCCTTAACCAGGACGACGCTGGGCCAATTGTGCGCCACCTCATGGGTCTCCCGGTCGCGGCGACACAGCCTGGGATCGAACCCGGGTCTGTAGTGACGCCTCAAGCACTTAGACCACTGCACCACTCGGGAGGCCCCAGACTTTTCCAAACACAAAAACACACCCAATCTTCCATCACAATACACCCACATACGCTGCTTTCGATGTCCTCTGTTAGCTGTGTTTTTACCCCTACCATGTTGATTCCTACCTAACTTCAGGCTTTTGAGTACTTTGTGTTCCAGTATCTTATATATGAAGATATATTTTTTCAATAATGATGCTTTCTTCTAATGCTGGCTTTATCTATTTATAAATACTATAAGTAGAAAGTTGAATACTAATTATTTTACAACATTCCCTATTTTGAATGGTATAGTGTATTTGTAGTTTATTTCTTTATCAAGTGTTGTATTTCCATTTTTATTACAATCCCTACCATGGATAGTATTGGGTGTTCCATTATTCCACTCCTCTATGGGAACGTTGTACACTGCCAGCACATTCAACTATGTAAAGAAACAAGTATTTAATAAGATTATTTCTTTCATTTAGATCTAGGATGTGTTGTTTAAGTGTTCCCTTTATTTTTTTGAGCAGTATATTATTTAGAATAGCCATGGAGTAGTCTTGGTGTCTGGAACAGTTCGTTGTCAATATACAGTTTATAGACTACAAGAGGTAGACGTTTCCCTTTAAGTCTATTCACCTTGAAGTGTGTGTACAGAACTTTGCCCCATTCTGCAATTTCCTTCAGGAACTGATCATTCATTCCTATTTTTGTGCCAGCGAGTCTTTTGTCCAGGCTATTAACTATTATTTTAAATCTTTAAAAAAGCTAATTTGGCAAACCATTGGGCGCTCGTATCGCTGTCCTCTCTTTCTGAAACGGTGTACACGTTCAAATCTGATTTTGTCGACAGTATCGCCTGGGATCTGTAGCGCTTTAAGGAGGAATTCTTTCACCACGCTTTCAGGCTCTGCACCTTAACTTTCTTTAATACCAGTAAGTATCAGATTTTGTCGCCTGGGACCTAGTTTGTATTACAAGTACAACTTCTCTCAGAAACATATTCTCCTTATGAAGTAAATTAATGTCCGTTTCAATAGTATTGATTGTCCCCTTTTAGCTTGTTTGTTTCTTTCTCCGTTGTTGCAGCATTTTCACCACTAATTTCAAGGCTCCTTTATTTCTTTACTGACAAGTTCAATACTCCCAATTTATTGATTTTAGCAGGTCGGTTTCCACTCTTACCTTACCAGATGGTGAAAAACATAAATCGGTGTCTGTCGAGGAATTTCTTAGCTCTCGCTTGGAGTTTGGTTCTCAATTTTTTCCCTGATTCCTCTCCAACATGTTTTGACCTCGACTGCATAAACTTCTCTAGTCTTATACATTTTTGGGGGTTGTTAACCAGCTTGAATGTTATTGTTGTGAGTAAATGGATCAGTAGTGCTACTATTTAGTCAGTTTTAGAGATAATGAATATTGCGATTTCTCACGAGGCATTTTGCGCCGCCATCTTCAGTCCACCATCACACTTCCCTTCAGGGCTTTTCCTCCTTTTTTTGTCCCTGTGCTGAACCAGGTGTCAGGAAGGGAGGGAGGGAGTGAAAGAGGTTATGGGGTTATTTTGCTTCCAGTGGTTCTGGGCCCCTTGCTAAGGTCAACAGCATCATGAACTTGGATATTTTTGCCAAAAACCTGTTTGCCTCTGCCAGGAGACTGGAAATTGGACGCAAGTGAATCTTCCAGCCAGACAATAACCCCAAACACAAATCAAAATCCACAAAGAAATGGTTAATTGATGACAAAATCAACATTGGCCACATCAGTCTCTGGACTTGAACCTCATTGAAAACAAGGATCTGGAAAGATTCTGTACAGATGAATGGTCTAAGATCCCTCCCAATGTGTTCTCCAACCTCATAAAACATTTTAGAAAAATGCTCAGTGTAGTTAACCTCGCAAGCGGAGGGTGCAGGAGTATTAAAAACGGGAATCAAACAATTTTGACCCCCATCTTTTTTATTACTTGTTTAAAAAAAGTATTATTTGAGAGCAATTGTATTAGTATAAAATAAATAAAAATGTGCATACAATATATCTAGGTACTTGTATTATTTATTTTATACTGTCTTTTTTGCTCATCTTTATCAAGGGATCCAATAATTGCGGACCCCACCGTAGGTGACGTTACTGCATCATTATGCTAGCTACGACTAGCTACCATCTGATACATAGACATAGGAGACACTCTACCCATGGAGGGGTGTTTAGACTAAAACAGCATATCTTACATTACAGAGGGCAGGCTCTACCAGAACAATGCCATGGTAACAATACTCCTTCGTCTCCCGTATATCAGAAGGGCATGATAATGGTTTGGTCCACTGAGAAAACAGAGGGAAAAGTAAAACCAAACCACTTCCACGTCCCTCTCTGTTCTGGAGAGGATCAAACAGGCTTTCAGTGGAGACAGCTTTCCAATTTTTCTCCAATCCATTACACAAGAAAATCTATTTCTGAAGCTTTCATAAAGTACAGTACAGGCTATAATGGTAACTGAGGCAGAGGTTGGGTGTTTTTTTCTCTTGTGGTGATATTTGAACGGGTGCTTCTTCTGTAACAGGCAGTAGAGCGTGTTCAGTGGAGTGGCAGCTGTCTGGTAGAGACATATCTGAGCCACTCTAGGGCTCACTGACATCATATCACCCTGATCACACACACGCACAGGGAGAGGGTGTGTCGACAGAGACACAGAGACAGACCGAGCGAGCGAGCGATAGGGAGAAAAAGACAGATAAAAAGCTTCTCCTGGCCTTCGCCGTCCATGTGTGTGTGTCCCTTGAGGGTCCGACTGTGGCTGTGTAGGGGCCACTCTGTTCCCGTCAACTTTCTTTATGGAGTAGCTGTGTCCCTGACAGCCCCTAGCATCAAAGCAGCCACAAGAATGTGACTGTGGTTCAGAGCTGTTCCTCAGGGACTGGCCCTGTGGCACGCTCTCTACCACTCTACCTCCAGCCCCCCCTAATTCATTCTCTCTCTCTCCACCTCTTCCTCATCTCCCTTTCTCTCGCTCTCTCCCCCATCTCGTTCTTTCTCTCTATTTCTCTCCTTTTTATCAGAAGAAGCCCGGAAACACATCGGTAATAGCTTGAGGTAGCAGAAGCACCTAACCACAGATTTTAACCCGTTACTGATCTCTATAATACATAAACAACTTTTGGAAAGCTCCTTTTCTGAGCTAGCCATTAAATAAGTATTGTCCACAGATGTAATTGAATCTGAAACACACTTTAACTGGAAGAGAATATAGAAAAAATATGATACATTTAAGCAATAAGGCACGAGGGGGTGTAGTATATGGCCAGTATACCACGGCTGAGGGCTGTTCTTATGCACAACGCACCGCGGAGTGCCTGGATACAGCCCTTAACCATGGTATATTGGCCATATACCACAAACCCCTGAGGTGCCTTATTGCTATTAGAAATGTAATTAGAGCAGTAAAAATAAATGTTTTGTCATACCCGTGGTATACGGTCTGATATACCACGGCTGTCAGTCAATCAGCATTCAGGGCTCGACCCAACCCAGTTTATAATTTAAGTTTGTTCAGACTGTATTCGACACCAAGGAAATGTTTTACTATAAAATTGGCCCCAACTTCCAACTGTTCACTGTGTCCCCTCAATCAGACAGGCACATCCATTCCAATGGTGCTAATCAAGGGACAATTGAAGACTGAACAAATATACTTGACTCTGTAAATAACAATCTCAGCTAACGCCCCACACATACAAACCAATTATGTATATTTAGACTTTCTTTGCTTTCAGGCCCACTGGGAATGGGTGGTGGGTGGGCATCTAGTCATTGAGGGGGAGGGCAGGGGGGAGACTCAGGGGATGGATGGTGGGAGGGGGACTGATAAGCCACCTCAGTTGCTGGGTGGGATAGGAAGGGGCAGGAGGCATTCTTTCTTCAGGGCGCGGCGGGACGACGCGGCGGGACGGCGCGGGCGGTGGAATGGGTCGGTGTTATCGTCATATGCATTTCTTTCTTTTTGTACCTATAGCCCCCCCTTCTGAATTTGAAAATGACAAAACGAAATAAAAAGTTAGTCAAAAATAATAATAGATATCCCGTTACTGTAAATCCTTAACCATTAGGGAGATGAAATAATACCTGACCCTGGTTCAATGGTAGAGGGTAACTTCTACCACTGTACTGGGGGCTGTTTTGTGTATTTTTGTAAAAGGCTTTACTTTGGGAAAGAAGACAACCAGTATGCAGGGACAGACAGGGGGAAACCTACACTCTTCCTCGCTGTCATCTCAGTCGTCTCTGTTGGGATGCCACACAAAGTTGTAAATTATATGCTCCAACCATCATCATACACACACACACACACACGGGTGGTGATGAGCAAATGCTGAACACATGCAGTATAAACCCAGTATGACAGAAAGACTTACTGGCTGACTCTTTGAAGCCTTTGGCAGAGTGGACGATCACATGGAGGAATCCATACAGGCCTGAGGTTTCCTCATCTGAAACAAACAGCACAACAACACAGTTAGTCTCCGTCTGTCACACTCATTATCAGTGACCTGTAAGTGGCCTGGGACAACTCATTATCATTACCTCGAGGGTGTGTCAAATGAGACCCTATTCCCTATATAGTGCACTACTTTTGACCATTCAATTCTAGTCATTTAGCAGATGCTCTTATCCAGAGCGACTTACAGTAGTGAATGCATACATTTTATAAATTTTCTTTTCCCGTACTGGTCCCCCGTGGGAATCGAACCTACAACCCTGGCTTTGCAAACACCATGCTCTACCAACTGAGCCACACGGGACCAGGGTCCATGGTGTGGGTGTTCGTGAGGTATTCTTTCAGGTAGATACTTTTTCAGGTAAACTGAAGCCCCATGTGGGAGCAGAGGAAAGCATGTATATCCTACCAACGGGACATTAAACTAATATTTTATGCTTCACCGAGTCGTGGCTGAACGACGACATTAAGAACATAGAGCTGGCGGGTTATGCACTCTATCGGCAAGACAGAACAGCAGCCTCTGGTAAGACACGGGGTGGGGGCCTACGCATTTATGTAAACAACAGTTGGTGCACGATATCTAAGGATGTCTCAAAGTTTTGCTCGCCTGAGGTGGAGAATCTTATGATAAGCTGCAGACCTCACTATTTACCCAGAGAGTTTTCATCTGTTTTTTCTGTAGCTGTCTATATACCACCACAGAGCGAGGTTGGAACTAACACCGCACTAAATGAGCCGTATTCCGCCATAAGCAAACAGGAAAACGCTCATCCAGAGGCGGCATTCCTAGTGGCCGGTGACTTTAATGTAGGGAAACTTAAATCCGTTTTACCTAATTTCTATCAACATGTTAAATGTGCAACCAGAGGTAAAACAATTCTAGACCACCTCTACTCCACACACAGAGACGCGTACAAAGCTCTCCCTCGCCCTCCATTTGGCAAACCTGACAATAACTCGATCCTGATTCTTGCTTACAAGCAAAAATTAAAGAAGGAAGCCCCAGTGACTCGGTCTATAAAAAAAAGTGGTCAGATGAAGCAGATGCTAAACTACAGGACTGTTTTGCTAGCACAGACTGGAATATGTTCCGGGATTCTTCCGATGGCATTGTGGAGTACACCACATCAGTCACTGGCTTTATCAATAAGTGCATCGAGGACGTCGTCCCCACAGTGACTGTACGTACATACCCCAACCAGAAGCCAAGGAATACAGGCAACATTTGCACTGAGCTAAAGGGTAGAGCTGCCGCTTTCAAGGAGCGGGACTCTAACCCGGAAGCTTATAAGAAATCCCGCTATGCCCTCCAACGAACCATCAAACAGGCAAAGCTTCAATACAGGACTAAGATCAAATCGTACTACACCGGCTCCGAGGCTCGTCGGATGTGGCAGGGCTTGCAAACTATCTACCGACTACAAAGGGAAGCACAGCCGAGAGCTGCCCAGTGACACGAGCCTACCAGACGAGCTAAATAACTTCTATGCTCGCTTCGAGACAAGTAACACTGAAACATGCATGAGAGCATCAACTATCCAGAGGACCGTGTGATCAACCTCTCAGCCAATGTGAGGAAGACCTTTAAACAGGTCAACATTCACAAGGCCGCTGGGCCAGACGGATTACCAAGAAGTGTACTCCGAGCATGCGCTGACCAACTGGCAAGTGTCTTCACTTACATTTTCAACCTCTCCCTGTCTGAGTCTGTAATACCAACATGTTTCAAGCAGACCACCATAGTCCCTGTGCCCAAGAACACTAAGGTAACCTGTCTAAATGACTACCGACCCGTAACACTCACGTCTGTAGCCATGAAATGCTTTGAAAGGCTGGTCATGGCTCACATCAACACCATTATCCAAGAAACCCTAGACCCACTCCAATTTGCATACCGCATCAACACATCCACAGATGATGCAATCTTTATTGCACTCCACACTGCCCTTTCCCACCTGGACAAAAGGGACACCTATGTGAGAATGCTGTTCATTAACTACAGCCCAGTGTTCAACACCATAATGCCCTCAAAGCTCATCACTAAGCTAAGGACCCTGGGACTAAACACCTCCCTCTGCAACTGGATCCTGGACTTCCTGACGGGCCGCCCCCAGGTGGTAAGGGTTGGTAACAACACATCCTCAACACGGGGGCCCCTCAGGGATTTGTGCTCAGTTCCCTCCTGTACTCCCTGTTCACTCATAACTGCACGGCCAGGCACAACTCCAACACCATCATTAAGTTTGCTGATGACAACAGTGGTAGGCCTGATCACTGACAACGATGAGACAGCTTATAGGCAGGAGGTCAGAGACCTGACCGTGTGATGCAAGGACAACAACCTCTCCCTCAACGTGATCAAGACAAAGGAGATGATTGTGGACTAGAGGAAAAAGAGGACCAAGCACGCCCCCATTGACATCGACGGGGGTGTAGTGGAGCAGGTTGAGAGCTTCAAGCTCCTTGGCGTCCACATCAACAACAAACTAACATGGTCCAAGCACACCAAGACAGTCGTGAAGAGGGCATGACAAAACCTATTCACCCTCAGGAGACTGAAAAGATTTGGCATGGGTCCTCAGATCCTCAAAAGATTTTACAGCTGCACCATCGAGAGCATCCTGACGGGTTGCATCAATGCCTGGTATGGCAACTGCTCAGCCTCCTACCGCAAGGCCCTAAAGGTTAGTGCATACGGCCCAGTACATCACCAGGGCCAAGCTTCCTGCCATCCAGGACCTCTATACCAGTCAGAGGAAGGCCCTAAAAATTGTCAAAGACTCCAGCCACCCTAGTCATAGAGTGTTCTCTCTGCTACCGCACGGCAAGCGGTACCGGAGCGCCAAGTCTAGGTCCAAGAGGCTTCTAAACAGCTTCTACCCCCAAGCCATAAGACTCCTGAACAGCTTATCAAATGGCTTCCCAGACTATTTGCACCCCCCCACGCTGCTGCTACTCTCTGTTATTATCTATGCATAGCCACTTCGACAACCCTACCTGCATAAACATACTACCTAAATTACCTCGACACCGGTGCCCCCGCACATTGACTCTGTACAGGTACCCCCTGTATATAGCCCTGCTATTGTTATTTACTGCTGCTCTTTAATTATTTGATATTCTTATCTCTTACTTTTTTCTTATTTAGGTATTTTCTTAAAACTGCATCGTTGGTTAAGGGCTTGTAAGTAAGCATTTCACTAAGGTCTACACCTGTTGTATTCGGCGCATTTGACAAATACAATTTGATTTGATTTAATCTCTTACATTTTTGTTAGAAAGGAAAGGGTTTAACACTGAAGAGAAAAAGATACAATCAGGATTTTTCTTTGGTGGTCTGTGGAGAGAACTATAGTTAGCTAAGTCAGCCATTGGCTAGGCCATCAGAAACTAGATAGAAGGCATCTGCCATGCAGCTGTATTAGGGAAGAATTTTGGAGTGATGACACTGACTGGTAATGGGTGTGACTGTTTTTACAAAAACTTATGGAAACTTCTGCGTTCTCGAAGGCTGACAGGTCCCTGCACAATAGTGAGCAGTAGTTTTCCCAGGGTCTAGCTAACTTTTGTTGTAGGCTAGTTTGCAGTGGTTGCAGCAGGTGTTATTGAAGAGGATGTTGTTGCTAATTTTTAAGCGTTGCCCTTTTCAAGATCAATTTTCAACAAGAAGTTACATTTAAAATCATCAATCTGGTGAGATGAACTGCTGCTAGCTAGCTCATTGAAAATAACTGTGTATGAAACATTATTTCATTTAAAATGGCAGCATCCACATTAATGTAGAAGTGTTGAAAAACAATATTATATTCTTTTTTACAATAAAAGTGTCTCCAAAATATAACAACGCTTTATTTACCATGCATTTCTATTGGGCACAAAATAATCTGAAACACAACCAAAACAAACAGCATCCAACAAGTTTGTTGTGTCACAAGCTTGACAACTACAGTGCATTCAGAAAGTATTCAGAACCCGTCCCTTTTCAACATTTTGTTATGTTACAGCCTTATTCTAAACTGGATCAAATTAAAATTTAAATTCCTCAATCTATACAAATTACCGCATAATGACAAACCTAAAACAGGTTTTTAGAAAATGTTGCACATTTATCAATAATAAAAAACAGAAATACCTTATTTACATAAGTATTCAGACCCTTTGCTATAAGATTCGAAATTGAGCTCAAGTGCATCCTGTTTCCATTGATCATCCTTGAGATGTTTCTACAACTTGATTGGAGTCCACCTGTGGTAAATTCAATTGATTGGACATGATTTGGAAAGGCACACACCTGTCTATATAATGTCACACAGTTGACAGTGCATGTCAGAGAAAAAAACCAAGCTATGAGGTCAAAGTAATTGTCTGTAAAGCTCCAAGACAGGATTGTGTCAAGGCACAGATCTGGGGAAGGGTACCAAAACATTTCTGCAGCATTGAAGGTCCCCAATAACACAGTGGCCTCCAGTATTCTTAAATGGAAGAAGTTTGGAACCACCAAGACTCTTCCTGGAGCTGGCCACCCAGCCAAACTGAGCAATTGGAGGAGAAGGGCCTTGGTCAGGGAGGTGACCAAGAGCTGATGGTCACTCTGACAGAGCTTCAGTTCCTCTGTGGTGATGGGAGAACCTTCCAAAAGGACAACCATCTCTGCAGCACTCCACCAATCAGGGCTTTATGATAGAGTGGCCAGATGGAAACCACTCCTCAGTAAAAGGCACAAGACAGCCCGCTTGGAGTTTGCCAAAAGGCACCTAAAGACTCAATGAAAAACAAGATTCTCTGGTCTGATGAAACTAAGATTGAACTCTTTGGCCTGAATGCCAAGCATCATGTCTGGAGGACACCTGGCACCATCCCTACGGTGAAGCATGGTGGTGGCAGCATCATGCTGTGGGGATGTTTTTCAGCGACAGGGACTAAGAGACTAGTCAGGATTAAGGGAAAGATGAACGGATCAAAGCATGATGAAAACATGCTCCAGAGCACTCAGGACCTCAGACTGGGGCGAAGGTTCACCTACCAACAGGACTATGACCCTAAGCACACAGCCAAGACAACACAGGAGTAACTTCGGGGCAAGTCTCTGAATGTCCTTGAGTGGCCCAGCCAGAGCCTGGACTTGAACCAGATCGAACATCTCTGGAGAGACCTGAAAATAGCTGTGTAGTGACGCTCCGCATCCAACCTGACAGAGCTTGAGAGGATTTGCAGAGAAGAATGGGAGAAACTCGCCAAATACAGGTGTGCCAACTTGTCACGTCATACCCAAGAAGACTCGATGCTGTAATCGCTGCCAAGGTGCTTCAACAAAAAAACGAGTAAAGGGTCTGAATACTTCTGTAAATGTGATATTTCCATGTTATATTTTTTTATAAATTAGCAAAAATTTCTAAAAACCTGTTTCTGCTTTGTCATCATGGGGTATTGTGTGTTGATTGATGAGGGGGGAAAAAACAATTGAATCAATTTTAGAATAAGGCAGTAATGTAACAAAATGTGGAATAAGTCAAAGGGTCTGAATACTTTCAGAATGCACTGTATCTGTGACCAACAGATGCATATCTGTTTTCCCAGTCATGTGAAATCCATAGATTATGGACTATAGAATTGATTTCAATTGACTGATTTCCTTATATGAACTGTAAAACCTTTGAAATTGTTGCACGTTACGTTTATATTTTGGTTCAGTATACATCATTGGCTGAAACTGAAGCAGGCCTTTTGGAGATCCCCGCAGGCCCACCGGGTCACGCTCTGGACAGGTACTGAGCCCTGTACAAACAATATGTCACGTGTATGAATGGTGCTATGGACTGTATGTGAACAGTCACAGACAGGTCATGCCACCAAGAGAGAGGGAGAATGCAGAGAAGATCTAGACTGTAATCTTTCATTTCCCCCATCCATTTTTCATTATCAGACAAGTTATTCTGTCCATCTTAAGCACAACTAAAAGACTCACTAAAGGAGAGGATAGCAATAACCTGTCAATGTGTATTCCTATATCCCCGTAATGGATAAGGTTAGGATCAGAGTTCTAGTAACCAGAGACTAGATCTGTGGTTAGTTGCTTCTACCTGGTCCCTGTAATGGCCTGTGTGTTGCGTCAGAAAGAGCCATGGGAACTAGGGGGTCACATTCCTCCTCCAGCTGGTCTTTATTTCACCCCCTCCGCTACTTCTTACATTTCATAGCATGGTCTGCCAATGAACCGGAGCCGGAGTCTTTGCCACACTGTGCTGTAAAGTGACTATAAAGGAGAAAGAATGTAAACCTTTGCTTTGCTTAATGACATTTTAGAACCCCTCTAAACTGGAGAGAACAGACGTGTTTGATGTCAGTATGAAGGGAGTTGCTTTGACAAACTGACTGTAAGCAATCAGGAATGCTCAGTGCAAGCCAGGAGCTGTACTTCAGGTCAACATAAGGAAAACAGTTTTTGAAATGCAACATGTAAAGTGTTGGCTTATTTCCCACAAATTTTGTTTACATCCGTTAGTGATCATTTTTTCTTTGCCAAGATAATATATCCACCTGACAGGTGTGGCATATCAAGAAGCTGATTAAACAGCATGATCATTACACAGGTGCACCTTGTGCTGGGGACAATAAAAGGCCACTCAAATGTGCAGTTTTGTCACACAACACAATACCACAGATGTCTCAAGTTTTGAGGGACTGTGCAATTGGCCTGCTGACTGCAGTAATGTCCACCAGAGCTGTTGCCAGTGAATTGAATGTTCATTTCTGTACCATAAGCCAACTCCAACGTTGTTTTAGAGAATTTGGCAGTACGTCCAACCGGCCTCACAACCACAGACCACGTGTAACCATGCCAGCCCAGGACCTCCACATCCGGCTTGTTTACCTGCAGGATCGTCAGACCAGCCACCCGGACAGCTGATGAAAGTGTAGGTTTGCACAAACAAATCATTTTTGCACAAACTGTCTCAGGAAAGCTCATCTGCGTGCTCGTCATCCTCACCAGGGTCTTGACCTGATTGCAGTTTGGCTTCGTAACTGACTTCAGTGGGAAAATGCTCACCTTTGATGGCCACTGGCACGCTGGAGAAGTGTCCTCTTCATGAATGAATCCCAGTTTCAACTGTACCGGGCAGATTGCTGATGTCAACATTGTGAACAGAGTGCCCCATGGTGGCGGTGGGGTTATGGTATGGGCAGGCATAAGCTACGAACAGCAAACACAATTGCATTTTATCGATGGCAATTTGAATGCACAGAGATACCGAGATGAGATCCTCAGGGCCATTGTCGTGCCATTCATCTGCCGCCATCCCCTCTTGTTTTAGCATGATAATGCACGACCCAATGTCGCAAGGATCTGTACACAATTCCTGGAAGCTGAAAATGTCGCAAGGATCTGTACACAATTCCTGGAAGCTGAAAATGTCCCAGTTCTTCCATGGCCTGCTTACTCACCAGACATGTCACCCATTGGATATGTTTGAGATGCTCTAGATCGATGTGTACAACAGCGTGTTCCAGTTCCCGCCAATATCCAGGAACCTCACACAGCCATTGAAGAGGAGTGGGACAACATTGCACGGGCCACAATCAACAGCCTGATCAAATCTATGCAAAGGAGATGAATCGCGCTACATGAGGCAAATGATGTTCACACCAGATGCGGACTGGTTTTCTGATCCAAGCACCTACCTTATTTATTAAGGTATCTGTGACCGACAGATGCATATCTGTATTCCCAGTCATGTGAATTACATAGATTAGGGCCTAATTAATTACTTATTTCAATTGACTGATTTCCTTACATGAACTGTAATTCAGTAAAATCATTGAAACTGTTGCATTTATATTTTTGTTCCGAGTATATCGCTGTTTGTAATCAAGGTTTTAAAATGCTGTGGCCTGACTCAGAAAATCTATACGTAACTTGTAAATATTGGAACCAATTTAGATTTAGACTACATGATATCCAACTTAGTACACGAAGTCTAGCAGAAACCTAGCAAGATATCCTTCAGTGTAAGCAAAGCCACATTAGAAACACCATTGCCTTGCAAGAAAACATGTTTCTCTTTTGAGAGAGGCTACCTGGGGCGGCATGTAGGCAGGTAGCCTAGTGGTTAGAGCGTTGGACTAGTAACCGGAAGGTTGCAAGATCGAATCCCCGAGCTGACAAGGTAAAAATCTGTCGTTCTGCCCCTGAACAAGGCAGTTAACCCACTGTCCCTAGGCCGTCATTGAAAATAAGAGTTTGTTCTTAACTCGCTTGCCTAGTTAAATAAAGGTAAAATAAATACAAATAAATAAAGTACAGTTATTTCATCTCTAAGGTCTGTAGAAGAAAACCATGAAAACACACAGTCAGATGTGAATAGAATAGTGCTGTGGTATAACAGTGTGTGTTATTTGTGGCACATAGTGTTTATGAAGACTTTATGAATGGTTTCTAGTTCGTTAAATGTGGGTCTGTATCTCCTGCAGCTGCGTGTGTAAGCTGAGTGTCTCCCTGCCATTTCCTGTCCCCCAGTGCATCCTGGGACCTCACAGTGGGGCTGCCAGATGGCTTTAATGTCACCCCAATCCAAACATCCCATCTGAGGAAGTAGAAAGGAAAATGTGTGTATGCGAGTGTGTGTGTCCTACCATCTTTATTACTGGTGACAGGGATGTTGTGGACGGTTCGGAGTTTGCAGCAGGAGCTGGTGAGGACCTGTAGCTCTACAGAGCTCAACTGACACGTCTGCAGATCTGAAGACAAACACAGAAACACATGGTCAATAAACCTGAACATAAAGCCAGGCTATAGGTTGTACAATGTGAATCCATGGTAGAGTTGAAAACACAGTGGTAAGAAGCCAATATCAACATCTGCTCACTCTCAAATTGTATTGGTCACATACACATATTTAGCAGATGTTATTGGTCCATACACATATTTAGCAGATGTTATTGGTCACATATTTAGCAGATGTTATTGGTCACATATTTAGCAGATGTTATTGGTCCCATATTTAGCAGATGTTATTGGTCCCATACACATATTTAGCAGATGTTATTGGTCACATACACATATTTAGCAGATGTTATTGGTCCATATACATACGTAGCAGATGTTATTGGTCGCACACACATATTTAGCAGATGTTATTGGTCACACACATATTTAGCAGATGTTATTGGTCACATACACATATTTAGCAGATGTTATTGGTCACATATTTAGCAGATGTTATTGGTCACATACTTAGCAGATGTTATTGGTCACATACACATATTTAGCAGATGTTATTGGTCACACACATATTTAGCAGATGTTATTGGTCACACACATATTTAGCAGATGTTATTGGTCACACACATATTTAGCAGATGTTATTGGTCACATACACATATTTAGTAGATGTTATTGGTCACATATTTAGCAGATGTTATTGGTCACATACACATATTTAGCAGATGTTATTGGTCGCATACACATATTTAGTAGATGTTATTGGTCCATACACATATTTAGCAGATGTTATTGGTCCATACACATATTTAGCAGATGTTATTGGTCGCATACGCAGCAGATGTTATTGGTCACATACACATATTTAGTAGATGTTATTGGTCCATACACATATTTAGCAGATGTTATTGGTCCATACACATATTTAGCAGATGTTATTGGTCGCATACGCAGCAGATGTTATTGGTCACATACACATATTTAGCAGATGTTATTGGTCCATACACATATTTAGCAGATGTTATTGGTCACATACACATATTTAGCAGATGTTATTGGTCACATACACATACTTAGCAGTTGTTATTGGTCACATACACATACTTAGCAGATGTTATTGGTCACATACACATACTTAGCAGATGTTATTGGTCACATACACATATTTAGCAGATGTTATTGGTCACATACTTAGCAGATGTTATGGTCACATACGTAGCAGATGTTATTGGTCCCATACACATATTTAGCAGATGTTATTGGTCACATACACATATTTAGCAGATGTTATTGGTCACATATTTAGCAGATGTTATTGGTCACATACACATATTTAGCAGATGTTATTGGTCACATACACATATTTAGCAGATGTTATTGGTCACATACACATATTTAGCAGATGTTATTGGTCACATACACATATTTAGCAGATGTTATTGGTCACATACACATATTTAGCAGATGTTATTGGTCGCATACACATATTTAGCAGATGTTATTGGTCACACACATATTTAGCAGATGTTATTGGTCCCATACACATATTTAGCAGATGTTATTGGTCCCATACACATATTTAGCAGATGTTATTGGTCACATACACATACTTAGCAGATGTTATTGGTCACATACACATATATAGCAGATGTTATTGGTCGCACACACATATTTAGCAGATGTTATTGGTCGCACACACATATTTAGCAGATGTTATTGGTCGCATACACATATTTAGCAGATGTTATTGGTCACATACACATATTTAGCAGATGTTATTGGTCGCATACACATATTTAGCAGATGTTATTGGTCACATACTTAGCAGATGTTATTGGTCACATACTTAGCAGATGTTATTGGTCACATACTTAGCAGATGTTATTGGTCACATACTTAGCAGATGTTATTGGTCACATATTTAGCAGATGTTATTGGTCACATACACATATTTAGCAGATGTTATTGGTCACATACACATATTTAGCAGATGTTATTGGTCACATACACATATTTAGCAGATGTTATTGGTCACATACACATATTTAGCAGATGTTATTGGTCACATACACATATTTAGCAGATGTTATTGGTCGCATACACATATTTAGCAGATGTTATTGGTCGCATACACATATTTAGCAGATGTTATTGGTCACACACATATTTAGCAGATGTTATTGGTCACATACACACATTTAGCAGATGTTATTGGTCACATACACATATTTAGCAGATGTTATTGGTCACATACACATATTTAGCAGATGTTATTGGTCGCTTACACATATTTAGCAGATGTTATTGGTCACATACACATATTTAGCAGATGTTATTGGTCACATACACATATTTAGCAGATGTTATTGGTCACATACACATATTTAGCAGATGTTATTGGTCGCATACACATATTTAGCAGATGTTATTGGTCACATACACATACGTAGCAGATGTTATTGGTCACATACGCAGCAGATGTTATTGGTCACATACACATACGTAGCAGATGTTATTGGTCACATACACATACGTAGCAGATGTTATTGGTCACATACGCAGCAGATGTTATTGGTCACATACACATATTTAGCAGATGTTATTGGTCACATACACATACGTAGCAGATGTTATTGGTCACATACACACGCAATAACATCTGCTAAATATGTGTAACGAAATGCTTATGTTCCTAGCTACAAAAGTGCAGTAATATCTAACAATACAAAACATTACAAACAAATCTAAAAGTAAAATAATGGAATTAAGAAGTATAGAAATATTAGGACAAGCAATGTCGGAGTCCAGAGTATAAATATGTGATGGGATGTATAGCCATTATGGACAGTATGTGGATAGAATATGTAGTATATCTGAATAATATGTAGTATATCTGAAGAATGCCTAAGATAAAATAGTATGTACAGCAATAGCTGAATAGGATGGCCTTGACTAGAATACAGTATATACATAAGAAATGGGTAGAACAGTGTGTAAACGTTATTAAAGTGACCAGTATTCCATGTCTATGTACATAGACTCCTCCTGTACCTTTCTTCTGTAGTTTTTGGATGCTCTCCCTCCACTCTGACCTCTCATAGTCTGAAGACAGGAGGAACAGGTAGCTCTGAGGATAAAATGGGGGAAACTTTCAGGAAAAAGTGGAAATCACATTTTATAGGACAACCGCTCCCTCCAGTGGTGGAAAAATAACAGTACATCAATATTGCAATCATGGACATAGCTGCTAACCCTAACCACAGATTTAGAGTAGAGGTCGACCGATTATGATTTTTCAAAGCCGATACCGATTATTGGAGGACCAAAAAAAACTGCTTCCGATTAATCGGCTGATTTTAATATATATATTTGTAATGAAGACAATTACAACAATACTGAATGAACACTTTGATTTTAACTTAATATAATATATAAATAAAATCAATTTAGTCTCAAATAAATAATGAAATATGTTCAATTTGGTTTAAATAATGCAAAAACACTGTGTTGGAGAAGAAAGTAAAAGTGCAATATGTGCCATGTAAGAAAGCTAACGTTTAAGTTCCTTGCTCAGAAATCGGCCCAAATTAATTGGCCATTCCGATTAATCGGTCGACCTCTAGTTTAGAGCCAGATTATCCAACCTCAAACATAAGCATCAACCCTTTACATTCACGGGAACTGACTCTGCATGGATAGGGCTAAACGGAAATGTTTCTTACAGAAGAAATATGAAAAACAAATGCATAACGATGGTACCAGTTGAAAGGGAACGGTTTGGAGATTATGGGAAAAATATTAGACCAAAGGTGAGTACACCTGACACAAGACTGAATCCAAACATTACACTGTTGATTTTATGTACATTTTACATTTACGCCACATTTTGTTGATAACGGAAATACTCTGGATACATTCAGTAACATGATAAGACCATTCCTGGACAATGGTCCATTATAAATCACAATCTGGGTCAGGTGGGCATGATCTGAAAGCTTGTTCTATTGCCAACATGACTAGCTAAGTTATACAATACAATATTACAGTGTTAGGCTTTCCCAATGCAACTCAGGGAAACAGATCATTTTGGTGCTCATAGAAAGGAGTCATGATTGCATTCAGGTGCTTGTGCAGCAGCGAATTTTCTTCACAATAAATAAACAAAGGCTCATTCTGTTCAGAACAACCCAGGGTATAACGTCATGTCATCTTGTAACTGTACAGCAAACAGAGTGATCATAAACGCACCATCCTGGACTTATGGCAACTCAACAACCATCGTTGAGTCCACAGATTTCTGATGCTATTGCATCGCATGCGGTCAGATTCAAGTCGGCCAAACTAATTGTTCACCACAGTAGACCTCAAGGATGCTTATTTCCACGTCGGCGTTTATCAATGGCTCTACCATTGTTTGGACAAAGCCATACAGTGGTCGAGGATTGCTGTCTCCCCTGGGTGCCCATGCACATTCCACTACAACATTGGTTCCCAAACTTGTTATAGTCCCGTACCCCTTCAAACATTCAACCTCCAGCTGCGTACCCCCTCTAGCACCAGGGTCAGCACACTCTCAAATGTTGTTTTTTGCCATCGTTGTAACCCTGCCACACACACTATACGATACATTTATTAAACATAAGAATGAGTGTGAGTTTCTGTCCCAACCTGGCTCGTGAGAAGTGACAAAGAACTCTTATAGGACATGGGGACATATAATAATAATTATCAATAATTTAGCCCTTTATTTAGCCATCTCACATATAAAACTTTATTTGTTCATCAAAAATTGTGAATAATTCACCACAGGTTAATGAGAAGGGTGTGCTTGAAAGGATGCACATAACTCTGCAATGTTGGGTTGTATTGGAGAGATTCTCAGTCTTAAATCATTTTCAACACACAGTCTGTGCCTGTATTTAGTTTTCATGCTAGTGAGGGCCAAGAATCCACTCTCACATAGGTACGTGGTTGCAAAGGGCATCAGTGTCTTAACAGCGCGATTTGCCAAGGCAGGATACTCTGAGCGCAGCCCAATCCAGAAATCTGGCAGTGGCTTCTGATTAAATTTCCACAGAACCTTGAGTTCATTTGCACACAAAAAAAATCATACAATGATGGAAAGACCTGTGTGTTGTCCTTGTTAATGCAGACAGAGAAAAGCTCCAACTTCTTAGTCATAGGCTCAGTTTCGTCCCGCACATTGAATATAGTTGCGTAGAGTCCCTGTAATCTTAGATTCAGATCATTCAGGCGAGAAAAAACACATCTGTTGACTCATCCAGCTGTAATGCATAGAATTCACTGGCTTGTATGCGAAGCAGTAATTGTTTCAAAACATCTCCTGCCATGTCACTGACGCGTCGTGAAACAGTGTTGTTTGATGAAGTAATTGTCTGTATAGTTTTTTGGGCCTTTCCCCCCAGTATTGTCTCAGCCATACCCACAGCAGCAGGAAGAATTAAGTCCTTCACAATAGTATGGGGCTTGCCTGTCCTAGCCACTCAGTAGCTCACCATGTAAGACGCTTCTAGCCCCTTCTTATTAATGGTATCTGTTGCTTTTATACATGTCTTACTACTCGAAAGTCGTCTTTATTCTTGCTCAAAAAACTCCTGTGGCTTATTTTTCAAATTGTCATCTTTCGTTTCTAAATGTCTGCATAAGAGTGAAGGTTTCCCGCAAAAGAGTAACGGTTAATGTGATTGGATGTTAATTATTTGACTAGGCTACCTGTATTTGACATTGTGTTGTTATTTTGCTGAACACTAGGTGGTTTCATTTTATTTTTGGTAGTGAAATGAGGCTACTCAGGCAAGAAAAAAACCTCACCCAAAAAAACCTCTATAAATGGACTGTTAGAAAATGTAAAGAAATGTGAATCCCATTTTATTAGATTAGCCCCGATGGCAGTGCGTGCCTCAGTTTGGGACTAGCTGCACTAGAGGAATTGCCATGTCATGGGCACTGTACAGAGCATCTCTGTCTTGAAGAATTGTACGGCGGCTAGTTTGTCTTCCCCTCACTCCTTTGTGAGGTTCTATCTCCTGGATCCTACTGCACCCTCCCCAGCGCACCCTGGAGCTGAGTAGGCTGGATCAGGTAGATTACCATGTACCACAACAGGCTTCTCAGGAAACAAGCTATTGGCAATCAGGGTGTTTTGCAAGTGTCCCATAGTGAGATGTCGAACCGAGTCGACTGAAAGAGAACTTTGGTGTGACAGTATGTAACCCTGATTCTCTGTAGGAGACATCTCACCAGACTTGTGTAAGAGGTAGTTCTTAGAATGGTTTCCTCAGAGTAGTGCAGGTTGTTATATAGATGTGCATGCCATACACCAATAAAGCTCTGATTGGCCTGTTAGGCATGATTGAATAAGGCTTCAACCAATGACTTGCAAAAGAGGGCGTGTCCCATAGTGAGACGTCGCACTCATCTCTTTCAGAGGACCGGGGTTACATAACGTAACCTAAAGTTTCCAACAGGCCAATATTCTACATACTTTAGCTCAGAAAACATGGTAATTAACTACAATGCCCATAATCCATTGCACACCTACTTGTCCGATCTGGGTATCCACGGAAACAGAGAGCAGTTGCTTCACGAGCTATCTCTACCTGAAAAAACATGCTGTAAGTCAGGGATGGGCAACTGTTGGCCCTTTTGAAAGCCCTCGAAACAAAACATTTTTTTTGATAATCTAACCAAAACGACCTCAAAAAGCACTAATCGCTCAAAATAGATCTGATCCAGGGCCAGTGTTTAGGCAGCAGTAGTTTACCTTGCCGTGTTTGTTGTGGATGCGGAAGGGGATGGTGGGCGAGTGTAACAGCAGCCAGGACTCCTGCTCATTCATCTTCTTCCTCAGACGCTCCACGTTACGACTCTGGCCCTTCAGCGCTTTCTACACACACAGAAACAAAACAGGACAATCGGTTTTTTTACCTAAACATGAAAACTCCATCAGGTAGAATTCATAGCAAGCAGTGCCCTGGAATGACATTCACTCATGGGATGATATGCCAAAAATAACTAACTGAAAGTCACACCTCCAATAAGCCACGAATATGAGTGTATTGAGGCATATGTCACTGTGCATCTATGGCTATATGCACCATGCCACTGCCTACTTCATTTGTTCATTTAGCAAACAAGACAGCTCATAATCAGTGCCTTTATCACAGTCAACACACCTATATCTTGGCAGCGATTACAGCCTCAAGTCTTCTTGGGTTTGACGCTAAAAGCTTGGCACACCTGTATTTTGGGAGTTTCTCCCATTCTTCTCTGCAGATCCTCTCAAGCTTTGTCAGGTTGAATGGGGAGCATCGCTGCACAGCTATTTTCAAGTCTCTCCAGAGATGTTCGATCGGGTTCAAGTCCAGGCTCTGGCTGGGCCACTCAAGGACATTCAGAGACTCCTGCATTGTCTTGGCTGTGTGCCTTTCGTTGTTTTCCTGTTGGAAGGTGAACCTTCGCCCCAGTCTGATGTCCCGAGCGCTCTGGAGTAGGTTTTCATCAAGGATCTCTCTACTTTCCTATTTCACCGTTCATCTTTTGCTCGATCGTGACTTGTCTCCCAGTCCCTGCCTCTGAAAAACATCCCCACCGCATGATGCTGCTACCACAATGATTCACCGTAGGGATGGTGCCAGGTTTCCTCCAGACGTGATGCATGGCATTCAGGCCAAAGAGTTCAATCTTGGTTTCATCAACCAGAGAATCTTGTTTCATGTCTGAGTCTTTAGGTGCCTTTTGGCAAACTCCAAGCAGGCGTCATGTGCCTTTTACTGAGGAGTGGTTTCCGTCTGGCCACTCTACCCTAAAGGCCTGATTAGTGGAGTGCTGGAGAGATGGTTGTCCTTCTGGAAGGTTCTCCCATCTCCACAGAGGAACTCTGGAGATCTGTCAGAGTGACCATCCGGTTCTTGGTCACCTCTCTGACCAAGGCCCTTCTACCCCGATTGCTCAGTTTGGTTGTGTGGCCAGCTCTAGGAAGAGTCTTGGTGGTTCCAAACTTCTTCCATTTAAGAATACTGGAGGCCACTGTGTTCTTGAGGGACCTTCAATGCTGCAGAAACGTTTTGGTACCCTTCCCCAGACTTGCGCCTCGACACAATCCTGTCTCGGAGCTCTACGCACAATTCCTACGATCTCATGGGTTGGTTTTTGCTCTGACATGCACTGTCAACTGTGGGACCTTTTTATAGACAGGTGTGTGCCTTTCCAAATCATGTCCAATCAATTTAATTTAACACAGGTGGTCTGCTAACAAGTTGAAGAAACATCTCAAGGATGATCAATGGAAACAGGATGCACCTGAGCTCAATTTCGAGTCTCATAGCAAAGGGTCTGAATACTTATGTAAATAAGGTATGTTTTTTATTTTAATAATATAACCTGTTTTCGCTTTGTCATTATGGGGTATTGTGTCCAAAATGTTTAATCCATTTTAGAATAAGGCTGTAACGTAACAAAATGTGGAAAAATTCAGAATACTTCGCGAACGCGCTGTACATACAGTAAACTGCTGACTCCGTCTAGATGATCCTTCTCTTTTAGTGGGTGTGGCTCAGACACGAAGATCTCTAGTCCCCGGCTGACCTCTCTGAGGGAAACCGACCTCTCTGAGGGAAACCGACCTCTCTGAGGGAAACAGTGAGGGGAACTTCTCCAATACTATAACAGTAGTGTGATGAGACCAGAGGAACCCAGCCTTAATCAGTGTCCTACTGGAAGAGGGGGTCTGGTCTTAAGAGACTGGAGCCCTGACCATGACCTGACACAGTGGGAGGCAGAGGAAGGGCCGCATCACCGCCATTTTGGATTCGTTTTGGATCAATGAAGAACTATTAGGTTTAGTTTAAATAAGTATCTTCTTAAAGACTTACCTGGATAAATAGAAAGAAACAAAAAATAACAAACAAACGGACAAAACATACATAATAATCACCTTCTCCTTCTGGATGTCACTCTTGATGACTGAGATCTTGATCTTTATTTCCTCTATCTCGTGTTCTGGCAGCACCTGGATGTGGGGAAGGACGTCCGAGTCATCCAGCAACTGGAAGGTCAGGTCTGCCAGGGGGATGTACCACTTACACTCATACTGCTGGTGTCTCCTAGAGAGCGAGAGAGAAAGAGAGTGAGAGAGCGAGAGAGACAAAGAGAGTGAGAGAGCGAAAGAGCGCGAGAGCGAGAGAGAGAGAGCGAAAGAGCGCGAGAGAGAGACAGCGAGAGAGAGACAAAGAGAGCGAGACAAAGAGAGCGAAAGAGCGCGAGAGAGCGACAGTGAGAGAGAGACAAAGAGAGCGAGACAAAGAGAGCGAGCGAGCGAGACAGAGAGCGAGCGAGACAGAGCGCGAGCGAGACAGAGCGCGAGCGAGACAGAGCGCGAGCGAGACAGAGAGCGAGCGAGACAGAGAGCGAGCGAGACAGAGAGCGAGCGAGACAGAGAGCGAGCGAGACAGAGAGCGAGCGAGACAGAGAGCGAGCGAGACAGAGAGCGAGCGAGACAGAGAGCGAGCGAGACAGAGAGCGAGCGAGACAGAGAGCGAGAGAGACAGAGAGCGAGAGAGACAGAGAGCGAGAGAGACAGAGAGCGAGAGAGACAGAGAGCGAGAGAGACAGAGAGCGAGAGAGACAGAGAGCGAGAGAGACAGAGAGCGAGAGAGACAGAGAGCGAGAGAGACAGAGAGCGAGAGAGACAGAGAGCGAGAGAGACAGAGAGCGAGAGAGAGGAGCGAGAGCAGAGAGCGAGACAGAGAGCGAGACAGAGAGCGAGACAGAGAGCGAGACAGAGAGCGAGACAGAGAGAGCGAGACAAAGAGAGAGCGAGACAAAGAGAGAGCGAGACAAAGAGAGAGCGAGACAAAGAGAGAGCGAGACAAAGAGAGAGCGAGACAAAGAGAGAGCGAGACAAAGAGAGAGCGAGACAAAGAGAGAGCGAGACAAAGAGAGAGCGAGACAAAGAGAGAGCGAGACAAAGAGAGAGCGAGACAAAGAGAGAGCGAGACAAAGAGAGAGCGAGACAAAGAGAGAGCGAGACAAAGAGAGAGCGAGACAAAGAGAGAGCGAGACAAAGAGAGAGCGAGACAAAGAGAGAGCGAGCTCAATATCATTAATATCTTTTAGAGGAGCCTGGAGGGACAAAGACAATGAGGAAATAGTGTCATTATATGCATGCCTCCGGATGAGTCACACCATCCAGCCGGTGCCTCGGACCACATTTTTGGATGAATCATAAATTGTCTTTAATAGTGTTAGAGATGTAATGGTGTTGGGAGTATTTGTATTCCCCTTAACGAGCTTTCATTATCATTCCTGAAGCCAGGATCGTACACTCATTAACACAGGAATACATTAAGCCTCCAATTGGTGCAAACCTCATCAAAAATGATGGGATGGGAAATATGACAAAACTACATACCATGTCCTGTTTTAACCCTGAAGTAAAATACAGCACAACAAACAAATAATAGTATGACTTCTCTTTATAGATGAGTCTTTTTATTTGGCTAGTTAAATAACTTGGAGTGTTCAAATCAAAATGTATTTGTCACATGCGCCGAATACAACAAGTGTAGACCTTACTGTGAAATGCTTACTTACAAACCCTTAACCAACAATGCCGTTTTAAGAAAACAGAGTGAAGTGTTTTGGCTGTATTGAACTATATAGGGATGGAGATAGCAAAAACCTCTCTTGTTTTGTCTCTTCATCCCAATATGTACCCTCACTCCCACCCCCTCATTCACCTGCACACATCCCTCCATTTTTCACGAGACCTCCTCTCCTCCTTAATACAGGGTGAGATCCCCTCGTCTCAGTGTAGTCCGTGGTGTTGTACTGTCTTCTCTAAGATAAGTATCTGTATTGATGCACTGTTTAAATCCCCAGCAGTGTTAAGGCTGATCTAGTGTTAATAAACACTCTCTATTACAGACTGAGGTACAGATGATTACAGGGACAAAGACTGGCATTGATGGTGTTGAATAAAATCTACATATCTAATCTCCCCTGTCTGTCCACAGCACTATCAATGTCCCAAATGAGAGTTTCAGAGCCGTAATTTACCATAATCACACATTAATGTACCTCTGGTTCATCTGAATATATTGGGAAAGGGTGGTATATTACTGCTATACAGCAATTATTTAAGAGGAGGAATAGAGCTTTAGAATCAATAGAAACATTATAGAAACATTAATAATCCACAATGACTGAGTGATAGAGGGATTGAACGGTATTAAGGTTTCTCAGTCCAGACCAGAGGACACGTAAGCTGGGTCCCAAATGCTACCCAATTCAATATATTGCACACTACTTTTGACCAGGGCCCATACGGCTCTGGTCAAAAGTAGTGCAGTATACAGGGAATAAATTGCCATTAGGGACACAGAGACAAAAAGCTAAAGCTACAGACAACAGATTGATTTACAGACTGGTGGTAACCTTGACAATGCCAGTTGCCTGTATGTCCTTCACACGGTTAGGTAGCAGGAAGCAACGACTGTCAATCATAATCAACCCTAACCTGCCAAACAATGTTAACCGTGCCGACAGGAAAATGACATAGGGTCATGGTAGGGAATCCTGTAAATGAAACACTTCATCTATGGCCGTGTATGCTGTCATTCCCATCGATTTACACACACACACACACGCACACGCACACGCACACACACACACACACACTTTGCCTCAGGCCCAAACACCAGATTGAGACCAGATTGAAATACACGCCTTGCTGCATGCTATGTATTTCCTAACATCCAGATATCCACTACATCAATTGCTTCATATTCAACATTATACGAGCCATCCATTCACTATTCTGAACCCTTTCTCCACAAGACTACAGCACCAGACCATTCACTATTCTGAACCCTTTCTCCACAAGTCTACAGCACCAGACCATTCACTATTCTGAACCCTTTCTCCATAAGTCTACAGCACCAGACCATTCACTATTCTGAACCCTTTCTCCACAAGTCTACAGCACCAAACTGTCTCCCTATTTATTATGACATCAAAGAACACTTGGGAGTTTCAAAACGGAGGAAATAATAATTGCAGTGAGAGAGAATCCCTTCAGAGCAGGGCTGTTATTCATCCTGATACACTGTTGTCATATTTCATACACTGTTGTCATATTTCATACACTGTTGTCATATTTCATACACTGCCACAGCAGAGCTGACAGGACCCCATAAAACCTGATCAACTCTATTAGAATTCTGTAGGAATACGGGATAAGCTATCAGTCTGCCTCATTTAAGGAGAGCCTATTGGAGAATGTGCCCTGTATCACTAACTACACATCTCTTGCTTTCGCTCCCTCTCTCTTTCTCTCCTATCAAATGGAGCTGTGGTGACTCAGTGGAGAGAGAGGGCTAGAGGATGCAGGAAGACATTGTTATGGGGAGTGTATTCTCTCACAGCCTCTCTCAGTGAGGGGGGAGGGAAGGAGAGGCGGAGGAGAGTCTTAGTGCTAATATGTACGACTTATTCTCTCTCCAGTCACACACACTGGCCTGCAGTGATGGGCTATGGCCTCAACCAGCCGCTCTGCTCACCCCCCCACCCCCCCACCCGTCAACAGAACAAACTGAAAACACTGCCATCAACTCACACTGGAGACCACAGTGTATAATATGCACAGTGAATAGCACAGGGGGCATGTTTCTGCCTGAATGTGCATGAGTATGTGATGACCTACCCTGCAGAGGTCTTCTTCATCTTGGCACAGAGCAGCAGGTCTGTAAAGAGGAAGACGTGACGCAGCTTCCTGGAGCCCTCCGACATCTCCACCAGGAAACCATCCTTCACCAGCTGACGAGCCTACCAGGGAGAGAAACTCCATGACATCACTTCCTGTGGCACGTACTGCACAGGGCAGCTAGCCTAGCTGTAAACATTCACTTCCTGCCCTGGGCCTAGTCTGAGGGATACTGCCTCTCTCACACACACAGTTAAAGAGACAGGATGTACTGTATGAGGTATAGGTCAGAGTTCAGCAATATGAAAGAACAGCACTTGTTGTCTATATTTTCTTGTTGTCTACATTCTCCATGACAGTTGTTTTAAAGCAAGAGAATCATCAGCTAAATAAGCCACTAAGAACTCAAAACACTCCCCCCTTTCCCCCTCTGCATCTGTCCATCTCTAGCGAGCCAACTAGGAAACCTGAAATAAGGCCAAGCTAAACCAGAACTGGAGTAATGGGAAAAGTGTGAGCCAAAATGGGCAGAGACAGTTTTTCATTTCTGGTACCAGAAAGACAATGAATGGAGAACTGACTGGGAGGCTAAAAACTGACTGAATGGAATAGGGATATAGAGAGAGGGAGAGAGAAAAAGGATGGGAGAAAGGAAGGACTTAGCAGGCAGAGACTGTAAAAAGCCTAAACTCAGAGAGAGGAGCATTAAGACGAGAAAAGCAGAATAGAAATGACAGAACAAAGGTAGTGTTAGAAAGAGGGAAATATCAAACAACCCTACAATGCATGCTGTGAGTGAGTGAGTGAGTGAGTGAGTGAGTGAGTGAGTGAGTGAGTGAGTGAGTGAGTGAGTGAGTGAGTGAGTGAGTGAGTGAGTGAGTGAGTGAGTGAGTGAGTGAGTGAGAGAGTAATGAAGAGATTGAGGATGAGGGCAGAAGGAGGAGAGACACTGTCAGTTTCTTTCTGACCCCAAAACACAATTCACAAATAGATTGACACACTTCCCCAAGGTTACAACATGAATTGCTGAAAAGCATTAGATAGTCTGGTACAATGGTGTGTGTGTGAGAGTATGAGACCCCACCTCTCCCTTAGGCGTGGTGATGGCGGTCCTGCGGGGGTCGATCTCTTCATTGATGGAGGACAGGAAGTTCTGGGAGATCCTCAGAGCGTCCTGCAGCAGGGGGAAGTCTGGGTGGTCCTTAGGGGTGTGCTTCAGCAGGTCCTATTATAACACACAGAGAGAGACCATTAGATATTACACACGCCGGGGATATCGCTACACAACTCTCAAATAGTCACAGACCCCAATTTAAAAACATTCAAATGATTGTCTAAGAAGAGTCAATGTGCAGGTGTTTTTAAACCTTTAATAGCAGATCTACTCATCCATTTTGATGAACTGGACGTTTGGCTGGGTTTTCTTTCCTCTAATAAAAGCATATGAGAGTCTCTCCCTGATGGAACAATGGGCGTAACTAACTCTCTGACTTTTAAAGTGCTACCTAATGGCTGAGACAGTCTGCCTCTACAATGCTAATATTTTATTATCTCAGCGGAACTAAAATAGTTTTTTCAGAGGAGCGTGTGAAAGAAAAGCCAACAGGCTGATTTATACCTTGTCAGCACACCTCAGTTCATTTACTGTGACAACCTCTGGAAGGTTGAGCTGATGGTACAGTACATGGCTTTATACGGTATATAAGAGAAAATAATACAGAAACTTTCACCGTCTGTGGCTGTAACACAAATGGTACCATATTCCCTACATACAGTTGAAGTCGGAAGTTAACATAAACTGAGTTTAAATGTATTTGGCTAAGGTGTTTCACAATTCCTGACATTTAATCCTAGTAAAAATTCCCTGTCTTAGGTCAGTTAGGCTCACCACTTTATTTTAAGAATGTGAAATGTCAGAATAATAGTAGAGAGAATGGTTTATTTCAGCTTTTATTTCTTTCATCACATTCCCAGTGGGTCAGAAGTTTACATACAGTCAATTAGTATTTGGCAGCATTGCCTTTAAATTGTTTAACTTGGGTCAAATGTTTTGCATAGCCTTCCACAAGCTTCCCACAATAAGTTGGGTGAATTTTGGCCCATTCCTCCTGACAGAGCTGGTGTAACTGAGTCAGGTTTGTAGGCCTCCTTGCTCAAACACGCTTTTTCAGTTCTGCCCACACATTTTCTATGGGATTGAGGTCAGGGCTTTGTGATGACCACTCCAATACCTTGCCTTTGTTGTCCTTAAGCCATTTTGCCACAACTTTGGAAGTATGCTTGGGGTCATTGTCCATTTGGAAGACCCATTTGCGACCAAGCTTTAACTTCCTGACTGATGTCTTGAGATGTTGCTTCAATATATCCACATAATTTTGCTGCCTCATGATGACATCTATTTTGTGAAGTGCACCAGTCCCTCCTGCAGCAAAGCACCCCCACAACATGATGCTGCCACCCCCGTGCTTCATGGTTGGGATGGTGTTCTTCGGCATGCAAGCCTCCCCCTTTTTCCTCCAAACAGTTCTATTTTTGTTTCATCAGACCAGAGGACATTTCTCCAAAAAGTACTATCTTTGTCCCCATGTGCAGTTGCAAACCGTAGTCTGGCTTTTTTATGGCGGTTTTGAAGCAGTGGCTTCTTCCTTGCTGAGCGGCCTTTCAGGGTATGTCGATATTGGACTCGATTTACTGTGGATATAGATACTTTTGTACCCGTTTCCTCCAGCATCTTCACAAGGTCCTTTGCTGTTGTTCTGGGATTGATTTGCACTTTTTGCACCAAAGTACGTTCATCTCTAGGAGACAGAACGCGTCTCTTTCCTGAGCGGTATGACGGCTGCGTGGTCCCATGGTGTTTATACTTGCGTACTGTTGTTTGTACAGATTAACGTGGTACCTTCAGGCGTTTGGAAATTTCTCCCAAGGATGAACCAGACTTGTGGAGGTCTACAATTATTTTTCTTTTGATTTTCCCATGATGTCACTGAGTTTGAAGGTAGGCCTTGAAATACATCTACAGGTACACCTCCAATTGACTCAAATTATATCAATTACCCTATCAGAAGCTTCTAAAGCCATGACATCATTTCCTGGAATTTTACAAGCTGTTTAAAGGCACAGTCATCTTAGTGTATGTAAACTTCTGACCCACTGGAATTGTAAGACAGTGAATTATAAGTGAAATAATCTGTCTGCAAACAATTGTTGGAAAAATTACTTGTGTCATGCACAAAGTAGATATCCTAACCGACTTGCCAAAACTATAGTTTGTTAACAAGAAATTAGTGGAGTGGTTGAAAAACTAGTTTTAATGAATCCAACCTAAGTGTATGTAAACTTCAGACTTCAGCTGTATATTGCACTATGGGCCCTGGTTAAACCCAATGGGCCCTGGTTAAACCCAATGGGCCCTGGTCAACCCCAATGGGCCCTGGTCAACCCCAATGGGCCCTGGTCAACCCCAATGGGCCCTGGTCAAAAGTGCACTAAATAGAAAACAGGGTGCCATTTGGGATGCAGGCTGTGTGTTTGATTTGCATGATCTGGCCTGACCTTTGTAGGAAACCAGCTGGTGTTTGTTTAGCCATGGTTCCACTAGCGTTATGTAAAACATATTCATGAAATGCACGGGAAGCTAGACTGGAGGAGACATCTCGGCATCTCTGCTTGCTTTGTGGGCGGCTTCCGCTTTCCACTTGGTTGTAGCCCATCAAAGGAGAGTATATTGTTTCTAACAGCATGTCATTTCGATAGACCGTGCAGAGGAAAGGTATAGGCTTGGCAAATGGAATGGAACACTTCCTATAAGCAGCAGAAGGCAGGGTTTGACTTTCCAGGTGGATCCAGAACCTGCATTGTTAAGCCCTTCAGGGCTTTCTAGATAAATTCCTCCCAGCTCCATCACTGTGTTTCTGGTGACAGCACTAACTCTTAATCCCTGATGTGTATCCATCTTGTCCTATCTATTCAATCTAGCTCTACGTTGTGGTCCCCTCTAATCCAATCTTGTCATTTGTCTCTGGGCAGATCAGGAATCCCTCATGGCTGTACCACGTGTGTGTACTCACATGAAGAACCAGTGTGCTTCTGGTCACACGGTCAATCGGCTTGTACAGGAGAGCTGTGGGAAAGGACAAGATGAGGGCACTCAGTTTGGTTTGGCACGCACACAGGCACACACCTACACACAATGCAGAAAAACAGTAAAAAAGCCTATTACATGCTTGGCTGGGCACAAGTTTCCTGCGGTAGGGGGCAGACAATTCTATCATTCACAATCTCAGGTGTCTGCTAACCTGCAGAGACGGACACACACAGACACTAATGTCATTCCCTCTAAGCTCTGTTATTCACTCTCTGCTCAACAAGGTTGTGTTCAGAAACCTTCCCACTCAATCCACATCAGGATGAACTTCCTGACCCGGTCTACATTACTTATTCTCACACCGCTCTTCAAATTATATATCACACACTTGCAGCCCTTTGGCTCAACTTCATTTACATTTACGTCATTTAGCAGACGCTCTTATCCAGAGCGACTTACAAATTGGTGCATTCACCTTATAATATCCAGTGGAACAACCACTTTACAATAGTGCATCTAAAACTTCACACTGATAGACTCTGCTTGGTAACAGGGCTTATGTAATCCCTTGTCGGGTTCTCTCTCTCACACACACACACACACACACACACACACACATTCCAGGATTTTTCTTTCTTTTTACTATTTTCTACATTGTAGAATAATAGTGAAGACATCAAAACTATGAAATAACACATATGGATTCATGTAGTAACCAAAAAAGGTGTTAAACAAATCAAAATATATTTTAGCTTCTTCAAAGTAGTTGACAGCTTTGCACACTCTTGGCATTCTCTCAACCAGCTTCATGAGGAATGCTTTTCCATGATGGAATGTCATTTCTCTGCTTATTTGAGCTGTTCTTGCCATAATACAGACTTGGTCTTTCACCAAATAGGGCTATCTTCTGTATACCACCTGTATACCACCCCTACCTTGTATACCACCCCTGATTTGCTCAAACGCATTAAGAAGGAAATACAATTCACAAATTAACAAGGCACACCTATTAATTGAAATGCATTCCAGGTGACTACCTCATGAAGCTGGTTGAGAGAATGCCAAGAGTCTGCAAAGCTGTCATCAAGACAAAGGGTGGCTACTTTGAAGAATCTCATATATAGTGCTGTTGAAAAGTATTTGCTCCCTTCCTGTTTTTTTTGAACATTTGTCACACTTAAATGTTTCAGATCATCAAACAAATGTTAATATTACACAAAGATAACCCAAGTAAACACAAAATGCAGTTTTTAAGTGATAATAAATCAAATTAGGGGAAAAAAGCTATCCGAACCTTCATGGCCCTACGTGACAAAGTAATTGCCCCCCCCCTTGTTAAATCATGAATTTGTGGTTAATCACATTTTTTGGAAAGCCGAGTTCAATTTCACTAGCCACACCCAGGCCTGATTACTGCCAAACCTGTTGAATCAAGAAATCACTTAAATAGGACCTGTCTGACAAAGTGAAGTAGGACAAAAGACCTCAAAAAGCAAGACATCATGTCGCTATCAAAAGAAATTCAGGAACAGATGAGAAACAAAGTAATTGACATCTATCAGTCTGGAAATGGTTACAAAGCCATTTCTAAAGCTTTGGGACTCCAGCGAACCACGGTGAGAGCCATTATCCACAAATGGAGAAAATTTGGAACAGTGGTGAACCTTCCCAGGAGTTGCCGGCCTACCAAAATTACCCCAAGAGCGCAGCGACGACTCATCCAAGAGGTCACAAAAGAACCCACAACAACATCTAAAGAACTGCAGGCCTCACTTGCCCCAGTTAAGGTCAGTGTTCATGACTCAACCATAAGAAAGAGACTGGGCAAAAATGGCATCCATGGCAGAGTTCCAAGGCAAAAACCACAGCTGATCAAAAAGAACATAAAGGCTCGTCTCACTTTTGGCAAAAAACATCTTCATGATCCCCAAGACTTTTGGGAAAATATTCTGTGGACTGACGAGACAAAAGTTGAACTTTTTGGAAGGTGTGCGTCCCGTTACATCTGGTGTAAAAGTAACACAGCATTTCAGAAAAAGAACATCATACCAGCAGTCCAATATTGTGGTGGTAGTGTGACGGTCTGGGGCTGCTTTGCTGCTTCAGGACCTGGATGACTTGCTGTGATTGATGGAACCATGAATTCTGCTCTCTACCAAAACATCCTGAAGGAGAATGTCCGGCCATCAGTTCATGACCTCAAGCTGAAGCGCACTTGGGTTCTGCAGCAGGACAATGATCCAAAACACACCAGCAAGTCCACCTCTGAATGGCTTAAAAAAAAACAAATTAAGGTTTTGGAGTGGCCTAGTCAAAGTCCGGACTTGAATCCGATTGAGATGCTGTGGCGTGACCTTAAAAAGATGGTTCATGCTCAAAAACCCTCCAATGTGGCTGAATTAAAACAATTCTGCAAAGACGAGTGGGCCAACATTCCTCCACAGCGATGTGAAAGACTCATTGCCAGTTATTGCAGTTGTTGCTGCTGAGGGTGTCACAACCAGTTATTAGGTTTAGGGGGCAACTACCTTTTCATAGGGCCACGAAGGTCCGGATAGCTTTTTCCCTTAATAAATAAAATCACTTAAAAACTGCATTGTGTGTTTACTTGGGTTATCTTTGTGTAATATTTACATTTGTTTGATGATCCGAAACATTTAAGTGTGACAAATGTGCACAAAAATAAGAAATCAGGAATAGGGCAAATACTTTTCACAGCTCTGTATAAAATATATTTTGATTTGTTTAACACTGAACACACTACATGATTCCATGTGTGTTATTTCATAGTTTGTCTTCACTAATATTCTACAATGTAGAAAATAGTCAAATAAAGAAAAAGCCTTGAATGAGTAGGTGTGTCCAAACTTTTGACTGGTACTGTACACACACACACACACACATCTGCTACTACGGAAACTACACAAACTTGTGCACACAATCTCCAAATCACATTTCTATCCTAAACTTCTCTTAAACCTATCTCTGTGTCTTTCTTCTTCCTCTCCTTCTCTCACATCTCAGGAGCCAATCCTGTTACCAACCAGATCTGTGACACTAAGCTGATATCCCAGGAAGCTTTGCAGCAGAGACAGAAAGAGAGATGTGGTGTGACAGACTGGGTGAGAACCGAGAGAGAGATGGAGAAAAAGGTAAACAGGAGAATATGCTAAAAAGACAGAAATCCAAGCCCTTGTTGACATGTTGACTGAACTCCTAAGCTTTGATACTGAGCTGCTTATGATCTCTGACTAACTTACCCCGCCCCCCAAAAAAACTACTCTGTCTGTCTGTCTGTCTGTCTGTCTGTCTGTCTGTCTGTCTGTCTGTCTGTCTGTCTGTCTGTCTGTCTGTCTGTCTGTCTCCGTGTGCGTCTCTCTCTCTCTCCGTGTGCGTCTCTCTCTCTCCGTGTGCGTCTCTCTCTCTCTCCGTGTGCGTCTCTCTCTCTCTCCGTGTGCGTCTCTCTCTCTCTCCGTGTGCGTCTCTCTCTCTCTCCGTGTGCGTCTCTCTCTCTCTCCGTGTGCGTCTCTCTCTCTCTCCGTGTGCGTCTCTCTCCCTGTGCGTCTCTCTCCCTGTGCGTCTCTCTCCCTGTCCGTCTCTCTCCCTGTGTGTGTGTCCATCTCTCTCTCTGTGTGTGTGTCCATCTCTCTCTCTGTGTGTGTGTCCGTCTCTCTCTCTG